>NC_091455.1:125207994-125524244 GCF_027789765.1 Dendropsophus ebraccatus | reverse complement strand
ATATATATATATATATATATATATATATATATATATATATATATATATATATATAATATTATATACACACACACACACACACGGAGAGACTTATCAAACATGCTCAGTTGCCCCCGGCAACCAATCAGATTCCACCTTTCATTCCTCACAGACTCTTTGGAAAATGAAAGGTGGAATCTGATTGGTTGCCGGGGGCAACAGCCAGTTTCACTTTACACCTTGTTTGATAAATCTCCCCACAGTATAAAGATAGATATAGCAAAAAATATAGGCAGCACAATAAACAAACTGTGGGTGGCAGCAGACAAATCCCAGACCTTGGATCAAGTCAGCTAGTAAAAAATACTCCGATGGTAATACAAACGTGAAAACGTGAATTTACTCCATAGAACAATGTGCAGCAAACTTCACAAGTAATATACAATGTTTTGGCATCTCCTATGCCATTTTCAAGTGCCACTTGAAAATGGTGTAGGAGGTGCCAAAATATTGTGTATTACTTGTGAAGTTTGCTGCACATTGTTCTATGGAGTAAATTCACGTTTGTATTACCATCGGAAAATGGGGTTTTCAAAGGGGTGTGGCTTTTAAAGGGGGCGTGTCATAATTATCGTTCAATTTATCGTTACCGCGGCTACATGTACGATAAACCGCGATATTGATTTAGGCCATTATCGCCCAGCCCTATCCCTGCTAATGACTTTTTAGGCTAGGGCTTGTACGAAAAAAGTTAATTTGATTATTGCACACCCTGCAGGGCCCCCTTGCAAGTATTGGTGTTTGAATGTGGCCACCAGTCCCAGCTTGGCCAGAGAGAACCAGGCTACTAAGAAGGCAAGAAGCATGGCTAGTTCCTGAAGTGAAGGGCCACAGTGACACCCAATGTGGGCTGGCAGCGTCCAGCTGCTGGAGCTGAAGCTGAAAAAGCTTGGGGAGGGAGAGTACCCTGGACCTAGTGCTGCTGTGTGCGCTACATCCTCATCACCTATACACAGAGATGAAGATCTTCAGCCACAGCGGGCCCCTGCCACCACTAGAGGTAGAGTAGCAATCCAGACCCACAGCACCATCACTAAAGAACAGAAGGAGAAGCCAGCACTGTGCCCTGCGTACACCAGCTACTAAAGTGGTACTACAACGACCCACATCTGTACCTGTGCTACTCCTACCCCCTCATGTATACCTGTACTACTAATATTACTACACCCCTCAATCTATACTTGTACTACTACTACACCCTCATCTACACCTGTACTACACCCCTCCACTATAACTGTACTACTACTATACCCCTCATCTATACCTGTACTCAATGTCGGACTGGGGTACCTTGGGCCCACCAGGGAATTTAATTCCAGGGGCCCACCCTTCATATACCGGATAAAACCAGCACCAAACATTCACTTTACTATAGCAAGTTTGCATGGCATTGTGCATATGACCATCAATGCTAGTTCACTGCTAGTAACTTGTCAGTCACTCTGCGAACAGGAGAAGTCCCATGAAAGTAACAAATCTCAGGAAGGCAGGAGTGTTTGGGAAAATAATAACAAAAGTATACTTACTCGACCCTGTGCCCTCGTAGCGCTTCTTTAACCCCCTTAAGGACTGAGACAATTTATGTGCTTTTGTTTTTTTACTCCTCATGTTTAAAAAGCCATAGCGCTTGCAATGGTTTTTTATTAAATACATTTTCATGCCGCACATGTTTGTGTCCTAATCACATTCGGGCATACGTGCGTTTTTATTTTACATTTTTAGCTGGTTCAGCTTTCATCTTATGAAGTCCTCTTTTATCTGCATGGTCCGGGTCGATGTCCCTTCTTGATTTGTAAAACACCAAACACATATCCTGCTACGATTTCACAAAAAAGAAACAAAAAAAAACATAACAGAAAAATGTCCCATGGGTATTGCGTTTCGCCATTCTCCACTGACTATAAGCTAACATCTGGTCACAGCGTTTTTGACCTGTAAAAATGCCATATTTCTGAAAAATGCCTAGTCTGAATCCGGCCATATAGTAGATGAGAACATACCCCTATCCCAAAGTTATTTACAGGATAAGGGATAACAAGACCCATAGAGAATTATTTGTTTATTTGAGGGGAACATGTTCCCCAAAATTTCGTGACCACTGGTACCCCTACCAATCAGCTTGATATCCCCTATCCTGTGGATTTTAGGGAGGGGGGCAGGTACCTAGGCCACACCTGGATGTATGTGTGTGGGGGTGCAGTACTTTGCGTTGTCCCTGATAATGCCTACACACACAAGAGCCACCGGGTTGTGTATATATGATGTATATTTATGGTGGTGTCCATGTTGCTATGATATGCTATGATAGGTGTGACCCTGTCACTTGAAAAAAAAACTTTTGACAAACTTTGCAGATGTAGGTATAAACCTTGGGATGCATGTTTTTTCTTCAAGAGTTCTACTATCCACTGCTCCATCCTACTTGCCCTCACTGTGCAGGTGATAGATCTGTGTAGCAGGCAGATGTCCAGCTGTATGACTCTGCAATATGTGATGGATCCCCAACTCCCAAGCATAATAAATTACACCAAAGAACGCAAAATAAAGACACAACACAATAAAATCAGGTGTCAAAGGGGCCCCATTTTATTTAAAATTACATGACACTGAAAATGGCAGACCTCCGACTCACAAAGAGTCACCATCCAGCACTCAGGCGAGGAAAAACCCCCTGTGGGGGAAACCTTGAGGGAGCCATGGCTGGAGAGCTGCCCCTCCCCTGGGCTTAGAGGGTAATACCATACTATAAATGTAATCTGGATGTGAGAGAAATCTGGCTGCAATATCACCTTATTGATTGCTAGGCGGCTGTAGCTCTTCTCCCTCACAGATCCAGGTCCACTTCTCATGAAGGTGGAGACTTGATGAAGGGGTAGTCTAATGCAAACCACCCCTTTTCCCCTGCTAGAACCTCCAAATTGCATCAAGGGTAGGGGGCAGTAATGTAGTCAAGCTCAAGGTCCTCTAGCGCATCCAAGATGGCACTGATCAGGGTGCGGTGCATTGCTTTATGGAACCTTCTTTATGACATAAGCGCTTGTCATCACGCTGCACAGTTACCATGGTAACTGCAGGTAAACACATCTGAAGCATTAACCCATTAATTACTGTGTATGAGCTTTACTGCTTGGTTACTAAACACACTTGTAACCGAGCAAACAGCTTGTGGTTAGGCCACACTAAAAACTCTAATATGTTTTCATATGAACCATAGCAACCAATCACTGCTCAGCTTTCGTTTCTCAAATTACTTTGGTAAAATAAAAGCTGAACTGTCATTGGTTGCCATGCGCAACTTAGACAGTCTAACCTGCCCATAGCAATCAATCAGAGCTCTGCTTTAACCCCTTAATGACAAAGGGCGTATAGGTACGCCCTATTGCCGGTAAGGGCGTTCAGAGCGGGGCCGCACGGCGCCCCCGCTCTGAACCGCGGCGGTCCTGGGTGCCGCTTGTAGCCCGGGACCGTAGGTATTAGCGGGCACGGGCCGATCACCGTGCCCGCTAATACAGTAATCAGATGCAGCTGTCAAACATGACAGCTGCATCCGATTACCGGATCCAGCGTCTCCCTGGTGTCTAGTGGCGGAGATCGCTCCTCCGGGATGTTATCCCGGAGTAGCGATCTCCGTTTCTTAAGCCGGCCGGGGACCGCTCCAAGATGGCGCCGTCCCCGGCTCGGCACTCGTTTACTTCCGGCTGCAGCAGCCGGAAGCAAACGAGTGCCGATCTCATGGATCTCTGCAGCATATCTATGCTGCAGAGATCTCAATGAGAGATCGAAGTGTATATACTACAAGTCCCCTAGGGGGGCTTCTAGTATATGTGTAAAAAAAAAATATACAGTGTTGCTGTCAATAAAAAGCCCCCTCCCCTAATAAAAGTCTGAATCACCCCCCTTTTCCCAGGTTATAAATAAAAGTAAACAAATAAATAAATAAACATGTTTGCTATCGCCGCGTGCGTAATCGCCCGAACTATTAATCACATTCCTGATCTCGTACGGTGAACGGCGTAAGCGCAAAAAAATCCCAAAGTGCAAAATTGCGCATTTTTGGTCGCATCAAATCCAGAAAAAATTGTAATAAAAAGCGATCAAAAAGTCGTATATGCGCAATCAAGGTACCGATGGAAAGAACACATCATGGCGCAAAAAATGACACCTGACACAGCCCCATAGACCAAAGGATAAAAGCGCTATAAGCATGGGAATGGAGCGATTTTAAGTGACTTATATTTGTTGACAATGGTTTGAATTTTTTACAGGCCATCCGATACAATATAAGTTATACATGTTATATATCATTTTAATCGTAACGACTTGAGGAACATGCATAACAAGTCAATTTTACCCCAGGGCGATTGGCGTAAAAACACATTTCCCCCAAATAAACAAAATGTGTTTTTTTTTTTTTTCAATTTCACCACACTTTGAATTTTTTTCTGGTTTCGCAGTGTACTTTATACAAAAATTCAGCCTGTCATTGCAAAGTACAATTAGTGACACAAAAAATAAGGGCTCATGTGGGTTTCTAGGTGGAAAAATGCAAGTGCTATGGCCTTTGATGCACAAGGAGGAAAAAACGAAAACGCAAAAATCGAAATTGGCTCTGTCCTTAAGTGGTTAATTTAATAAGAGCTAGTTAAGATATGAAAGGTGAGCTGTGATTTGTTGCTATAGACGAATCTCTGGCAGGTTGATGCTCCATTGCTGAAAAGTTCATGATGATGATGATGACTGAAAACACATGACATCAAGCTTCCCCATAATGCTTTGCAGTCAGCCCTTCCTCCATACCTCCCAACTTTTTGGAGGAAAACTTCTAAACACTACAATTCCCAGCATTTCCGGTCACTTAGTTTAGAATCCACCAGTATATGGTTATATACAGCGTATTTGTTAACATGAAGGAGGCTGCTGACAATCTGATGTAATTGTATGTTAAAAGGGCTGCCGAAGAGTATAATTAATAAAGCTGTTGAGATGAATAGGGAAGGAGGGGATCCCTACCTGGAGAGTAAAGACAAGCAGTATGGCTGGCATGTAAAACTACATTTTTCAGGCTTTCATAGGAAATCAGTGATCACCTGATTAGTTGATCACTGGAGAAACTGCACACTGTACAAAAGGGGTTGTTAAAAAGTAAAATAGTTCACAGTATTAAAGTGGTACTCCAGCAAAAAAAAGTTTCAATTATTTGTAATTTATTTCTATATAAAAATAATAATCTGCAGTCTTTCAGTACTTATCAGCTGCTGTATGTCCTGCAGGCAGTGGTGTATTCTTTCCAGTCTGACACAGTGATCTCTACTGCCACCTCTGTCCATGTCAGGAACTTTCCAGAGTAAGTTCCTGACATGGACAGAGGTGGCAGCATAGAGCACTGTATCAGACTGAAAAGAATATACTACTGCCTGCAGGACATACACAGCAGCTGATAAGTACGGGACGGGTTTTAAATAGAAATAAATTACAAATCTATATAATTTTCTGGCACCAGTTGATTTGAAATAAATTTTTTAAGGGGAGCACTGGCCCAGCCAGTGTCAGACTGGGGTACCTTTGACCCACCTAGGAATTTAATTCTTGGGGCCCACTCTACAGATATCTACAGATATAAAAAGCACCAAACCTTTTACATTACTATAGTAACTCTGCACTGTGTATGTGACCAGCGATGCTCGCTCACTGCTAGTAACTTTTCACTCACTCTATGCAAAAAGCATAAAGTGGCACTTTAAGAGGTACTCCGGCCTAAGTGTATTTTCCCTGTATGGCCGGGGAGGGGGTGGGTATAGAGGCTGCCGTTCACTAACCTCCCCGGTTTAAGCACTGGGTCCCAGATTGCGCCGCCCTGTTCTTCCGTCCCACGGCCGCTTCCTGGTCCGAGCTATGGCTTGAGACATGACATCTCAAGGCCGCTCAGCGATTCAGTGGCCGAGGAGCTGAATGGCTGAGCTTCCTTGAGACGGCACGTCTCAACCTGCAGCTCAGACCAGAAAGCGGTAGCCGGACGGGAGAACGGGGCGCCACGATCCAGGACCTAGCGCTGGAACCGGGGAGGTAAGTGACCGGCGGCCTCTATACCCACCCCCTCCCCGGCCATACAGGGAAAATACACATAGCCCGGAGTACCTCTTTAAGTTTCTTGAGAGAAGTCCAATGATACTAACAAATCTCAGGTAGCCACCGACCTCCTGCAGCTCCTCCAGCTGCAGCATCACATACTCTGCTGATGTATTGCCCAATCAGCCAATCCCTAATTGTGGATGGACACCGCTGCAGTGATTGACTAGCTAAGCAGGCAATCCATCAGCTGAGTATGTGACATTGCAGCTATAGGAGCTAGGGCCATGACCTACATGGAACACAGTCAGAAATGATTGAAAATGACTTCCAGCGGCTGTGTGAGAGAGTGGTGCAGGAGCACAGGGACTGGTGAGTATAGTTTCTTTATCATCTTCCCGCACCCCCCTGCCCGCCTGTCATTTGTTAGTTTTAGGAGACTTTTCCTTTAAAGGAATCTGCTGACACTGTTAGATGCTGTTAGGTCAAGAAGACACATTGTACCTTAAAAATATTTGTCTGTGCTTCTATAGCATAGAAAATGTTTTGATTCTCTGGTACAAAGAGGCTTCTCCAACCTAATAGCTAAAAGCTGGAAAGTCTCCCCTCTCCTCCCTCCCTGCTTAATTGACACCTGCTGATTTAGGTATGGGAGGGGGAGTTTTAGGGGTGTGCCCAAAACGTGTACGTACATATTACATAAAAATATGCACAATACATACACACCTCATACACAGATAAAGAAATGCACATTACCTATATGCATACATAGTACGCGCACTATACACACATCTAAACAAATGCACAATACATATATGCATATATAATACACACATGCACCATACACACAGACTCACATAATATACATGCTTCATGTCCACACACACAGATTTACCTCTGTAACAGGAAAGCACCAGGTTCAGGGGCCCACCAAGGGGTAGGGCCCACTGGGGGATTCCCCTGTTCTCCTGTGGGCCAGTCCGAGCCTGCCTGTACTACAACTCTCATCTATACCTGCACTACTTCTAAACCCCTCATCTATACCTTTACTACTACTACTTCTACACTCCTCATCTATACTTGTATGGGTATATGCACACTAAGAGCGGATTCTGCTTCAATTCCTCGCCAATTCCTCAAAGTCACACTGTCACCCCCTTTTTGCATTCTGACTTCTCTACACAGGTGTAAAGGGTAAATTTAGCGTTTTTTATACCTTATTTTATATCATACGTTATGGTGCTTGTTCAAGTAAAAAGTGTCCTTTTATCAACTGCAGATTGTGTTAAGTGGATGGGCCTTCACGGCAACAACACCACTTAGCCTTGCCCACTGCGGCACCATTGGCCCAGCCCCTCCGTGATGTCATCGGCACATAGGTCCCGCCCCCTCGTCGACCATTGGAACAGGCTGGCCTAAAGGTCTAGGCCCCACCCCCTCTAGGTTGGCCCATACCAATGGGCGTAGAGGGGGCGGGACCTAGGTGCTGATGACATGGAGGGGTGGGGCCAACTGTGGCGCTGTAGGTGAGGCTGTGGCGCTGTTGCAGTGAAGCCCCGCCCACTTAGCACAATCTGCAGTTGATAAAAGATGACTTTTTCCTTGAACAAGCACCATGATGTATGAAAACTGCAAAATTTTCCCTTTACATCTGTGTAGAGATGTCAGTATGCAAAAAGGGGGTGACAGTGTCACTTTAATTTCAGCTTGAAACTACTCCCGTAAAATATGAACAGAGCAATGTCCCATTGTGTTTAGTGGAATTTCCACTCTGTTTACACTGCAGAAAAGCACACAGGAAAACTGGGGTTACCTTATGACTTTTAAGGGAACCTGTTACAAGTCACTGTGGTTCCTCAGTATGACACTGACAACCAACCATATCACAAGAGCATATTTACATTGAGCAGCTGTGCTGTTTCATAGAACTCCTAGTTGTAACAAGGAAGTCCATTGGGCCTGATTACCCTATCTCTCTCTATATGCGACCAGGGAGAGATTTGTCAGTCAGATCTGCAAACCACATGAATGACTCAGCTCCATTCCAGACTGAATTGTGAGTACTCTGAAATGGCACATCCATTTACATGTATCATTGTGGTATATGGGAAGACCTAACATGAGAGCCAGAGGCAAAGAAGGAACAGGCAGGGCAGCTTTCAATAGATTGAGGAGAAACAGGATGGGTGGAAGAAGAAGTGCAATGGCTCTATAAGTGTCAGTAGGCGGTTGTGTGCCCCAGAGGGCATTGGGGGAACTGCAGTAGTGCATGAAGCATGGAGCCCAGGCTGGGAGGAGAGAGCAATACAATGTATACCCACTGCCATGGACAGAATAAAAAGCTTGGTGAAGTGGGCATGATCTGACCACGGGCATTAAACTGCAGCAGAAGAGCGGGCAACATTGGGGCTGTCACCTTCAGTCTTTCACTCCATGAAAAAAGAGCAGAACCCCAATGGAGTAAAAAAAAAAACAGCCCTAGAGCAAGGATTGCAACTTGAAATATAATTAGGACTGCAAATGTTTGTCGTTACAATATGTACACAAAAATAAACTAAAGACATGAAGTAGAAAGGCTAAAGTAATGGGCTTTGCTCCAGAAGATTTAAAGGTATTTAGAACAAGCCAATCATAGCATTTCTGCTAATGTGAATTTTATTAGACGTAATTGCTGCCGCTATATTTATGATTAACAGGTCTTCACACAGATTACTTAACTGCTTTCTGTTGAGTTTAGAATTATTAGAGTATTCTAATCCATGTCCTCTGATGCTGACAGAATATGTAGTTATCTTCAAATGTGTTTTCTGATTAATTATTTCTTTGATTACTTGAAGAGCTCGAGACGGTCGGTGCGCTCCACTAAAATATGTGCATACATTTCAGCTGTTTTAATTTTTAAAAGGAAAATTCTGTACAGCAGTTAATTTATTCTCCTGGACTTTCCCCTCCCTACATAATCTAACCTGAGGGATCCTATTTCTGGTACACCAGTGATTTGGGAGTTACATATCCTGCCCCTGTGTATTTCTCCAGGGCTGTGTATGCACATGTGAGAAGGCAGTTCAGCTTCTTTAGAAAATAAATCACTTAATTGAATAGAGCAATGTTTGTCCAGATAGCATCTGTCAGACCACAACAACAGAGTGTTGTTGGTACTAAAATATTAGTTCGAATGGGTGTTCGACTGAAAGTTTATCCATACTAGACACACTTTGTTGAAAAACTGCAAATTTGGTGTATGGCAATTTTGTTGGTTCAAAAATGCTGCATACAGATGATGGCTGAGAGTTGGGAGAAAAATGAAATGCAACACCCACTTGATGTTTTGGCTGTGATATTTTTTAAGTGTTTGTTCTTTGAAATCACAACAGGGCCTGTGTTCAGCATTTTTCCACAAAAACAATTACCTACGGAGGGAGGGGTTTAAAAACTACATAAAAATAGTCAAAGAAAGCTGCTGTCACTGACATTTAAATGCCATCATTAACTGTGAGGACATTTAAATCCCGTCATTAACAGTGAGGGCCCGGCTGTTGATGGCAGTCGGTCCTCGTTCTCTATGAAGCAGCTCTGCTCCTGAGCTCGATTCATAGAGCCCCTGCAGACCATGACGTAAACGTATGCCATGTGTCATCTGGGCCATGACTTTCACAGAATATGTATGCCATGAAGGTCCATTCATGGGATACATTTATATCCATTGTCGTTAAAGGGGTACTCTGGAGAAAGAAAATTGTTTTCAAATAAACTAGTGCCAGGAAGTTATGCAAATGTGTCATTTACTCAGCTGCTTTATGCCCTGCAAGAGGTGGTGTATTCTTTCCAGTCTGACATTGTGCGCTCTGCTGCCACTTCTGTCCATGACAGGAGCTGTCTGGAGCAGTAGCAAATCCCCATATAAAAAATCTTCTACATTGGATAGTTCCTGACAGAGGTGACAGCAGAGAACACCCTTTCGAAAGAACACACCACCTCCTTTAGGACATACAGCAGCAGTTCTGGAAGATTAAAATTTTTTTAAACAGAAGTAAATTACAAATGTGTATAACTTTTTGGCACCAGTTGATTAAAAAAAAAATCTATCTCTCTCTCTCTAGATAGATAGATAGATAGATTTATATATAAGAAAATGTACCCGGCGCTGCCCGGGTATAAAGTGTCAGTGTGTTAATTAGATTTGTTCTAAGTGCCCAGGAGGCCAAGCTAAAGGTATTGTTTCATCTGAGTTAATCAGTGGAATTAGTGTATACCTGTAGTGCATAGTTGGAGGGGTTCTGTATACCCATAATGTATAGTTTTTAGGGGTCTCGCATATCTGTAGTGCATAGTTGGGGGGCTGTATACCTGTAGTGTATAGTTGAGGGAGGTCCTGTATACCTGCAGTGTACAGTTGGTGAAGGTCCTGTATACCTGTACTGTATAGTTCGGGGGTCCTGTATACCTGTAGTATATAGTTGGTGCTGTATACCTGTAATGTATAGTTGGTGGAGGTCTTGTATACCTGTAGTTTATAGTTTGAGGGTCCTGGATACCTGTAGTGTATAATTGGTGGAGGTCTTGTATACCTGTAGTATATAGTTCGGGGGTCCTGTATACCTGTAGTAAATAGTTTGAGGGTCCTGTATAACTATAGTATAGAGTTGGTGGAGGTCCTGTATACCTGTAGTGTATAGTTTAGGGTCCTATATACCTGTAGTATATAGCTGGTGGAGTTCCTGTATACCTGTAGTATATTTGGGGTCCTGTATACTTGTAGTATAGAGTTGGTGAAGGTGCTGTATACCTGTATTATAGAGTTGGTGTAGATCCTGTATACCTGTAGTGTATGGTTTTGAGATCCTGTATACCTGTAGTGTATAGTTTGGGGTCCTATATACCTGGATTATATAGTTGGTGGAGTTCCTGTATACCTGTAGTGTATAGTTTTGGGGTCCTGTATACCTGTAGTGTATAGTTTGGGGTCCTGTATACCTGTAGTATATAGTTTGTGGAGGTCCTGTATACCTGAAGTATATAGTTGGTGGAGGTCCTGTATACCTGTAGTATATAGTTTTGGGGTCCTGTATACCTGTAGTGTAAAGTTTGGGGTCCTGTATGCCTGTAGTATATAGCTTTGTGGAGGTCCCGTGCACTTGTAGTGTATAGTTTTGGGGTCCTGTATACCTGTAGTGTCCTGTATACCTGCAGGGTTGTATTTACCCGTATGGCAGTGTTATTCAGTCACAGTGTGTCGGTATTGGTCACGTCTGGTATGGGGGTGTTATCCAGTCACAGTATGCCGGTATTGGTCAGGTCTGGTGTGGCGGTGTTATCCAGTCACGGTATGGTGGTATTGGTCAGGTCTGGTATAGCGGTGTTATCCAGTCACAGTATGGCAGTATTGGTCAGGTCTGATATGATGGTGTTATCCAGTCACAGTATGGCGGTATTGGTCAGGTCTGGTATGACAGTGTTATCCAGTCACAGTATGGCGGTATTGGTCAGGTCTGGTGTGGCAGTGTTATCCAGTCACAGTATGGCGGTATTGTTCAGGTCTGGTATGGCAGTGTTATCCAGTCACAGTATGTTGGTATCAGGTCTGGTATAGCAGTGTTATCCAGTCACAGTATGGCGGTATTGGTCAGGTCTGGTATGGAGGTGTTATCCAGTCACAGTATGGCGGTATTGGTCAGGTCTGGTATGGAGGTGTTATCCAGTCACAGTATGGTGGTATTGGTCAGGTCTGGCAGTGTTATCCAGTCACAGTATGGCGGTATTGGTCAGGTCTGGTATGGAGGTGTTATCCAGTCACAGTATGGCGGTATTGTTCAGGTCTGGTATGGCAGTGTTATCCAGTCACAGTATGTTGGTATCAGGTCTGGTATAGCAGTGTTATCCAGTCACAGTATGGCGGTATTGGTCAGGTCTGGTATGGAGGTGTTATCCAGTCACAGTATGGCGGTATTGGTCAGGTCTGGTATGAGTGTTATCCAGCACAGTATGGTGGTATTGGTCAGGTCTGGTATGACAGTGTTATCCAGCACAGTATGGCGGTATTGGTCAGGTCTGGTATGGCAGTGTTATCCAGTCACAGTATGGCGGTATTGGTCAGGTCTGGTATGACATTGTTATCCAGCAGAGTATAGCGGTATTGGTCAGGTCTGGTATGGAGGTGTTATCCAGTCACAGTATGGCGGTATTGGTCAGGTGTGGCAGTGTTATCCAGTCACAGTATGGCGGTATTGGTCAGGTCTGGTATGACAGTGTTATCCAGTCACAGTATGGCGGTATTGGTCAGGTCTGGTGTGGCAGTGTTATCCAGTCACAGTATGGCGGTATTGTTCAGGTCTGGTATGGCAGTGTTATCCAGTCACAGTATGTTGGTATCAGGTCTGGTATAGCAGTGTTATCCAGTCACAGTATGGCGGTATTGGTCAGGTCTGGTATGGAGGTGTTATCCAGTCACAGTATGGCGGTATTGGTCAGGTCTGGTATGGAGGTGTTATCCAGTCACAGTATGGTGGTATTGGTCAGGTCTGGCAGTGTTATCCAGTCACAGTATGGCGGTATTGGTCAGGTCTGGTATGGAGGTGTTATCCAGTCACAGTATGGCGGTATTAGTCAGGTCTGGTATGGAGGTGTTATCCAGTCACAGTATGGCGGTATTAGTCAGGTCTGGTATGGAGGTGTTATCCAGTCACAGTATGGCGGTATTGGTCAGGTCTGGTATGAGTGTTATCCAGCACAGTATGGCGGTATTGGTCAGGTCTGGTATGAGTGTTATCCAGCACAGTATGGTGGTATTGGTCAGGTCTGGTGTGGCAGTGTTACCCAGTCACAGTTTGGTATACCTGTTGTGCCCTGTATATACATGTACTGTATAGATGGAGTAGGGGTTCCTGTATATACATGTAGTGTATAGATGGAGTAGGGGGCCCTGTATATATATGTACTGTATAGATGGAGTAGGGGGTCTACAAGTTATTACTGTGGATGTTGTGAGGCAGCTTCCCTAGCAACCATTGCTCCCTGTGAAAATGAAAGCAGTAATCCTATTGGTTGCTAAGGCTCCAACTGCCGTGTCTGCTGCAGCTAATTATATCACCTGTGTTTGCAGTGAGGAGATTTTCCCATTCATCTCTATGGGGCGCCTCTCTTTCCCCTCCCCCTCCCCTCCTGTACATCTGGCGGGGACAGGACCTTCACAATAACCTTCCCGGGCACCCAATGTATCTGTGTGCCAAATTTGGGGTCAAACGGTTCAGGCGTTTGGAAGTCTATAGAGGACAGACGGACAGACGGACTTTGATTTTTATGATATAGATATATATGTATATATCTGAGAGAGAGATCTTTGGAGTACTCCTTTAAAGGGAATCTGTCAGCACCCGGGCCCTACCTAAGGTGCTGACAGTGTGCTGTAGTTGGCAGTCCCCTAGTGAGCATGGTGCCTTTTGGTAATTTTCTGTGCAGTGGATTATGTACAATTTCACATCTCCTACTGTAATGAAGAGTGAAAGAGGAGTTTTTCGTGCCACACTCTGGCCGCCTCACTGCTCCTTCCTCCTCCCTCTTCTTCACAAATAATCAATGCTGCCCGGCCTCCTGCTCGCTCACCTGCCAGCCAGTGTCTCTAATTGCAGATCAGTCCTCTGTAGGCAGTTTATGTCCAAAAGAAAGATTTAGATATAGTTGAATATCTGGATTGAAAGCACAGAGAGGCTATGTTTAAACCTTGTTGAAATTGAGTTGATGACTGCGATTTAATGGCAAATTTTGGCCATTGTTTTAAAATACCAGTAATTATTTGCCATTAAATGACAACCATCCACTCAATTTCAACAGTGTTTGAATCTAGCCTTTCTGTGTTTTCACTCTACTCCTGGTTTTGGTTGCAGAATACTGACCAAGATACTAAGCAAAAAATACTGTGTGTGAATATAGCCTTAAAATGATGCAATAAAGACAAAAAAAATAAAGACCTGTATTTCATTTTCATCAGGGGATTTGAACCAGATAATGAACTGCTGACAGGTCTCTAGACAGGTGATTTACCCCTAGACCACAGCTCCAACACATTTGGGTTCAGAGATTCAACAACATCTGAGAGTTCTTTCAGCCTACAGAGGACTTGTCTGCAATCAGAGACACTAGCTGACAGCTGAGCGAGCAGGAGGCTGGGCAGCATTGATTATTCATTAAGAAGAGGGGGGAAGGAGTGATTGAGTGCCAGAGTGTGGCACAAACACTGAGCCACAACTCCTCTTTGACACTCCTACTGTAGGAGACCAGAGATTGTACATAATTCACTGCACAGAAAATTACCGAAAGGCAAAAGGGACTGCCAGCTACAGAACACTGTCAGCACCTTAAGTAGTGCCCGGGAGCTGACAGATTACCTTTTTAAGTGCTGTCTTTTTGTGTGACAGTTGTGTAGATGTCATCCCTGATTATGGTAAATGCAAGATAAAATGGAAAAACACAGTCCAGCTCAACAGAATCATGGCATTACTCCTCAGAAAGATGTACAGAAGAAACACCACATCGGCAAAGAGTCATCAGGTTTAAAAATAGGAATTGGATATTCTCAGCTGAAATCACTGACTTATTTCTTGTCTTTAAGGCTGGGTTCACACTACGTATATTTCAGTCAGTATTGTGGTCCTCATATTGCAACCAAAACCAGGAGTGGATTAAAAACACAGAAAGGCTCTGTTCACACAATGTTGAAATTGAGTGGATGGCCGCCATATAACAGTAAATAACTGCCATTATTTCAATACAACAGCCGTTGTTTTAAAATAATAGCAAATATCTGCTATTAAATGGCGGCCATCCACTCAATTTCACCATTGTGTGAACAGAACCTTTCTGTGTTTTTAATCCACTCCTGGTTTTGGTTGCAATATGTGGACCACAATACTGACTGAAATATACGTAGTGTGAACCCAGCCTAAAACTATGAGCAGAAACATCCCTAGGAGTCAGTTGTGCAATTACAAACCTCCTGCATGGGTTCTTAATCATAGCTGGTATGTTACATATACTCTAAACATGGTAGAGTATATGTACTCTACCATGTTTAGGAAGTTTAAAAAGCATATAATAAATATAAAAGAAAGAATTAACTAAAAAACAGTACATATTGCTCAGGAGTGTGTATGTATGTGCATATATATATTTTAGTGCTGGGTGATATGGCCCAAAAGATAATATTTATTTATTTATTTTTTGCTCTCTTTGCAGAAAAGTAAATTGAATTAATTTGATTCGCCCAGCCCTAATAAATAATAATAATTAGAAAGTGTGTGTGTGTATATAATATAAATTTTTTTATCATAGTGACATCCAAATTACCCTGATCAAAAGTTTACATACCCCAGTTAATACTGTGTATTGCCCCCTCTAACATCAATGACAGCTTGAAGTATTTTGTGGTAGTTGAGGCTCTTTATTTTCTCAGATGGTAAAACTGCCCATTCTTCTTGACATAAAGTCTCCATTTCCTGTAAATTCCTGGACTGTTTTCATGAATTGCGTGCTTGAGATATTACCAGAGTGGCACGTTGATATTGAGGTCAGGAGACTGAGATGGTCACTCCAGAACCTTCACTTTGTATTTCTGTAGCCAATGACAGGTCAACTTGGCCTTGTGTTTTGGATCATTGTCATGTTGAAACATGCAAGTACATCCCATGCACAGCCTCTGGGCTAATGAGTGCAAATTTGCCTCCAGTATTTGCTGATAACATGCTGCGTACTTCTTTCCTTCAACTTTGACCAAGTTTCCTGTGCATTTGTTGTAGCTCTCACATCCCCAAAACGTCAGAAATCCACATATGTGCTTTACAATAGGAATTTGACACCTCCAAATGTAATATTTATGGTTGTGGTCTCATCACTCTAAATGACCTTGTTCCAGAAGTTTCGAGGTCTGCTGTTTGGCATTTTTGCAGCAATAGCTTTTTTCTGGCGACTCGACCATGCAGCCTATTTTTCTTCAATTGCCTTATTGTGCATCTTGAAACAGCCACATTGTTAGTTTTCAGAGAGTCCTGTATTTCAGCCAATGTTAGTGAGTTTGTCTTTGCATCCCGAAAAATTTTCTAGCAGTTGTGGCAGAATTTTTTTTTCAATTTTGTGTCAATTTCTGTGCATGTTACCATGCCAAAATTGCAAAGGGTATGGGAACTTTTGATCAGGGTCATTTGGATGTTTTTGGTTGTCATGATCGACCGGTCATTGGCTACAGCAGAACAAAGTGAAGGTTCTGGAGTGGCCATCTGAGTCTCCTGACCTCTATATCATTGAGCCACTCTGGGTTTATCTTAGGTGCGCAGTTAATGCAAAACAGTCCAGGAATTTACAGGAACTTAAGGCTTTATGCCAAGAAAAATGGTCAGCTTTACCATCTGAGAAAATAAAGAGCCTCATCCACAACTACCACAAAAGACTTGAAGCTGTCATTGATGTTAGAGGGGGCAATACACGGTATTAAGGGCTGGGGTATGTAAACTTTTGATCAGGGTCATTTGGATGTTTATGGTTGTCATTAGGATTTAAAAAAGAGAAAACAGTGTTTTGAAAATAAATGGCCTCACCCAACCACTAACCATGAGTGTGGAAAAAACATTTGTGTTCTCATTAATATTCTCTGAAAAAAAAAAGATTAGAAAGCAGAAATTCTGCCGGGGTGTATAAACTTTGGAGCACAACTGTGTGTGTATTATATTATGTTATTATTATGTTATATTATATCATTTATAATTACTATAATTTGTTATATTTGTATAATATTTATATTATATAAATTAGATAATTTTATAATTTATTCATATATTAATATGTTACTTGTAATTGTCAGATGGGTGAGAACTTTATTACAAAATGGGGTGTGAATTATGTGGGTGTGTGTGATTAGGAAGCACCCTGTATTGTTGAAACTGAGGTGTCTGTAATAACATCCTTAGCCTCATAATTAGGGGATCAAAAGTTTACATCTTGATAGTGTTGTTGTTTTTTATTTGTATTTTTTTTCTCCCTGTCTTTAGAATAGTTCCCTGGTAGAATTTTCTTCACTCCTCCTTTTCCAGTAATGCTATTTCAGTAACATAATGTTGCATGTCTTAAATGTACTTCACCTGCATAGCCTTAGTCACTCATATCTGTCTCTGGCTTGACTATGCCGCACTTCTTTTTGGCCAGTTATTCTGATACTGATGAGTAGCGGATTATTGTACATTAATAATGTCTGTATGTCTTTCTCATATGGGACAACTAAACTCGTCCCTATAGTTGAAATCACAGATAATGTTTTGTTCCTCCCATACACCATGTAAACCACGGCCAAAGGGCACAGTGCTGCCAGTTTAAAAGTTGTTTTTTATGACATTAACTGCATCACCTGCCGAACGGACCCCAGGACAGATCTTGGATTAAAAGCAGCTATCTGAAGGTACAAGCGATTTGGGGGGCCAGATTATGGGTACAGTGTCATTTTAACCCCTTAGCGACCCATGACGTACCTGGTCCTGGTACCTGGTACGTCATGGTGCCACGGGGGGTGTTCAGAGCGGGACCCCGCTCTGAACGGCACCGCTCCCGGCTGCAATCTGCAGCCGGGCAGTGGTTCTATTAGCCGGCGCGGATCCCGTTGCCGCGCCGGCTAATTAAGCACTTCAATGTAGCTGTCAAACCTGACAGCTGCACTGAAGTGCTTTATGCACAACCGTCCCACTAGACACCAGGGATGATTCCCCCCCCCCCCCCCCCCCGCGATGCGATCGCGGGGGGGAGATCCGTTCTTCTGCCCGTGCCGGGCCTCAGCGTCGCAATGACGCTGATCCCGGCTCGGCAATAGATTGCTGTGGCCTGCAGCAGGCCAAAGCAATCTATGACCGATCTAATCGATCTTTGCTGTGTATATACACAGCATTGATCTCTATGAGAGATCAGTGCTGTTTATATACAAGTCCCCCAGGGGGACTTCTAGTTAATCTAAAAAAGTGTTTTTATTAATAAAAAATCCCCTCCCCTAATAAAAGTCCAAATAACCCCTCTTTTCCCATTTTACAAATCTAAATTAATAAATAAACAAATAAATAAACCTATTTGGTATCGCCGCGCACGTAATCGCTCGATCTATTTAATTATCACATTCCTGATCTTGCACGGTAAACTGCGTCAGCGCCAAAAAATTCCAAAGTGCAAAATTGCGCATTTTTGGTCGCATCAAATCCAGAAAAAAATTAATAAAAAGTGATCAAAAAGTCGTATATGCGCAATCAAGGTACCGATAGAAAGAACACATCATGGCGCATAAAATGACACCTCACACAGCCCCATAGACCAAAGGATAAAAGCGTTATAAGCCTGGGAATGGAGCGATTTTAAGGAACAAATATTTGTTAACAATGGTTTGAATTTTTTAAAAGCCATCTCATAATATAAAAGTTATACATGTTACATATTGTTGTAATCCTAACGACTTGAAGAACATGCATAACAAGTCAGTTTTACCATAGGGCGAACGGCATAAATGCAAAACTCCCCAAAATCAAAACAAATTTGTTTTTTTTTCTTTCAATTTGACAGCGCAAATGATTTTTTTTACTGGTTTCGCAGCATATTTTATGGAAAAATAATGCCTGTCATTGCAAAGTACAATTGGTTTAGCCAAAAATAAGCGCTTATATAAGTCTTTAGGTGAAAAAATGCAAGTGCTATGGACTTTTAAACATAAAATGGAAAAAGCAAAAGAGCAAAAACAAAATTTGGCTTTGACCTTAAGGGGTTAAGGGAAATAGCTGTATATGTGCATTTCCCATAATTAATGCACATTAAAAATTTGTCTAACTTTCCATAAGTAATAACATATTAAAAAATACTTTTGGCCGGAGTTGTCCTTTGAGAGTGACTCTGTACCCACAATCTGACCCCCCCCCCTCCAAACCGCTTGTACCGTCAGCTACTTTTAATTCAAGATCTGTCCTGCGGTCCGTTTGGCAGGTTATGCAGTTATTGTGCTAAAAGTTTACTTTTATACTGGCAGCCCCGTGCCCTACGGGAGTGGCCTGGATTGTGTATGCATTAGGCTGGCACAACCCCTCCGTCCCTCCTCCCCACCCTCCTCATCATTAGGAATGCTCCAGGAAGATTGCCTACTATTCCCCACATGTGTCCGCCCAGCACATGGGCTGGATCGTTAAGGACCTGTGCAATATTCAGCATGGAGAGAATGTTCCAGTGGCATTCCTAATGATGAGGGTAAGGAGGAGGGACAGAGGGGTGGTGCAAAGTTAGGGCACGGATACTCCCGTAAGGCACGGGTTGTAAGTTTAAAAGTTGTTTTTTTGGACAATAACTGCATCACCTGCCAAACGGACCCCAGGAGAGATCTTGGATTAAAAGCAGCTATCCTAAGGTACAAGATCCTTATTGAGGCAGGGGGTGGAAAAGGGGTTCATGCGGAAAAAATTTGCTGGAAAGCTTATGGTGGAATTTCCAAGTAAACCGTATTGGTATTGGATCCCCAAGGTCCATAAATCGATGGAGCGTCCTCCGGGGCGACCCATCGTTGTGGGCCGGGGTTCGGTTACAGAACCGGTATCCAAATACCTAGACTGGGTATTGCGTCCACTGTTAAAAGGTGTTCCCTCTTTTTTACGTGATACAAAAGACCTGCTAGCTATATTGGATCAGTTCGAATGGTCTGAGGGGTTGTCCTTGGCAAGTGTTAACATCGAGAGCCTGTACAGCCGCATCCCACAGGATGCTGGTGTATAGGCTTTGCGGCGTCCACTCTTGCATAGTGGGAGACGTGAACCAGAATTTGTGGGGTTCATTTGTGAGCTCCTGGGGTTTGTCCTCCATCACAACGCGTTCCAGTTCGCTGACCAATGGTATGTCAGCGAGCTGGGACCGCGATGGGGACACCAGGAGCACCTACTTTTGCTAACTTATACCTAGCTGAACTGGAAGATGAAATTATTTTTAATGTACAGAATCCTTTTATATCCAAGATAGCTTTGTACTTAAGATATATAGATGACGTCCTGTTAGTGTGGGCGGGCTCAGAAGATGAATTCAACCAATTTGTACAATATATTAACATCAACACATGTAATATGTCATTTACAGCTATCTATGGTAATAAACAACTTGATTTCTTAGATGTACACTTGGAACTCCAACAGGGAGAGCTAAAAGTAAGTGGTTACCGTAAAAGCACAGCCACAAATATGTTGCTAAATTATAAAAGTTATCACCCCCATCATGTAAAACAGTCAGTACCTTATGGACAATTTGTCCGCCTCCGTAGGATTAATAATTGTGAAGAACTGTATGAACAACAAGCCAATGACCTTAGTAAAAGGTTATTGGATCGCGGATATCCCAAAGAGGTTATTGATAAAGCTAAATCTAGAGCAGGGACATTGGATCGTTCTCAGCTCGTTTATCGGAGAAAGAATAATAGAGGTAAATTGGATAGATTTGTTTTCTCCTTTTAGACACAGTCTGATGGATAAAAAAGTGAGATCTATAATATATAAATATTGGAATCTACTGGAGGGGGAGGAGTCGTTACAGGAATATATGAAAAGTAAACCCCTATTGGCGTTCAAAAGATGTAAGAATATTCGTGATGAATTAGTTCAGGGGCGGTTTAAGAATTCACTTGAGGTAAAAAATAAAAATACATGGTTGGGCCAAAAAAAGTTAGAAGGAAACCACAGATGTGGTCACTGTAATTTTTGCGGTCAGCTGAACGAGTGTAATACAGTGCGTCTAGGTGGTCTTACTTGGCAGATACGCGATTTCATTACTTGCCGATCTGCATTTGTGGTCTATGCACTCCTATGCAGTTGCGGCTTTTATTATATTGGGAAGACCACACGCCCACTGTATCAACGTTTTGCTGAACATACACGCTCTTTGAGAACAGGTAAAGGCTGTCTGAGAGTGATCTCTCACATGCGCGTAGCACATAACGGTAACCCGTCTGCATTGCGCTTTATGGGATTGTTACAAGTTAAGAACTCTACAGCAGGAGGCGGCAGAGATAACATGCTGATTAAAAAGGAAACAGAGCTTATCTTAAAGACGGAAGCACTTGGACCACTTGGTCTAAATGACCGTTCCGATTTACATGGTTATTATTAATTGGTATCACTACTGTAAGATTTGTAACGTTCTATGTTCTTTTAAATAATTCTATGTGTACTTTTAGACATGTGTATTTATGTAGCAATTAGTATGCCTTTAAAAGGACTGTGTAACGTAGTGACATCAGGGCCGAGAGGAAGCGTGCGAGCTAAGCACGTGAAACAGGCTGTCGCCCGTTCACCTGTCTGCATCCATGTACCTGTGTTTTTGTGAATAAAGCAAGCCAATTTGTCAAGAAGCTGTGGTGAGTGCCTGGATATCTTGGTCTATATGGACAGTACTATGTGAAGATTGTTTGGATCGATTGAGCACCACCAGCTGTACCGGGACCAAGAACGTGTCCACAGAGTGCGTTTTTTCCCTCCTTCCGGTAGTGCCGTATGACTATATTGCTTTGACTAAGGTACAAGGGGTTTGGGGGGTCAGATTGTGGGCACAGAGTCACTTTAATGTCATTTTAGTTCTTTCCAAGAGTTATAAATCTCAGACAAATCACATCTCTGCCTTCATTTCTCAAAATGGAGCCTTAGGGCTTGTTCACACAAAGCAAAAGCAGCTGAATTTCTGCGCTGAATCAGCACTGAAATTTCAGCCGTTAAAATAGGTGCAGAGCTAATTTCCATTGTGTTGAATGGAAATTCTGCTCTGCAGTTCACACGGTGGAATTTCCTCGCTGAACGTTCCGCGGCTAATCTGCTCTCCGCCAGAAGAATAAACATGTTCATTCTTCCGCTAGCGGAAGCCTATTCAAATCAATGGGGCTCTGATTTTCTGTTTCAGCGTGGAATACGCGCTTATACAAGCGGAAATTACGCGCTGAATCAGTGCAGAAATGGGGGGGAAAAGGGTGGGGAAATCCCAAGACAACCCAAAGGAGGTGATACCAGGGGCCCACAAGAAAGAAATGACAATGTCAGCATGCACACAGCATATGACCACAGCAAAAGTTTCCCAAAAAAAAAACATACATACATACATACATACATACATACATACCTCTGAAATTAGTGCATCTCCATCAAGCGGTGATGTTTTGCCATTTCTGCTCAGCTCTGCTGCTTTTCCTCTGTTCCTCCTTTTGATCTGTTCTAGAAAATTCAGGTACCATATAGTCTAGTATCCAAAGTCTGCAAAATCGTTGTTGGCACCTCCCTCTATTACTCACCAAATGCTCCCTGAATTTCAGCGCTGAATGCATGCGGAATCAGCGTGGATTCCTCGAGTATTCCATGCTGAAATACGCAGGGATTCTGCTTACATTCTGCTCGGAATTCAGTGTCAGTTGATTTCAGGCGGAAATATTTCCTCGCGTAATCTGCCCCTTTTGCTCTGTGTGAACGTAGCCTTAGGCTACATTCACACTTCCGTTGAACCATAGAACCAATGGTATTCAATGGCCCCGTTCACACGTCCGTATAAATCTAGGCTAATTTCTTTTACTTTTATTAGACAGCATTACTTAACTACAGTATATGTAGCGGTTCGACAGTTGATGCACATCTTGTATCCATTGTTACAAGGGTTAAAGATGTCATGCTCATTTAGGAAGATTCCTAGTCACCCATACCAGTTTTTTTTCTTATGGCAGTCAGTGATGCCAACCTTCTTTTCATGTTTAGTTCCATGATATTTATTTAACAAGAAGGGTTACCAGAACATACAATGTTCCGTTTTTGACCATTGTAACTTGAGACCAAACTTATACAATACAATGCTACAGACAGTCAGGATCTGCAGAACATGTGAATAAGTACATGATTGATCAACATAAGTGCCCATTTTACTGGAAAAATCCCAGTATTGGTGAAGTGGGACACTTCAGAGGTGACACACTGTGCTGTATTTGAGTGGAATTTTGGTATACATGTTAAGTGTTTTTAAACTTTTGGAGGTTTATTGTTTAAATATAATTGTTAATAAAGCATATTGATATTTTTACATTATTGTAGTTGTGCAGTTCATATATTACCTGCTTCCCCTTTTCCATTTGGTTGCTTTCTAACACTAAACACTGAATGTAGCAGTGTTAGCGATATCTGAGCCCTGTCTGGTTCTAGAGTTGGCCATCTTCTGGGCTCTGCTCAAAGTACCCCCACTAGATCCCAGAAGTAACATATATACAATGTAGTGCATACTCTTCTGGAATACTGCAACAGTGTTTGGCTGTAATATTCTCTCTCCTACTAATATGTGATGTACCATGTGTCTCAGGTGACAACTTCTGCAATATAAGGGTATGTGCACACTGAGTAATTTAGACTGAAATTCCGTCGCTCGCGCCCGGTCGCAGACATCTCCGCCCGTGTCATAGACTCCATTCTATGCACGGGCGGATTCCTTCCTCCGTTCAAAGAAGTTCATTCTTTGGACAGAGGAAGGAATCCTCTCCATGCATAGAATGGAGTCTGACATGGGCGGAGATGCTGCTATCCGCGACCGGGCATTAGCGACTGATTACGTGACGGACTTTCCGTCTAAATTACTCAGTGTGCATATACCCTATTACAGTGGTCCTTCAGCATACAACATTAATTGGTTCTGGGACCAAAAGCTTAAAAACACTTAAAATGTATACCAAAATTCCACTCCTCGCTCAAATACAGCACAGTGTGTCACCTTTGCTGTATTTGAGCCGGGAGTGGAGTTTTGGTTTAAGTTTTAGGTGTGTTCAAGCTTTTGGAGGTTTTTGTCTTAGTATAATTGTTAATAAAGCATATTGATATTTTTACATTATTGTGGTTGCACAGTTCATATATACTTGCTTCCCTTTTCATTTTGTTTGTTTGCTATTGTTTGTAACTGGTGGACTAGCACCCCTTTTTGGCTTCTTGTGGTGCCTGCCTGGACTTTTGGTGTTAGGTAGCGTTAGAATAGACATTATAACTGGGGAAGCTGTCTGTGTCAAGAACGCCACAGTACAGTAAAGCAGAGAAGGAGGTGATTGACAGTTATCCCAGCTCACTCTGCTTTACTGTGCTGTGGCTACAGCTCTCTTGACATGGTTTGCCCAGTTGTAATTTCTGTTCTAATGCTAGTATATATTAGAATAGACATTATGGGAGACCCAGTATTGCTGATATCTGACTACCCTGCAGTTCCCAACATAGCCACTGGTGACAGCCTCTTACTGCTGCCAATAAATGGCAACATGAACAATTCCGTATTCTTTAATAAAGGTATATACGTGTATGTAAAATTATATATATAAATTTGTGTCACCGAAAGACCCCTTTTAACCTTTGTTCCACTCAATGTAGCAACAATTATAATCAGATAGTGGCAGTTCTTCAAGAAAATTATTGTACAAATTAGTTTGTATTTTCTTTGGCAAAGAAACAAAGTGCACTTGTGAATGCTCTTATTTAGTTTGTTTTATCCAAGACAAGATAGTCCATATGGTTGAGAACTATGGAGTGCTATAAATACAGGGGTTTGATATGTGAACTTTGCAAATGTATCATATGTCTTTTCACTCTCCTAAATATTACAATAAATGAAACTTGGGACATGGCCTGACTTGTCTGTTTTAGAAAATACTTGTATTCCCTATAAAATAACAGTTCTATAGCATCTTATAGCTTTGTGTTGAGTGGTTCCAAACGTGTAAGTCCGTACTGAACTAGGTGTCGCCACTTTGGCATGTGCCTTTACTCTGTTTAAAACTGTCCCCTTTAATTGGATAGTCTGAAACCTTTCCGCTAAGGGTAACGGAAACGGCACAACACAGAGCTACAAGAAAAGATGTTCAAGAATTGTTACATTTGTACAAGTCAGGAGAAACAAAAGGTTCTCTTTTATATTGACACTTTTGTTTCAAGCAGCTTTCTATACAAAAGTCTGTGATATTGAAAATCTTTGTAAATAACTCCGGAGGGGAACTCCGGATAAGAAAAACTTGTTTTCTATTAAAAGTACATTGAAAGTCATATAGAAGTGTCTATACAATGTATTACCAAATCTGTACAGTTCTGCCACACTGATAGCTGATAGAAATCCAGGAAGAGAAAAAAATGGCCTCTGTGCCAATTCACATTGTCTCCTGCTTCTCCTGCTATCCCCCCTTAGGAGACAAATCTTCCATGGCTCTGTCTCACGTGTGTTTGCTGAGCACATGCTGATGATGGAGACAGGGGGCAGGGTGTGATGTCACAGGAGGCTTGGCTGGATCCCCCAATCCCCTGAGTGATTCACCATCTCTGACCTCTCAGAAGCAGGTGCAGCACTAGTTTTACTGATTGTTGATCAGCTGAGGGAAAGCATTGCATTCTAGGAACTGATCAACCAGGAAGGACAGAAACACAATACAGAGCAAACACCCCCCCCCCCCCCAAACAAATGGATATACAAACAAACTGGGATAGACAGGTAAGTAATGTGTCATGCTTCATTTTTGCAGAAGCTTCATTTTTTTTTAACCTCTACCTGGAGTTCCCTTTTAATTGACTGAAGATGATGCTTTAGACTGCATTCACATGTACCACATTCACAGCGGATTTCACAGCAAAATCCGCTGTGATACGTGGTACAGTTATGCTTTATGGCTCTGAATTCTCACAGCGGATTTTCAATTTGCTGGATGTTACCTTTTTTTTTTACATACCTGCATGTGTCTGATGGTTAATTTTCCTCCTCATTCTGCTCTCCTGTTGAACATGTCCCTCATATGTTGGTTAGAGGCTGCTGTGGGCCTTCTTGCTCATCTTTCCTGTAGAGGCTGCATAGAGATTCTGGCAGTCATTTGTGCCAGTCCTGCTGATGTTTCCTATTCATGTTGGGCAAGCCAATCTGGTGCTGCATAGAAGGTGTCATCCCTGCTGCTTTCTTCTTTTACAAACAGACAGTAAACTATTTATTTTAAAGCCATGGTTCCAGAAATAAATAATACTTTGTGGAATTCATTCTTGGTTTTATTGTATTACTTTCAGTAACTTTGCACAGTATCAGTACTGATATATATATATATATATATATATATATATATATATATATATATATATATATATATATATATATGTATAATATATATATATTTTACCAGTTGTTTTTTTTTTTTTCAGCTAGTTTCTGCAGTTCTTATTAAAACTGGTATATAAACAGAGTAGAACAACCTAGCTAGGATGCTAGGTCACTATCTTAATATTGTTCGTATGGTGTGTATATACTATATTCATGAAGAGTTACAGTATGTATTCAGTTACCAAGATGCTGGCTTTATGTGCAAAATCCTTTCCGGAACTTGTTTTTTGCTGGATCTTTTTGCATTTGTAAATGGGGGTGTACATGTTAAAATAAAATTTTACTAAGTATTATTAAAAGAATCCTCACGAGACACAAAAAAGATCCCAAGGTTCTTCAATAGAAACAAGAAGACACAAAAACCATAGAATTGAGCGCAAAACAAATAAGAAGCCTCGTACATGAAAGAGTAGAAAATGTTAAATCTCGCCCATCCATAGGCCACAGCGATGCATGGTGATGTGGCTGGTTCTAAATGTAAGTCAACTGTGAAGCGGTGGTTTTGGATGATGAACCTTATGAGTGAGTGAATTTACTGTATTACAAAGCAAAGCACTTTGTTAGCTCTGCAGTTGGCTTATCAAGTGGCCGCCTTTGAACTTTATGCCGCTCCGCTTTGCATGTGTGGAAAAGCTGTATCCAGTCCTGGGAAACTGGGAGAATTTTCCCAGGAATGGATTCCGCTTTTCCAGGCACCCGGAGAGGAGCGGTCTACCTTTTAGGGGCACCATACCTTTGTGGATTTGTAGTTCATGGCTGTGATGGGATGTTTAGGAACTAAAAATTCAGATTCAGCCTTGTATATGATGTTTGCTGCTTTCACTCTGGCAACGATGGTCCTTAATTTTGACATGTACAGTCCAGTAAGAGACAAAGGCACATGTCCCTCTTGTCAGATGGCTTTTTCAAATTTTAGAATTGCCTATATTTCTGCTGATTTAAAAATACTTGGGGTCACCCTCTCAAGGTCTCTGAGCACTAAATAAAGGTAGACTTCAGGGCAGGAAATGTCAGCTAGTGGGGCATTTTATCACTTTTAGGCCATGTTCACATGGCATAAGACACCGGCCGTTCTGTGACCCGGAAGGTTCACAGAACGACCGGTGTCCAAGAAGATCATCCTGGCCAGTACTGCAGTACCGGCCGGATGATCTTCACTTCTGCTGAATTCAGATGTGGGTGCAGCCGTGTACGCCCGCATCCGAATTCACCTCTGTTTACAATGGAGCGTGAGCACGGACAGATTTTCTGAGGCCACTATTCAATGTATAGCGGCCACAAAAAACTGACATGCCAGTTTTTCTTGCGTATATACGTATAAACGCTCCGGCTGGGATTCCATTCATTGCAATGCAATTTGCAACAACGGCAATGATTTATACACAACATACGTTGTATGAACATGGTCTTATTATGCAAGTTAGTACCTCTTGTATCCCTCTTTTGAGGACGGGTGTTACTTGGCTGGAATGAGTCATTGGAACAGGACCTTTTGTGAGTGGTCTGATAAAAAAAAAAAAAAGACTTAAAACAACATTGATAAATTTTAGTTTTACTTTTTTAACTTTTTTATTCACAGTAGCAGGGGTTACCATAGGAACAATTATGGAGGATAGAGGTAACTATCGGGTACAGCAACAGAGGATAGGGTAAACTATTAGGTACGGCAACAGGGGATGGGTGACAATCAGGGTGGGAAGAGGTTAATTTGTGTGGTGTTATGTTTCTGTACTGTGGGGCTATTCTCAGCTGGCAGCTGGCCCCTCCTGTCATTTCTCACTGTGATTGGTTCGCCTGTAATAATGGTCCAATTGCGGCAGTCCCCTGAGGAAAGTGGTGGTAGCTTCCTGGATGGTTGTCAGGACCTGTTGCCACTTGCTGGTTTAACTCAAAGTCAAACTGTCACCACATGAAATCGTGTAGCGACACTTTAGCTCTTTCATGTACATGTACATGCGGTTGTGATAATGTTTAGCAACCCCAGACATACATTCACATGAATTTACGCTGGGGGGTTAAACTTATGGGGCTCGTTTACTTTCATTTAGCAGATTTGTCTCTGCTATTTGTCTGATATGCTTTCTGGCTGATTTTAAGCTTAGTGGTCAAACTAAAAACTGCATGATTTTAGGTTTATTTTGTAATTTCTCTTTTAACCTCTTCAAGACAGCCCTTTGGTGCACTAAAGTCCGGGTCAGACTTGGGTAGGGGGGTCTTTTACACTTTTATTTGGGGGGGGGGGTGTTATGATGTTTTATTTTTTTTTATACTTTTTGAAAACCTTTATTATTACACTTTTTTTTTACACACTTTCATTTACTGTAAAATATGCAATCATTGGATTGCATATACTGATCTAGGCTATACCGTTCCGACATGACGGAGGTAAGGAGCTTACCCCAGCCTGTCAGCACAAGCGATCGGGACCCCTGCAGCATGGCTGCGGGGGTCCCTATCACTCAGTGACAGATGTTTGATCTGTCACAGCACCTTAAACTGTAGATCACAGCATTTAAGGGGTTATTGTGAGTCGGCTGCGGGATCTCAGCTGACTCTCATTCCCTCTGGCCCTCTGGATCGCTCTAACTGCAGCGCTCCCGCTCACATCAGAAAGCCCCATCAGTGTCAGGAATGTATATATACATTCCCACTGCACAGGGTATGTGCAGTAGGAACGTATATATAGAGGTTGCTGATGGGAAAGGGTTTAAACATGTCTAAAGGGAAACTAACAGCAGGTCAAAAGACTGTAACCTGTTATATTCCCATAGGGCTTGGAATGCTAAGAATCAAGGTTACCTTCATCCTCTGTGCCGTTTTTTTTTTTTTTTAATTCACTTAAATCAATATGTAAATTAGACAGTTTGGTGGACTGCGGGCAGGATTACAGCAGTTGCACAAATCTGCCCTATTCAGCCACACCTCCTCATAAGTCAGTTAGGGTTAGGGTATTCACATCACAACAACTATATCTAAAACATTTGGTCATAAAAAAGTTAAGAATTTTGCAATTGGTTCAATTTACCTTTTAGCTCCTGCTAGGGACTCTGATGTTTGTCATTTGTAGCTGGTTGTCTAGGTTCCCGACCACTTCTCTGTTATCAGGGGCGGCCAAGCTGATCACTCCCTCACTGCTGTGAGGTGTGGTCAATGATCTCAAAGCATGCGTCAGTGACGACTTGTGTACTGGCTCCCCTCCCCACCTATCTACAGTAATTCATTTACACACTGACAGCTCCCAGCCCTGTGGAGCTGTCAGGACAGGAAATGGCAGAACAGAGCCCAGCAGTGAACAGCAAAGTAGCACAGTGCAAAGCAAAGTAGCACAGCATTGCTTGCCAGAACAGCCAATTACTGGGGAGGTGCCTGCCATCCAGCCAAAGCAGGAAGTGAAAGCAGGTCAAGAGCATGAAGAAGGGTATGTTTGACAGCTGAAAATGCCCCTTTAATCGAAAGTAATGTCAGATCGGCACAGTGAGGGTGGATTGGTGCATTAGTGGCCTCTCTGCTTGTCACTCATCCCCATGCTAACAGGCAGAGAGCCGTGATTAGTCATGGATGGCTCCCTGTCCAAATGCCTAGTTGTCGCCCCTCTCATGGCAAATGGCATAATAAAACATCTTTTTCCCTGATGAAAAGCTACCACTGCAGCTGTAGCTGGTATGCTTCGCAAGCTGCACAGTAAATCTATACTGTGCTGCTGGGGACCATATCGGCACAGTGGTGCTGACTGACTTCCTTTAATATTCTGCTTGACATTGTGATCCTTGTATTCTCATTCATTTCCAGTCTTTATAATACTGTAGGATACAAGCGATCGGCAAGTTTAAATCCTAAGCAATGTTTGGATTTAGTTGGCTGGAATGTTAAGCAAGAACACATGAAAGGATTAAAGCTAAAGGGCTAGTAAAATGTAGCTTTTGTTTTTTATTTGGAGTGTGCTGCATACATTACAGTATTTGTTTTTATCTTTTGAATGAACCAGAGAACTATAAAATAGGAAGTCTTTATAAATATGCTTGTGAAACCTCTTAAAGGATATTTTGTATGATTTTTTTCAGTTTAGAATTGAGCAAACATGTCTTGATATATACAGCTATAAATAAAAATAATTTTTAGTGTAAAACAATATAAATGTTATATGGGCAAGATGCTATGGCTCACTTTGGTGCCTTAAAGTGACTGTACCACCAGGCCAAGGCTGAAGCACTGGAGGCGGGCCGACCCACTCTTAGTGGGAGGAAACCCTAGCCCCTCTATGATAGGGTTCCATTGATTCTAATGGAGTCATGTCATGGAGGGGCTGGGGTTTCTTCCCACTGGGGGTGGGTTGGCCCACCTCCAGTGCTTCAGCCTGGGCCTGGTGGTACAGTCACTTTAAACTAGGGTGATGCACCAAACTTAATATCATCACTAGCTAGGAGCTGGAATAGATTTGCAATGTAACTTAAACCAAGTTTTGATATTATGATATTAAGTTATGATTGAATAGTTTGGCCATAGGCAGCCACTGCCCCCACCCCGTTTCTGCTAAGCCCCAGGGCTCTTTTTAAAAGGACCGCAATAATACATTTTAAAAAAATCCTTATATATATATATATATATATATATATATATATATATATATATTATAATATTTTTTTTTTTTTTTAAGCACATTATTTGTAATTGTACTCACATCACTCACTGACTAGCTCCCTGTGTACCTCATAGAGCTGAAATCAGACTCCCCTCCTCCAGGCTGTGCTGTCCTGCTCTATGGTAAATCTGTCCATATGATGGCCGACATGTAGGAGCATGTGACCATACCCCAGCCCCAATGGTTCCAATATTTTCAACATACAATGATCTTTTCTGGACCATCGTTACTTTTAGACCAGACTCAACATACAATGGTACAGACAGTCAGGATCTGTGGCACATGTAGATAACTAGATGATCGACCAATAAAAGTGCCAATTTTACTGGTAAAATCCCAGTATGGGTGAAATGTATGCACTAGTAGCCCATCCCTATAGTAAAGTGTGATAATACATGTCCTGTACTGCTCTCTACCTGTGCCAGGATGAGTTGCTGCTTTGGGCACCAGGTGAGGGGCGGCTTCATGTTGTTTTTCTGGGACCCGGTTTTATCTGTACAAGACCATGAAAATGCTTCTGTCCTCTACATAGAAGTAATTTACAGCTTCCAGTAGCTCTTTCTAACTGTTGTATGTAAAGACTTGCTTTATCCTTATTAGTTATCTGCCTATTTTTTTTCATTAGAGTTTTGGTTTTGACATACAATGGTCATCCTGTAACTAATTAATATTTACACTTGAGGGAACGCTGTACATACAAGGATACAGGCAAGAAAGATCAGGGCTGAAGCATAAAGGTTTTGTGACTACTAACACAAAATTTTGCTTTACAAAATGTATGCCATATGTATTTTAAAGTGTGTTAATCATCTGAGGAGAGCTTGGCAGGTCCAGGGCTGTCTTTTCTAAAGCTGGAATCACTATGCTGCTTTCCAATGCGTGAGACAAAAAGTTGTCTGTGTCCTACACTTGGAAGTTGATTTCTGTACTGTTTTTGAATATGTAATGGTTAAAATACTCCAGCAACCCTCGAGTTGTCTATTAAATAGCCTTTGAAATACAGTAGGTCACACAGGCTTTATGAAACCTGTTTGTCGTAGGCTGTGTTCACATTCGGTATTTTGCTCAGTATTGGGTCCTCATTTTGGAGCTTATTTTGTGTTGATTCTACTCCTGGTTTTGGCTGCAAAAATACTGACCAGAAAAAAACTATAATGAAAATTTTTGCACTTTTACGGGTGGATGGCTGCCATTTAATGGCAAATGTTTGCTGGTATTTTAAAACAACGGCTGTTATATTGAAATAATGGCAGGTATTTACTGTTATATGGCGGCCATCCACTCAATTATAACATTGTATGAACAGATCCTTTCTGTGTTTTTAATCCACTCCTGGTTTTGGTTGCAATATGAGGACCACAATACTGACTGAAATATACATAAGTGTGAACCCAGCCTTAGGGCCCTATTCCACCGGACGATTATCGTTAGCATAATCGTTAACGATCTCAAACGACCGCTATTGCGAAAGACCTGAAAACGTTCACTCATTTCCATGGAACGATAATCGTTACTTATGATCGTAATTGCGATCGTTTCTTCTTCCGTATTTCTTCGCTATTGCGTTCGTATCTATTGCGAACGACTGAACGATGTCTTATTCAATGCGAACGATTTGCGAACGTTTTGCGAACGAGCAACGATAAAAATAGGTCCAGGTCTTATAAAGCGATCAACGATTTCTCGTTCGGTCGTTAATCGTTACTGCATTTCAACCGAACGATTATCGTTTAGATTCGAACGATTTAACGATAATCTGAACGATAATCGTCCGGTGGAATAGGGCCCTTAGGGTGCGTTCACACGTACAGGATCTGCAGCAGATTTGATGGCGCATATTTGAAGCTGCAGATTCAAAGCAAATCAATTCTAGGCCATCAAATCTGCTGCAGATCTGATGCAGATTCAAATCTGCGCCATCAAATCTGCTGCAGATCCTGTACCTGTGAACGCACCCTAATGGTGCATTCACATGTACAGGATCTGCAGCAGATTTGATGGCGCAGATTTGAAGTTGCAGCAGATTTGATGGCCCAGAGTTAGTTTGCATTGAATCTGCAACTTCAAATCTGCGCCATCAAATCTGCTGCAGACCCTGTACGTGTCAGCCCACCCTTGCAGTTCCACACATACGGTATGGCAGCAGATATTATGCTGTGAGTTCCGTAGCAATCCTGTGTCCGGTCATTTTCTATGGGGTTACAGTATGTAAAACCCCTTCCCACTTAACCCACCATTGCCAGGCTAATAGATTACCTGACCACGCTCCAGCTTGCTTCTCCAGCTCCTAGCTCCCTTGTGTTCCACACTTAAAGGGGTACTCCAGCGGGGGGGGGGGCACTTTTTTGCTGGGACCGGGGAGGAGGTGGCTGAGGGAAAAGACGCCCACTCACCTCCCCGGTTCCAGCGGCGGGTCCGGCATTGCGGCGCTCCAGTGCCCGGTTCCCGGCCGCTTCCGGGTGTCTGACACGGGCCTGAGACGTGAGGTTTCAGGTCCGCTCAGCCACTTGGTGAAGGAGGCGGGATCCGTTTCAAGTCCGCTCAGATCCCGCCTCTCGGACGCGCGTCAGACACCTGGAATCAGCCGGGCACCGGAGCGCCGCAATGCGGGACCCGCCTCTGGAGCCGGGGAGGTAAGTGGATGTCTTTTCCCTCAGCCACCTCCTCCCCGGTCCCAGCAAAAAAGTGCCCCCCCCCCAGCTGGAGTACCCCTTTAAACCTTTATTTTTATGAATTTTAAATCACATCACATAAGTGGTAACTCCATCTTAGGCAACATGGCACCAACATTAAAAAAACTGTCTCTTTAATGGGATAGCACACTGATTGGCTGAGTGGAACACCAAGGAGCCAGAGAAGCTAACGGGAGCATGGACAGGTAATCTATTAGCCCGGCACCGGTGGGTTTAAGTGACTGTACCACCAGGCCCAGGCTGAAACACTGGAGGCGGGCAGACCCACCCCCAGTGGGAAGAAACTCCAGCCCCTCCATGACGTGACTCCATTAGAATCAATGGAACCCTATCATAGAGGGGCTAGGGTTTCCTCCCACTAAGGGTGGGTCGGCCCGCCTCCAGTGCTTCAGCCTGGGCCTGGTGGTACAGTCACTTTAAGTGGTAAGAGGCTTTGCATTTGCGAAGTAAAATGAAAAATCTGCTGTGAGTATGTAAAGCCATAGAAAATGGTAGAACACAGGTCGGCAGCAGATTTAGCTGCTGAGCCCCCAGCGTGAAATCTGCAATACTGTATGTGTGGAACTGGCCCTAGGGTAGATTAACACATACAGATTTGCTGCAGATTTTCTGTAATTAGTTGTATATAAATGGATTTATTTTAGTGAAGAAACTGTTTATCTTCTGCATATCTACACTGTGAACACACCTTTTACTGGGCTGTGTAAAAGAACCCTTAGGGTGTGTTCACATGTACTGTATACACTGGGGATTTTATTCTTTGACTATTTATATTGTTTTACTCAGCATAAAATCAGCAGTACAAAATGTACTACCCTAAGGCTCCTTTTTCTAGGCCTGATGTGTAGCCACAACCGAGTGCTGAGTATCAGGCGCGCTTCTAGGATTATGTTCCACCAGTAGTAAACTGCTGTTTTTCCAGACTTATTTGCTTTTTCTCCATTTTTTAAGGCACTGCTCAAATAGTACCTCAAAATACAAGGTGTTATATGTTTTTGAATTGTTCAGTCTTAAGTTGCTTTTCATATGGAGCGTTTACACGAAACGATAATTGGCCCGATCTTACGATTAACGATGTCGGAGTAACAATTTTTTTTTTCATAACTATCAGCGTTTATATGGTACGATATATCGTATGGAAAATTAGTTTTGCGATCCTTAAGCCTATGTCACACATTGGTTAAATCGGCGAACGACTGTTCACACGGAACGATCTGCGAATTTTTTGCGAACGACGATTTGATAACATGTTGAAAGATCAAAATGAATGATTTCTCGTTCGCCTTTGATCTTTCGCTGCGTTTACACGTACGATTATCGTTCGAATTCGGCAGCCAAATTGAGAGCCAAAATGGCAGTAATCTGAGGTAGAGCTATGCCAGTTGGGGTATTATGTGGCAGATTTTCCACTGGGGATTGTGTGCAGAAAATATACAGTAGCAGCAAAGTGGATGGGATCTGGACAAGTTGTGTCCAAATCTGCATTAAAATGGACCTGCTATGCATATTTGAAAACTGCAGAACATCAACTTATGCTATGAAAATGCTGCAGAGTTTCAAAATCGGCATTCTAACCACAATGCATTGTTGCTGATTCTCCTGCGAATCTGCAACTGTAGATTTTGAACAAAGTGGTATAGTGTTGCAGTTTTAAGATGCAGCATAACGCCAGCAAAATTTCAACCACCAACTTTCTTGTATGCGGTACACCACTTTTACCATGTGTTTTAGAAATTTCTTTCGGTCAACAGGGTTTTGACAAAAGGGTTTTGGCTTAAGATGCTGTCAAATAGTCATTATATAGACTATTGGTTTCTTTTCCACCTTGGGGCACTACAACCGAATAAATATGTACAAAAGACAAAACTACTGAAAACACAATGCACAATACCTGTGTATATCTGATGGCTATGTACTGTAAAGTTACAGTGCTGTCATATTCATTGACTCACAGGTGGTGTCTTCTCTCCATCCGGTCTAGACTGCCTTGACAGTTTCTTCCAGCTATGAACTTGCCAGACAAACAACTTGGGCCCTGCACTTTCTATTTCCCTTTTTTCCACCTATAGAGTCCTTAACACTACATATTGCTGTTTGGTGTGGGGTAGTTAAGTAGGTTTATGGGAAGGGGAAATTGTTTGGTGAGTAGAAGGACCCCCTATTAGGTAGTCTTTCCCATTAGGTAGTTGCTTCCACTATGTAATTTCCTTCAGTATGGTGGTGTTCCTGTAGGTAGTTTCTCCAGTATGCAGTTTCCTCTTGTAGGTGATTTTGCCCTTTTAAGTAGTTTGCTCTCTGTAGTTAGATCCCCCAAACTGGTTGTAGTTTTGCTGGTCCACACTGTGCACTTTTGCAGTTCTGCAGTGTCATACAGGTCAGTCTGTATGGAGTAATATTGTCCCTTAGAAGCAATGCATATATTCATAATCCAGCAGAAAGCTAATGTTGTATGAAACTGGCATACAAAGGAGTATAGTGCAGTAGCAAACTTATTCACTTCTATGCAAGGAGTTAGTAAGAAAAAAAAATTTAAAACATTTTAGAATTGAATTTTCATACTAATATTATAAATGTATTATATTATATATGTATAATATTATAAATTTATATATTTTGTTATGTCAATCTAAGGCCCATATTAATAACAACCAGGGGGGATTCTAGTATAAGCGTCAAACCCCCCCCCCCCTAATAAAAGTTTGAATCACCCCCCTTTTCCCATGTGATAAATAAACATGTTTTGCATCGCCACATGCGTAATCACCCAAACTATTAATCACATTCCTGATCTCGCACGGTAAATGGGGCAAGCGCAAAAAAATCCCAAAGTGCAAAAGAGCTTATTTTTGGTCGCATTAAATCCAGAAAAATTGTAATAAAAAGCGATCAAAAAGTCGCATATGCGCAATCAAGGTACCGATAGAAAGAACACATCATGGCGCAAAAAATGACACCTCACACAACCCCATAGACCAAAGGATAAAAGCGCTATAAGCCTGGGAATGGAGCGATTTTAAGGAACATATATTTAACAATGATTTGAATTTCTTACAGGCCATCAGATACAATATAAGTATATCAGTGTAATCGTAACAACTTGAGGAACATATATAACAAGTCATTTTTTTACCCGAGGGCGAACGGCATAAAAACGAAAAAAAATAAAAGATGCAGGGTTTTTTTTTCAATTTTACCACACATGAATTTTTTCTGGTTTCGCAGTGTACTTTATGCAAAAATTTAGCCTGTCATTGCAAAGTACAGTTAGTGGCGCAAAAAATAAGGGCTCATGTGGTTTTCTAGGTGTAAAAATGCAAGTGCTATGGCCACTTAAGCACAAGGAGGACAAAAAGAAAATGCAAAAATTTTAATTAGCTCTGTCCTATAAGGGTTAAAACCATATCTGGTTTTTTTTTTTTTCAGGTGAATTCTCAATATAAACTGCCAGGTGTGAACACTTTGAGGAGCCGCATGAGTCTCTAACCACCGCTGTTAATAAATCCAAAGTTATACTTTTTACTTATTAATCAAAAGTACTGATTAAAATCAATGTTGTGTGTGTGTGATGTATTAAGTAAAACAGTAGTTTTGTTTTTTTTTTGTTTTTTTTTACAAAAATCCAAACATTAGTAAGCCTGATTTATAATCAATTATATATACTGCATATGGCTTTTTTTTTTAGCAGATTTCTGCTTTGCAAGCTAAATAGGGAATTTATGAAGCATATATGAAGGGCTTTGTTCATCAGATTGTAGCTATTTTTTTTTTTTTGTACAGTTGCTTCATTGTTCAAACATTTTTAGGTTATATTCACCTGCTGTACAAATGCTATTGTTTAACGCTACCTATGTCCAGAATTAATGATCGTTCAACAACTGCCATTTACCTGGAACGGCCGTTGTTTGTACAGCGTGTGAACATAGTCTTAAATTATTTTTTTTTTACAAATCCCAATGAATGCTGAAGTTCAAACACCACATGATAGTATATGTTGGCTGATAAAGATTGTTTGCACAAAAAAAAAAAAAAACACACCACCTTTTTGTGCAGTGCTTACGGTTAACCGGAAAATTCATGCCCTTGTTGATCAAATGCATGCAACCAATTAACTCAACCTCGTGCAACTGTTGAATAAAATGGATGCTCATAGGTGCCGGAAAAGTCAAATAATTCTTCCCATATTTGTAATTTTCAGTTTTTAAAGAGCTGGGAGGCTATGGTATCTGCATAAATTTGTTGGTCACTTTCTTTTTTAGCAGCTTTTTGTTTATGACTCAAAACAGCCCACAATATTGTGTGTAAGCATAGCCTTACAGTATGTGTATTGTAATTGGAACTGCTGTGGGAATGTTTATACTGAAGCAAAATATATCCCTATCAACCGGAAAACTCCCTGTATGAACAGAGGATGTGCATCCGATAGCAATACATTTAAATGGCTGCACAAAAGATACACTGATCATCTGCACAGCATGGCCACACAATATATCATGCCTTCTAAAGGTATTGCAAATAAATCCTAAATATAAAAGTAAAAGGGACTTTAGGCCAGGTACATGCTTCCGTAGTCCTGCCTGTAGTCACAGACCTGCAGCTATGGACAGGACTACTGATGTGCAGCCGTCGGCAATGGCACTGATCCCTTTATTCAGCTTGGATCCTGTATGGATGTGTGCATGAGCCTATAGAAATGAATGGGTCTGCAGATGTGGACAGAATTAATGGATGTGAGGAAGGCTCCTTGCCTCTGTTACCAACTCCTGAGGTAGGCTATTTAGGCTATGAGGTAGGATACACACAAGGTTTGTGACACCTGGAGATAAAACTTTTTTTTTTTCTTTTCTTTTTTGTGACCATATTTAACATGAATAGTGCTTATATTATTTTTGGCACAGACCCTTAAATAATAGTTGGTTTGTTTGTTTTCAGTGGTAAGTGCAATTTGTTTTTATTGGATTTCCCTTTTGATATGCCGCACTTTCAATTGGCTATATTATGGTTTTAAAGTGTTTGTCTAACTGTCTCTTAATTTTGAAGCTGCTGATGGGTTATTGTAATGCCTGTTCTTCCTATCCAATCAAGTCTTTTCTTGTGGGTACCTGTTTAACATTGGATTCTTGTGCTTTATGCTTATATAACGATAGAATACTTTCCGCAAACCTTGCCAGAACAGTCTCTAAAGCCAAATAGACTTAATACAGCCTATTCATGGAAACAATATCAACATTCAGTGAAACTGGAAAGGTGACCACAGAAACTAAAACAAAGTACTGCGCCTTTTATAGGAGTCAATGTAAACAGGAATTTTGCAGATTCAATATTTTCTACAAATGGTCTTCTTGTTTTAAAATACTTGAATAAATGTCCTGCTATAGTTTGTATTGCCTGAGAGCTATAGCTTAAGCGTGGTTGCTTTGTCAAGTTTTAGGAAATGATATGATATTAGTAAAATAACAAATTGATTGAAAGAAATAGTGTGATATTGCGTTCACAAAGGCATAATACTTGATAGGAAAGTTAGGAAGTTACATCATCACCAGAAGCTTAATACTTCATCTGCGAAAGAAACTTCAGCCATGGGAGCACTGGTGAAGACAGAGATCTTTGGGGTGACCAACACCATAATGATATGCCATCATATACATTTACAAAACACCATGACACGGCTACTACTAACACCGTGCATGGGTACAGATGCTCCTGTCTCTCCTGGGACCCCTCTGTCTTTTTATATTCAAAATGACTTGCACCACCTACTGTTGCAATTGGCTTGGAAAGCACAGATGTTGGTTGTCTACCTCATCTTTACTAGGGAGAGTCTACTAGGGAGAGTCAACTTCCAAGGTACCAGATAAGGTAGCCAAAAATAATCTGTAAGCAGAATAATAATAAGCTTCACTAGATGCCAATCTTAAACCTAGATATCAAAGTTATGTGAGTTGCGCAATTATATGGTGAATACTTGAGTTCATACAGCAGTGAAGGATTTTGTTAAGATACAAAATAAAGACTACATTGCAGTGAATTTTATGTCAAAAAATTTTAACAAAAAAGGAATAAAAAACACACCATATGGCTAGATTCAGCGGATTTTATGCTGTGACTTCACAGCGAAATCTACTGCGGATCCCAAACTGTCGCTTTCAATGAGATTACATATTCGCAGCGGGATTGTCATTCCACTGCAAGTATGTAAATGCCAGCCCCCTTAACCCGCCGCTGCCTGGAGCATATGTTACCTGGTCCGCACTCTGGCTGCATTTGAGGCTTCGGGTCCCTGTAGATCCTGCTCAGCCAATCAGTGCCTGGCCCTGCCGCAGACTAGGTAAAGTATGCTCCGGGTGGCAGCGGGTTAAGGGGGCCGACATTTACATACTCTCAGTGGAATGACAATTATGTAATCTCATTGAAAATGAGCAAAAGTGCTTCGGAAACACATGGCATTGCTTACCTGTCTGCCCCACTTCTGAAAGTAAGAAAAACTCATTTCTTGTTCAGGTTTTAGTTTTGTACTTTCTAGTTGAGCAATTGCTCAGTATTACAAATCACAGAATACATTGCTTTCCCTCAGCTCTCCATCACAGTCCTTCTACCCTAACTCCTCCACTCCCACAGCACTCCTGCCAGACTCCCGCCCAGAGCTGTTGCAGAACATCTAATTTTAGACAATCACAGTGAGGTCACAGCAACTGCTGCAGTTATCCCCTGTCTGCTCTTTCATTTACATCATTCAGCACAAGGCAGCATGCTATAAACACATTGGTGGAAGTTCTATTTACGAACCAGTTTTCAACAGGCGAATATTTTCTAGCTGAGACTTTTTTTCTTTAAGGGTACAAACACACACACCGTATACGCAGCAGATACGCAGCAAATACGCAGCAGATCTGCAGCAGATTTAATGGTGCAGATTTGATGCTGTGTTCAGTTGTATAGATCTAATCTGCTGCGCATCTGCTGCGTATCGCAGCAGTAAATACGCAGCGTATACGGTGTGTGTGTTTGTACCCTGAATCTGTTTTGAGTATTTACCCCAAAATTTGCATAATCTGGAATTACCATCCAATTTATAAGTTACTACTTTTTAAAAAGGCACACAAACAGGTTCAAGCCTACGTCTGGTTAGTACCAGGGGAATATGCCAGCGCAATTTTTGCATCTTTTTGTATGCCTTTTTTTCAACTTTTTACGTTGATACATTCACTATGACAGTGCTACATTTTAATAAATCAGTCACAAGATATTGGAACAAAATATACACCAATCCTCAGAATAGTTGCACACATTAGACTCCTTAGTAAATGTCCCCCTTTGTTCTCTGCTTAAATGTCACAATAAAGATATATATGTACTTTTGTGTATGACAGGGATATGGTAAAGTAGGCTAGAGGGGCTGTTCAAAGATGGTGACATCAATTGGAAGGGAGGTGATCCAGACAAGCCTCCTGTGACATCATAAGATTATGCATTGTCTATGGAAAAGGGGGGAGTCTTAGGAGGGGTCACACAATATTGTTTTAGTCCATCATGCAACTGTTAGTGATAACACTGTATTAAAGTGTAACTGTTATAAATTAAGAAATATCAATAGTACAAGAGATTTAAAGAAACCTTTATAATAGGTTTTATTAAGCAAAAGAGTTTCCTGCTGTACTGAAAAAGCTGTTTTGCTGTGTTCCCCCGGGGCCGAGGGAGATGAGTGAGCCTAGAGAGGAGCAAAGGCAGCCCTGCAAAGCATATCATCCTGCAAACTCTCCAAACCGCACAGCTGTTTCTCTCCTCTTCCTGCTCATTCATCCTCCTAGGGGCCTATCCCTCGGTTATAATGGACTCTGCAAACCAGTCTTCACTTTGCTCCTCTGTAATGACTACAGCTTTGCCTGATAATGAGCAGATATGAAGGGGGGCTACAAAACAGCTTTCTGAGTACAGAAAGAGGTGATTTGTTTAATAAAACCTATTAGAGTTTCTTAAAATGGCTTGTACTGTTAATTTCTGGAAAAAAAAGTTAGTTACACTTTCAGTTACGGTTTTATATCTTTTGACCATAGTTTTATTTAAACACATTTTTTTGATCCTGAATTCCCCTTTTAACTTTAGAGGGCTTAATTATAGCTACATACAATCTCCAGGTGTGAGACCTATCATATGGTTTCCAAGGGCTGAAGTTGGAGGCATCCTATTTTATAGGCATTAAAGTAGAGTTTGCCTCCAATACAGAGTTTTAGTCTGTTCGATCTTTACATGAATCCATCAGTCCCACTGAATGCCAAGTTGCTATTTAATATAACTATCTGTGTAACTGCGATATGGAAGTATTATGTGGACGTCATGTGCTTCCATATAGACCTGCTCTCTTGTGTGTCATAACCATGGGCATCGTGGAACACTTTCACAGGCTCTCCCTCTGTACAGTGATTCACTTAAAAGAGGCACTGGAACTTCCTCAGTTTTCTCTGTTCAAAAAACTAGACCAAATATCAGCACAGAGGGAGCATGGTCCACAGTTTGACAGGAAGGGAGACACCTTGTGGTGCATGTTTAACATTGATTTAATCATAAAAAAATGTTAAAAATAGAGTATATTGCAAAACTGCCTGCAATCACAACCCCTGTTCTTTAAAATTTGTTTTCGCAACAGTGCCTCTTTAAAAGCTGACTGGGAACTTCTCCCCAATTGCATAGCTGCTGGGGAATGTCCCAATGCCTTTGTTCACAGTAAATCATATATTGCTATACAAAAGAAGGCTGTCGGTATACTATGTTGCAGTTGTTTGAGCATCATGAAACTTGCGACAGGTTCCTTTTTAAAGAGAAACTATCAGCAGTTTAGAAGAATGTAACCTGCTGATATGTCCCTATATAATGGTAAATTTCTTACCTTCATCCTCAGTTTTCTTGATATTAGCAGTTTATTCCCTATGCTAATAAAGCATTTTGGTGCACTGGGGGTGGGACTTACTAATGACCAGCCAGCTCACTCTGCTGATATCCATTAGAACAGGAGGGCTGGACGGGCGGATCGATGCACTGTGCACCAAAACGCCTTCTCGGCATATGGAATAAACGGCAAATATCATGAAAACAGCACAGAGGATGAAGGTAATAAATTGACCTTCATCCTCAGCACCCCATGCGGTATAGGGACATATCAGTAGTATAGAGTTTTCCAACATTCTAATAGTTTTCTTTTAATGGAAATCTTGTTCATAAAATGTGTCTGAACAACATTTTTTGTGGCAGTACAACATTTTATAAAACATGCTATCTGTTATTGGTGAAGGCATTTGATTTTGAATAATGTATGCATCCTTAAAGTTTTCAGACACCATTTGAATTTTTTCTTTTGTACTTTTGATAGTGCTAATAAATTTTCTCCAATTAAAAACTACTTTAGCTTCCACAACCTCTACAATGTTCTGTACGAGCTCTATTTTTCCCTACGCTTCTATCTATATGATTTGCTCCTGTAGATTGTCTTGATTTAGCTCATCTTCCTCGAAGCAGCAGCTAAATGGTAGGACATTTCTTGTAAAGACTAGAAAGTTTCTTATTTTCACATTTTGGATCAACTGCAAAAGTGTGTCCATAACCTTTGTTAAGTTCTGAAGTAGCAAGATTTAAAAAAAACTGTTTTGTAATGCATGATGACAATGCCACTAGTAAACAGTTTACTCAATGGGGCTCTTCTCTATTTCAGAAACAAGCCAAAGGGCAGGATTTGTTTGACCAGATTGTATACCATTTGGATTTAGTGGAAACGGATTATTTTGGCCTACAGTACACGGATGCTGCCCAAGTGTCGGTATGTATATTACTTATTTCTGCACAGTTTTTCTCTTACAGAAGTAGCTTATTCTAGGAAACCCCAGAGACATGATAAATGTAAATCAGAGCAGTAATATTCAGCAGGTTCCACCTCAGATATCTGTTTTAATTATTGATCTGTTTTTGCCGTCTTATCTCTTCTTTGGGTTGGGGCTCACTAAACCACCATGGTATACATTTACTCTAGAGTGCTGGCTTTTTTTTTTTTTTTTTTTACAGCAGCAGATCAGGTTTTGTTTGTGTTTTTTTTTTTTTTTTTTAATAAATGGCCAGAGAGTATAAATGTAGCTGTTTTCTTCTTCTGCCTCTTTGTTATTACCTAGTTTTCCTTTGCATCATATTGATTCATTGTTCTATAACGTTTGCTTGCCTTGACAGTAAACAAATATTTAGGTGGTAGTGAACAGTTTTCAATATTTAAGGCAAGCAGCCATTCAGGGAAGTGTTGTTCAGAGAGAAAATTTATACAGACCTGAAAGGACCAATTAAAAAAACAAAACCCAAGACACATTCCATTAGAGCAGTTGTCTTTTAAAGAATGTGGTGGCCAGAATCCTATTATTTTCTGAACTAAGGACCTCCTTGCTTATGTCAGTATTTAGCATCCTTTTTATAGCCAAAACCAGAAGTGGATACCAAACAGAAAAAAAAAACATTTTGGTTATATTTGCACACAGAAGCTTCTGCAACATCTCTATTTCAGACCAGTGTTACCGACTTAAAGGGGTATTCCCCCCAAAATTATTTTTGCATTAATACGTCGCCCACCCGTAGCTTTCCATCTTTCCAATATGAAGGTATTAAAGATTCTGCACAGTTTTGCTGTTATCTAGGTACATCTACCCCCACGGATTGCATAGAATCATCACCTCTCAGTCCAACCCGACACGCTCCCTGCTCCTGGCCCGCACCCTCCGAGACGGCATCACGTGTCTTCCTTCTCTTTAATGGGCCGGGTTAGCATGTAACCCAGCCAAACTGAAGTCACCCACGGCTCACTGTTAACCACAGCTCCCTCGTCCCGCCAGCTCACCACCGGAGAAATCTTCCTCCGCTTCTTCCTCCGACCTCCGCTGGCCTCTTCCGCGGCACCTCCCGTGACCTGCGGCAGCGTTTACCCGGCACCGCCCTCCTCTGCTGGGCTCAATCGCGGCACCCCTCCCCCCTTGTTAGCCGCGGCTCACTCGTGCCGCCCGCTCACCACCCAATCTTACCGGCGGCATCCCCCCCCCCGCTAGGCCCATACGCGGCACCTCCCGTCCCGTCGTGCCGCCCGCCCACCGTCCCAGTATACCAGTGGCATTCCCCCAAACCCCCCCCGCGCTGGGCTCAATCACGGCACCCCCCCCCTTCACCCGCGGCTCACTTGTGCTGCTCGCCCGCGGCACCCCCATCACCCTCACCATCCCAGTTTACTGGCGGCACCCCCTCCCCCTGGGCTCAAGAGATCGGTCTCACCCGTCCACCCACCTATCTCAGCTCTGCTGCACCGTGTCACAAGAACGACAGCAGCTAGAAAGATGGGAGACGGCGCAAAATACTCACGGCGACTTGGTGAGTAAGACCAGCTAGGTTTGGGAGCATTTAATTTTTTTTGCTCTTCGGGGGAATACCCCTTTAAACAGTAGAAGAAATCTGCTGCCTGTGAACTTACCCCTATACTACTTCTCACTGTATCCATTCTTTTCATTTAAAGTTAGATGCCAAATCTATATTATAAAAATGAAAGTCTGTCTGTCTGTCCGTCCCGTATAGACTTCCAAACGCCTGAACCGTTTGACCCCAAATTTGGCACACAGATACATTGGGTGCCCGGTAAAGGTTAGAGCGAAGGTCCCTTCCCCACCAGATGTACAGGAGGGGGAGGGGGAAGAGTGCCCCATAGAAATGACTTGGAGAATCTCCACACTGCACACACAGTGCTTCAGCTTCCAGCAAAAATGGCAGTTGGAAGCCTTAGCAACCAATAGGATTACTACTTTCATTTTCAAAGGGAGCTGGAATCTGATTGGTTGCTAGGGCCAGTTGCCTCACAACAGATCCACAGAAATAAATACAGTGATGGTGCCTTCACACCTACCAGATCCACAGCGGATTTCACGCTGCGAATTCACAGCGAAATCCACTGTGAATCCAGTGTCATTCAACCCTATGACACTACATACTCGCAGCAAGATTGACGAGTATGTAAATTAACCCCCTCAGTGGCCGGAGCGTAACTTACACTGACAGAGGCACCGATCATCCCGCCTGCACAGATAGCTATTAGATAATGCAGGCTCCCCTCCAGTGTGCTCAGCGCTGTGCTGCTGCTGGGCACAGCTCTCTCCTCACGGCTCTGGACGCTGCACACACCGCTCCAGCCTGCTTAGGGGGGGATGTCCAGAGCCATGCCCAGCAGCAGCACAGTGCTGAACACACTGGAGGGGAGCCTGCATGATCTAACAACGGTCTGTGCGAGTATGTAGTGTCATAGGGTTGAATGACACTGGATCCGCAGCGGATTTCGCAGCTAAGTCACAGCGTGCAATCCGCTGCGGATCCGGTAGGTCTGAAGGCACCCTAACAGTGTACAGTGTATATACAGTGTATACAGTAGGGGGCTAACCTGCCGGGTGGTGGTGTTGGGGAATGTATACAGTAAGAGGGTGTTAGGGAATGTATACAGCATGGAGGCTACCTGGGGGGGTGTATACAGCATGGGGGCTACATGCAGAAGGGAGTGTATACAGCATGGGGGGCTTTCTGAAGGAGGGAGTGTATACTGTATGGGGGCTATCTGCAGGGGGGGAAGTGTGTACAGTATGGGGGCAACCTGCAAGAAGGGGGGAGTGTATACAGTATGGGGGCAACCTGCAAGAAGGGGGGGGAGTGTATACAGTATGGGGGCTACCTACGGGTTGTGGGGGGGGTGGAGTGTGTACAGTTTAGGGACTACCTGCAAGGGGGGGTGTATCGAGTATGGGGGCTACCTGCAAGTGGGGTAGTGTATAGAGTATGGAGGCTACCCGCAGGGGTGGGGGTGTATACAGTAAAGGAATTCCTGCAAGGGGGGGGGAGTGTATACAGTACAGGGGCTACCTGCAGGGGGGAGTGTATACAGTATTAGAAATGTTGAAACCTCTTTTGTGTTGTCCTCACCAAGGATGAAAGGTAGTGCCCAAGAGGGCCAGATTATGATGGTGCAGGATTGTGTATGCACTTATTATAAGCTGCAGGTTTTCTGCACACACACCTTACTTATGGTCTGCAATCAGCAGGGGGGGAACCCCCAAACTACTCACTACAGGTATACAGAACCCCAGAACTATACACTACAGGTATATACAGGACCTCCACCAACTATATACTACATGTATACAGGACCTCCACTAGCACTGTCAATGTTGTATATAACCAGGCTCAGCATAACACTACCAATGTTGTATATAATCAGGCTGTATATAACACTGCCAATGTTGCATATAACCAGGCTCAGCATAACACTACCAATGTTGTATATAACCAGGCTGTATATAACACTGCCAATGTTGCATATAACCAGGCTCAGCATAACACTACCAATGTTGTTTATAACCAGGCTCTGTATAACACTACCAATGTTGTACATAACCAGACTGTATATAACACTGCTAACGTTGTATATAACCAGGCTGAGTATAACACTGTTAATGTTGTATACCAGGCGGTATACTTTATAACACTGCCAATGTTGTATATAACCAGGCTCTGTATAGAACACCGCCAATGTTGCATATAACCAGGCTGTATATAACACTGCCAATGTTGTATATAACCAGGCTCTGTATATAAAACTGCCAATGTTGTATATAACCAGGCTCTGCATACAGTCTGATCACATGATGACATCTCAGTTTGGCTATTAGGTATTTAGGAAGTTTAAAGTTATTAGTTTATTTCTAATCTACAATTTACATAAACAGTGCAGAACTTACGGGCTATATAGCGTATAAAGGCATACACTGGCCCTTGCGATTTCCAAACAAAAAAAACAAGGACATAGATTGGCCTCCTGGGCGACCTTGTAACAAATCTAACTAACACACTGACACTTTATACCCGGGCAGTGCCGGGTACATTTTCTAGTACTGGATAAATGTGCAGGTATAAATGAGGCCAAAGGCTAGTATTGATCCATATTATGAACTGTATTGCAACAATATGTCAGTATTGCACCCCTTTTTACTGGCCCATTATAATAATGCTAAGACATTTAATGAAACTTTATTTACACTTTTGTATTTAATCTGTGGTTTGCCCGCATTAGGCCTGAAACCTGATGTAGACAAGTGTATTTGGGATCCTCCTCACAAGGAGGGTACTACCACCTCCTAGAGAGAAAATAAAAAGCATTGTCTGTCACATGAAAAATATTAGAGTGAGTTTTCACCTAGTAGTGTTCAAATCAAACAAATAGGCTATGTTCACACTTGGCTTAATAGCAACAGACACTGTTAAACTGCCGTCGGCCGGGCTACATTCAGGATTTTACTGCAGCCGATACATCTGTACCGGTTGCAGGAATGTTTTTTTTTTTTTTTTTTTCTTTCTTTCTCTTACTGTTGATTTGCGGGCACCATCAGGTGTGCCCGCAAATCAGTTAGCAGTTTGCCTCAATGTAATGTGCAGCCGCCGGCTGACTTAACATTGTGTGAACAATTATTTCCAGACGCTGTTCAGTGGACAGCATCCAGAAATAATAGGCATGTACATTATTTTAATGTCTGTTCCAAAGAACGGGCATTAAAACAACAATGTATGAACACAGTGGGCAGCATTGCATTGACTTCAGTAAAGAAGTAAATAATGGACGCTGATTCCATTGCAATTGCAGCATCAGTTGTTTACTGAAATTTAAGGTTGTGTCAACATAAACTGCTACAGTACAAAGTTCCATTTTCTGCATTATGAGCCAAAATATACCCTTGTGCACAAGGAGTAAGGTTACTTTTACATTAGTCTATATTTTATCACTATTTTTTTTTTTTTTTCTGGCCAACAAATATTAATCTATGGAGCTGTTTGGGTCCTATTACAGGGCCCGATCATAAACTGAAAACGAGCGATGATCTGCTAGATTGGCGCTCGTTTACTGAGCAATTACACGGGTAGATTATCTGGCAGCAAGGGCTGCACGTACATAGTTAGCGAACACAGTCACTGCCCTCTCCCTCCCATGTTCGGTCATGGTATTTTCCTCTCCCTTTGTGCCTCTCCTCTTCTCTGAGTTTATACCACCACTCTAGTAACAATCTTCCCCACAGTACTATTGGGGTTCTCTCTCAGTAAAATGAAGGTTGTTTTAACAATATAATACGTTATCAGAACATTCCTCCCGATACCACCGTGAGCAAACCCAACACTGCATTTATGCTTCTCTACGTATTTTATGAATGTATACTTTTTAATTTTTAGTGGTTATTTGTAATTTATTTAGAAAAGTATCCTTTTTTTGGATTTGTTTAGTGGTGTCATCACCCGGGTGGGGGGTGGAGCTTCGGTCCCATTCTCCCGCCAACTTGGACATTTAAACAGCCTATGTCCCACTGTTATCTGTATAAGAAAAACAAGGGACAGCTCTCCATGGCGCGGATCAGCTGGACTAAAAGGGGTAAAGGGATAGAATATGGTAACCCTCGCCTGATAGAGTTGTGCTGAACAGGAGGCACAACTTTCGGAATAGCATGAAAAATATAAACCTGCGAACCGCAGCCACTCCTGAATTCCACCAAGGCAATAATGAGGAAAACACCACCAAACTCCGACAACGGGGATCCAGGGGCAGGTCTGACTAATGGTGACCAGGTGAACCATTTAAGGGGGGAAAAAGTAGATTTAAAAAAAAAAAAAAAATTATTTGCTTTTTTACATATTTTTGGACGCTGTTTTGTATGTAGCTGCAGTACTAACCAATTGTACATGTCTTTTTGATATTTGCATGTTTTTTTATGTAGTTACAGCTGTAGTACTAATAAATTGTATATGTTTTGTTTTAGCTCTTTAGGAGTTAACCCTGATGGGTGGAGTAGCTCCACCTATCTTATTGACATCACTATTTTTTTTGTATAAGTTGTGTTGTGTGTCTCTCCTGTAATGATATATGACTCTTGATAAAGGAACCGGTACGGTTCCGAAACGTGTTGGCTTTTTTTAATAAACTTTTATCGTTTTACATTATTCAATTGGTCACCATTAGTCGGACCTGCGCCTGGATCCCCATTGTTGGATTTTGGTGGTGTTTTCCTCACTGTTATCTGTATGTCTTTTTTAACTTGAAAAGGGGATCCCTGCACCCTAAAACGTGGTGTTGTCGAGACAATAAATGTACAATAAATTCAGTACGAGTTTCCTGCGTCCTTTGCTGTACTGCCGGTCAGTGCCTTAACGGGTCTTTCCATCTCCACCGCTCCACCACAAGGATTTGACACGTCAACGTCATAAAGGGAAGACTGAGATTTCTCCTCTTTTCAAATCCATTTCTGACTTTGGCTGAAAAAATCTGTCAGATATAGGTAATGGGGCCCTAACCAAACAACACTGTGAAAACCAAGGAGATCTCCAGACAAGTCCGCTGCGACCCCACTCTGAAACGCGGCGGTCCCGGGTGCCGCTTGTAGCCCGGGACCGCCGGTATTAGCGGGCACGGTCCGATTGCCGTGCCCGCTAATACAGTAATCAGATGCAGCTGTCAAACATGACAGCTGCATCCGATTACCGGATACAGCATTTCCCTGGTGTCTAGTGGCGGAGATCGCTCCCACGGGACGTTGTCCTGGAGGAGCGAACTCCCTGTCTGATGCCGGCCGGGGACTAGTCCAAGATGGCGCCGTCCCCGCCTCGGCACTCGTTTGTATTCGGCTGCAGCAGCCGAAAGCAAACGAGTGCGGATCTCATTGATCTTTGCTGTATATCTATACAGCAAAGATCTCAATGAGAGATCAAAGTATATATACTAGAAGTCCCCTAGGGGGGCTTCTAGTATATGTGTAAAAAAAATTAAAAAAGTGTTGTCATTAGTAAAAAGCCCCCTCCCCCAATAAAAGTCTGAATCACCCCCCTTTTCCCAGGTTATAAATAAAAGTAAATAAATAAATAAACATGTTTGGTATCGCCGCGTGTGTAATCGCCCGAACTATTAATTAATCACATTCCTGATCTCGCACGGTGAACGGCGTCAGCGCAAAAAAATCCCAAAGTGCAAAATACCGCATTTTTGGTCGCATCAAATCCAGAAAAAATGTAATAAAAAGCGATCAAAAAGTCGTATATGCGCAATCAAGGTACCGATAGAAAGTAAACATCATGGTGCAAAAAATGAGACCTCACACAGCCCCATAGACCAAAGGATAAAAGCGTTATAAGCCTGGGAATGGAGCGATTTTAAGGAACGTATATTTGTTAACAATGGTTTGAATTTTTTATAGCCCATCAGATACAATATAAGTTATACATGTTATATATCGTTTTAATCGTAACAACTTGAGGAACATGCATAACAAGTGAGTTTTACCCCAGGGCGAATGGCGTAAAACACATTCCCCCCAAATAAAAGAAATGCGTTTTTTTTTTCAATTTCACCACACTTTTGAATTTTTTTCTGGTTTCGCAGTGTCCTTTATGCAAAAATTTAGCCTGTCATTGCAAAGTACAATTAGTGACGCAAAAAATAAGGGCTCATGTGGGTCTGTAGGTGTAAAAATGCAAGTGCTATGGCCTTTTAAACGAAAATTAGCCTGGTCCCGAAGGAGTTAAGAGATAAACACCCACCAAAACTCTCAAACTGGACAAGGAGGGTATTAATCAGAGAGGCAGCCCAGAGACCAAAGGTAATGGTGCGTTTATACACAGAGATTTATCTGACAGATTTTTGAAGCCAAAGCCAGGAATGGATCTTAAAAGAGGAGAAATCTCAGGCTTTCCTTTATGATCTGTTCTCTGTTTATAGTCTGTTCCTGGTTTTGGCTTAAAAAATCTGTCAGATAAATCTCTCTGTGTAAACACACCATATGGGTGCGTGCACACTACGGAATTCCCACATATAACCCGCAGCGGATTCCATCGCTCATACCCGCGTGGCGGTGGCGCGTGTCTCCGCCCGTGCCATAGACACTATTCTATGCACAGGCGGATTCCGCATTCCGCCGAAAGAAGTGACATGTCATTTCTTTCTGCGGAATGCAGAATCTGCCCGTGCATAGAATAGTGCCTATGGCACGGGCGGAGACGCGCCGCCATGTGTGGGTACGAGTGACTGAATCCGCCACGGGTCATACGCGGGAATTCCGTAGTGTGCACGCACCCTTACCCTGATGGAGCTGAAGAGGTCCCAAGCTGAGACTAGAGTATCTGTGCATATGAACACAATCCGCACGCTCCATAAAGCAGAACATTATGGAAAAGTGGCAGGAAAAAAGCCTTTACTTACAGCCAAAAGACTTTCCAAATGTATGGAGGGAGGTGCTCTGCTCAGAATAGACCAAAATTGAATACCATGAAACATGTTAATGGCAGCATTATGCTGTAGGAATGTTATTCAGCAGCAGGGACTGGAACACTGGTCCAAGTCGAGGGGTAAGATGAATAGTGCTATATACAGGGATATGCCTGAGCAAAACCTGTTTGGGTCTGTTAAGTGATTTGAGACTCGGATGGAGGTTCACCTTCAAATTGGTCAGTGACTCTAAATACACCTGCTAAAGCAACATGAAGGGGGACATTGGTTAATAATCAGCATACCCAATACCCTTATTGAAACCGACCGGCCCGGTGCAACAAATCTGCATGCCATGCCAACCTGCCCCCCCCCAAGTGGAAACCATCTAACTTGATAGGTGAGGGAGCGTCAAGGTGGGGAGGAGGCGTGGACTTCTCCCACACCTGGTTTACCCATGCTCACAGGTGTACATCATAGCAAAAATCTACACCTGCTCAGACGCAGGTCCCGCTGGATTAACCGAATAGGCGTGCACCTTTTTGTAAATCTGGTGAGGTGAATGGAGGTGGGGCCTAATTTAAGACCAGTGAATTTGGTCCCCCAAAATGTAAAGTTATCAGCATGTTTCCTTACATAAAATGATTGTAATAGCTGGAGTTTGCCTTCCATACTGTGATTACAGTGCAGTTACATCAAGTGACTTCGCTGATGTCTTGGCTGATCAGAGTCACTCACTTTTTCCTTTTTTCATCTGTTGCAGATTGCTATGATGGTTTGTTCCCATCCATGACTCCTCTCCACAGAACCTGTCAGACAAAAATGTTGGGCAGCATACTTTTTCAGCATGTAGTGCCCAAACAGTGTTAATACACCTCTTGGGTTCCAAAACAGCAAAGTGGGTTTGAAAGTCAGTTGGGGGGGGGGGGGTCTAGGTGGGATGGGGAAAAATAGGTAGATGGCCTCCTTAAGCAGGTCAGTCCAGTTGGTAGACAGTTTTTATTCCCCCCCCCCCCCCAATAGGTAGTTTCACCCAATATTGATGTAGGTAGGTCTCTCCAGTAGGTAGTATCTCCCATGTAGACATTCACAAAAACCTGTGCTTGGATTTTTGTTTTGCTCTGGGCAAGAAAGACAGTCTTTCTGTTAAAGATTTTTTTATGAATTTCTTCAATGTTTGTTCTAATCTTGAAAACACCATTTACATGTATTAAACTTTGTGTTTGCACCATTAAATAACATGTCGAACTTCCCCCTAGACTTGTCGATATTTTGAAATCTGTAGATTGTATGGTATGGCTTCTGTCAATATATGTCACTATAATTGCATAGTAAAGCTTTTTTTTTTTTTTTTTTTTTAGGAAGAAATTCATTTGAGCAATAGAAAAGTTTTTTCTTAATAATCAGCAAGCCTTTGTGTTCCATATTTTACAGTGATGAGAAACATAATGCATCAGTCCCCTCCAAATCATTACATCCATGTTATGCAAAACACTATGGCAAGTGGCTGACGCTAGTCTCCAGACAGCTGGAGATGAGGGTTAGGTTCCTGCCTGTTGCAGCTGCAGTATGAAACTTTGGTATAACCTGCAGCAGACATGATTCTAAGTCTTGTTTGTGTTGGTACATAATGAAAGTTATATTAACAATGTCAAATTTGGAATAGGTATATTGTTTCTCATTGTTTCTCATTTCACGTGACTTGCGGCGTGTCTAAAATGTCTTTTACATATTTTTATTTTTATAATGGGCAAGGAGGTATTTTAAACTTTTATTGGGGGATTTTTAAGGGGTTTTTAATATTTTGACACTTTTTTTGACACTTTTTTTTCAACACATTTTACTGTAAATCATACAATCATTAGATTACATATACTGATCTATGCTATGCCATAGCATAGCATAGATCAGTGTTATCGACGTTCTGTATAAAGTCTGCTCTCAGGCGGACTCTACAGTATCTATAGAACGCCAATCCGACAAGGCAGAGGTAAGTGTCTTACCCCCATCTGTCGGTACAAGTGATTGGGACCCCCGCAGCATGGCATGCGCAAAACCGGTCACTGACTTTCTTAAACGCCACAATCACAGCTGCCTGTCATTATCCTTGGCTCCGGGGACACTGATTTGTGCGGGGCCGCTCACGCTGCACATCTGAAACCCCTCACTGTCAGGAACGTGTATATATGTTCCTGCTGTACGAAGAATCTGCAGCAGAAACGTATTTATACGGATGGCTGACGTGAAGGGGTTAAGTAAAATTTTTAGATTAGGCTTGTGTCTATCCTTTTTTAGCTTCTTAGTAAAAGATAAAGATAAAGGCATGTAAGGGAATGCTATACTATTGGATATATCTACTAATGGAGTTTTATGGTAAGGAAATGTGTCAAACACTTATTGAGGGAGCACTCAGTTGGCACACAAGCTTTCTAGCTAGGGATACTTTTTATTATATGCATGTACAGCATTTTTTTTTTTTTTTCATTTTGGTAAAGCAAATGTGTATTTCTGATATGAGGCTTATTTAGTATCTACATAAACTTAGAATCTATACATTTTAAAGGGGGCCTGATGTTTTCCTGCTGCTCGAACCATTATCAGCATGAAACAAGGATAAGGTCCCTTATTACAGAGGTGTGCAATGGCGGGACTGCTGGACTGTCACAGCCCTGTTACTGTCAGGTTTTATACATAACCTTAGAGAGTGGACATAACCTTAGAAGCTGAATTTAAGTTTAGTGTAGCTTCACACGTACCGTATCGCTGCTGATTTTACGCAAGAAAAATGCAAGAAAATCGCAGATCCGCCCCTGCGATTTTAGATGCAGAAAAATTGCATGAATTGACCTGCGTATTATGTATATATAAAAAAACGCAGCATAAATTATGCACATAATACGCAGGTCAATTCATGCGCTTTTTCTGCATCTAAAATCACAGGGGCGGATCTGCGATTTTCTTGCGTAAAAACAGCAGCGATACAGTACGTGTGAAGCTACCCATAAAGGGGACCAGTGAACACTTTCATGCTGCTTATACCACAGTAGCACAGGTGTCAAACTGACTGCCTTTCAGCTGTTGCAGAACTACAATTCCCATCATACCTGGACAACTAAAGTTTTGGCTTCAGCTGATCAGGCATAATAATGGCAATTGTAGTTTTGCACCAGTTGCAGGGTCACCAGTTTGACACCCCTTTTTCTAAGGTTATGTAAGCTCTAAATGTGCTTCATATATCAGAAATAAACATTTGCATACAAAAGAATTGTACAAAAGTACTGTGTACAAAAAGTTGTATGTTTGCAAATTGAAATGTCTCCTTACCTTTCTATAGCACAAATTTGTGCCAAAGGACTGCTTTCTCAACAAGTGTTTCATGCTTTTCCTGTTTTTCTTACAATGAAACTACAGTGAAAAAAAAGTTCAGGTTTCCCATAGGAAGCTTTTTATAGTTTGTAACTTTCATATAACATTGTTCCAGTAAAAAAAAAAAAAAAAATAGAATCTGATCAGGCTGCGGTAAGCAACTGCTCTTCTTTTCCTCCTTCTCAGTAGATTTGATAACTCTCCAACAGCATAAAGAGGGGGGGGGACCGTGCTGTATTTTTATTTTTTAAGGAATGCCAAGAAGTGTTAAATGAAAGAGCTAAGTAAGATAAATGGCTGAGTTGTTTGATGGTTTCCTTACTGGGCAACCAGATGCAGCCATTGCTTTCCTCCCTCTAGTACTGGTCTCCTTATGAGGCAGAGGTTTTTTTTTTATTTAATTTTTAACCCTCTTTGGCTCCAGAAGCCAAGAGCAACCGAAATGTTTGCATCTGTTCTAGCTATGCCTCTGGGGTTAACTCCACTCAAAACTGTTTTTTTCTGTTCTTGAGAGAAGTTGGCATTAAAAATAGTTAACTATTAGACTTTTTAGTGCATAATAAAAAAGGCATTATCATTTTCCATTTTTTTCAACAAAAGGTGCTTTTGTTTTCCTTTGGAAAGTAAAAGTGAAAAGCTCTGTGTACTGTTGTCCTTTTACACTGATTTTTACTGTCTCTAGTTGTATGCATACTGCAGGTTTCAAGCTTCTAGAAGAGAAAGTGGTTTGACTGGTTTCTTGTTCATAGTTTCAGTCCGTAACAAATCCAAGCTGGTCTGAAAACAAAAGTTAGAATAAACTGGTGTAAACCTGGCAGTTATTCACACACTGTGCTCTATACCACAACCTCCCCATCTCACCTGTCCATAATGACTGATCCCTTTTAAAGTCTATCGTTCTAACTGTGATTGTTCATTATGACGAAATATTACACAATTTATTTCTTTTTATATTTCACATGTATTTGTTGTGTAAAAGGTTAATGAGGAGGCCAGGTCTATGCCATCTATTGGAGCTGGATGATGTTTCCCATACACATACTCCCTTGTATGTCCCCAAAGCCATCCATAGTCCAGAAGGTTATCATTTGTGCAGTGTACAAGTAAGCAAATGGAAAGTGCTGCAATCTACATTTACTAGCATTCACAAGGGTCCACTGTACTGCCGTCTGATACAGTATTACAGGAAACTGACCAGTGTCACCAAGAATCTTTGGCTCAATAGCACTAAAATAATTTTATAGCAACTTGTGTATAATATTAAGACTGACAATAATGGCTTCTTGGTAGGATTCTAAAGATTGGAGTGGGAATAAATACAGTATGTTTTCCGTTAATGGATAAATTAGTAAGTCTTTGGAAGTATTAAAGGGACAGATTTAATTTGGCATCGCCAGTCAATAGCAAGTTTCTTGGCACATTCATACTTACTTCCTGGAATTTGTCAAGCTTTGATGAGGTGATGTTAGGTGAACTTGGCTTTCTGAAGAAATGTCGATAAAACAATAGTGAAACTGCCATTTCTAATTTCATTCACAATCCAAAATCTACAATAAAAAGTGACTTTTTAGGAGGGTATTCCTTTTTGTAGTTTGACAGACTATATTCGCTCATTGGAGCAAATAAGTATTTAGAAGTTTAAATCAAGACTGGATGTAATGAAGAAGAGGTATACACCTTTTACATTATAACCCCCTGTATTTAAGATTCACTCCTGGTTTAAATACTAATTCAACATACTGACTTAGGGACAGTTTACACAGAGTTAAACTGACGGAAAGCCAGCCAGCCTCCGTCTCATACTGGCAGTCTATGGGAGGCTTGCACGCCTCCTCTCTCCGCTCGGAAGAATTGACATGTCAGTTCTTTCACATGGAGAGAGGAGGGGCGTGAGCCCTCCTATAGACTGCCAGTATGACACAGAGGCTGGCGGGATTCTCCGCCGCGGAATTCCACCAGTTTTACTTTGTGTGAACTGGCCCTAAGTGCAAATAAAGCCCATTGCAAAACTATTATTAAAGGTCAGGTTCATTAATAACGTTCGTTTTTTTGCAACGATGGCCGTTATCTGTAGTTATTTTTACATTGTGGGAACATAGCCTCTATCTGCAAGTGTGAATAGGGCTTTAAAAAGTTAAAACTGGACACCTCTTTCTGTTAGGCTGTATTACATTATGCCTGTTAGGCTGTGAAATCTTAATAAGTTTCACCTGTGCTAGGTATAGAACCACTCAATATTTTTTAAATGTATGTTTTTGTCAAGCTGTTCTGCCTAGAGGAAAAAAAAACACAGCACAACTGCATCAAGCGAATACACCCTATCCTCTTATTGCAAAATTGTGCATATTGATAGTTTTTGATTATGGTGTTCACGCAGTTAATGGAAAAACTTTTCTCTACTTTTAGCACTGGCTGGACCATACAAAACCTATTAAGAAACAAGTAAAAAGTAAGTATTTTCAAATTACATTAGTTAACTGTAAATGTTAGCAGTAACCTAGTATTTCACTTATTCCTCAAATTTGAATGATCATAAAGTGTTAAATAGGATGTATTTACAGATTGTGGCATTGTTTGTGAACTACCTTACACTATTTATTTATCTGATACCCCTGGTAAGTCCATGTAAACTGAACTGGTCTATGATATATCCACCATAACATGCAACCTTCAGGTATTTGTAGTAAGTGGATGTATCTGCCAACAGTTGTAATTTTTGACAGATCATTTATGTGACCTGGAGCACAAAAAAAGGTTGTGGTTTGTACAAACTATGAAAACTGGTTTGGGGGCTTTCCCGGATGGGGCTTAAAAGGTCTGATTTTGATGATACACAGTTCGCAAGCTAAGACAATGCAATGGACGCGGTTAAACTGCTGGGCTGCATTTAGGATGTTCCTGCAGCCGATACAGAGGTTCTTTTTTTACTATTGATTTGCGGGCAATGTTGGGTGTGCCCACAAATCAATTAGCCATTCACTTCAATGTAAAGTGCAACCGCCGCCGCACATTACATTGTGTGAACAGCTATTATTTCTGGATGTTGTTCACTGAACAGCGTCCTGAAATAATAGGCAGGTACATTATTTTAAAGCCTGTTCTAAAGAGCGGTGAACACAGCGGGCGGCATTGCATTGACTTCAATGCAATGCTGCCCCTGCAGTAAAGAATGGGCGCTGATTCCATTGCAATCAACGTCCATTTTTTATTGAAAAATTACGCAGTGTGAACATAGCCTAACTCTGTAACATGGATTGAACTCTCAGCATCATGATGTATTATGATGCAGAGAGCTCCGAGACAGTTAAACTAATTTGCTGCTGAACTGACACTAAGAGCACAGAAATTTAACAGAGGCAGGCAGGATTCAGAGTGGAGTCCGTGGCAGGGGTTCTGCTCTGAATTTCCACCTGTTTTATTCAGTGTGAATGTACCCTTAGGTGTTATAGGTGGGTGAACTATTTATGTATAAAAAAAAAAGCAGAGGATGGGCTCTAGGAATTAATGTGAGGGGCTCAGCAGTTAGGAAGCACAATATAAAATGCACCCAAAGGGTGCAGATTCATTCTTCAGCAGCTAGGAGAATATAGGAAAAAAGAGCCTGGAGTAGAGGTCAGCAGTGCATGATGGGAACTGTATCCTCCTACTCGCAGGGGCAACTGCTGAAACCCACTCTCACTGAATCCACCCTCCGACCAACTGCGAACAAACCAGAGAGCTCTTGATCTAACAATAGGCCAAAAATAGCAGAATCTGGCAAGCTATGCAATTTGCGTTACATTGACTTTAATGGGAGTGCAAATGGCATAACCCCTCGAACTATGTGGGCTATGCCATTTGTGCCATGAGTGCATTTCTGCTTTTTACCTGGCATGATGTCTTGTTTGTAAGATTTTTGGTGTGTGTGTGTGTGTGTGTGTGTGTGTCCACACACATATCTGTTCTATTCTGTCACAGTGTATTGTAGTTCTGTGCTGCTCTCACATTGATCTTGGGGATATATTCTGATTGTTTCTGTAATGTGGTCATCAGATAAAATACCTCTGGCTGGTTAAACTTTATTAGATCACAGCGACCACTGCAAACTCTAGCCTGGATTGTGTATTAAGCATTACATGGCGACGGGCTGTTGTCAATGAAGCAAGACACCAGATGTTGTCCTTTCAATTATGATTATTGCTTCATTCTGGATGTTGAGCAATCAGATCTATTGTTTCATTTCACTGTTAAACCAAGTAAACAAATCTGGGTTTTCAGAAGTCATACCAATCCCATGGCTTCTTTACTGGTGTTAGTTGATGACCACACCTACATAGCGATCATAACTACAGACAGATTTCAGGTCTCTAACACGTTTACATGTGCACCCCTGGCCTACGCCACAGAAAAGGGGCAGATCCGCCCCTTTTCCATGGCGTACGCCAGCCTTCTCCCATGCGACGTGGCCTCCTCCCGTGCCTGATTTATTGGGATTTACACCTGCGAGCATGATACTGGAAGCAGGTGTAGATTTGGTGCTCAGAGCCAGAGCCGCCCGGGTTAACAAGGAAGCCAGTCTTAATAAATGTCCCACTATACGTTGTAGATCCATTCATTCCTCACGATATCCACCCGTACAATCCGTTAAAAATGATGGATTGGGCATTTGTAGTGCATCTGTAGTTACGTAAATCCGTTTTTTAGAAACACAAAATTTGTGATGAACACAAATTATTTTATTTCAGCCACTGAAAGGAATTATAGCTGCACTATTACGATTTTGTTTTTCCTCATTAAAGGGGTAGTGCGGAGCAATCTAATGCCACATGACAAAGTTGTATAACTTTGTCATGTGGTACTATTACCTTTCTTGCTGGCATCTACGGTGTCCATGTCATCCTGCCCCCCGCTAGAAGTCCATTAGTCTAAATCTTTTTTAATAGCCTCAATATATTGTCCCGGTGGCCATCTTGTGTCATGCTGTGACGATTTGCGGTCTTGCCGAGGATCCGTCCCCTGTTAACTCCGCCCCTAGCTCTTCCCCGTCTCAGGGTTTTGTCAGCAGTCACATGATCTGAAGCTTGTTCTGCTTCTTTAAGAGCAATAGCCCAGGGTAGCCATAACTTGCTTTTCTGAGGTGTCAACAGGTCATACTTGCATGCATAGATATTTATGGGCAGGGGGAACAGTGGCAAAGTAAAGGCTTCTTATATTAGTATTAGCATATTGTTAGCAAAGTGTATACATCTTATATTAGTATTATTCGTATAGTATGAGGGTGCCTTTACACACACACACCACATCCGCAGCAGATCTGCAGCAGATTTGATGGTGCAGATTTGATACTGTGTTCAGTTATTTAGATCTAATCTGCCGCGGATCAGCAGCAGAAAATCCGCTGCAATACGGTGTGTGTGAAGCTATATGCATTGATATTAAAATTTCATTCAATTTCAGATAAAATTGATTGTAGCTTTTTATTTTAACTTATTCTCGATCTATATATTATAATGAATAAAAAGAGGAGAAATCTCTAGTCTTTCCTTTATGAGCTGTTCTCAGTTTATAGTCTGTTCCTGGCTTTGGTGTCAATGATCTGTCAGATTGTGTGTGTGTGTAATAGGGCCCTTAGGGTGTTTAATTGATGGCCTAAAGGTGTGTTTGCACAGAGAGATTTATCTGACAGATTATTGAAGCCAAAGCCAGGAATGTGTTTGAAAAGAGGAGAAATCTCAGTCTTCCCTTTATGGTCTGTTCTCTATGTATAGTCTGTTGCTGGTTTCAGCTTCAATATTCTGTCACATTTCTGTGTAAACCTATTCTTATAGAGAGCCATCCCTTAACCTGTGGGATTTGCTCTTCAGGCTCACCATGGTCTGCAGAATAAAGGGGGGCCCTTAACTGTTTATAAAGCTGCAGTACATTTCTATTCTCTCATGGGGGCCATGTCATCATGACTGGGAAATAGCTCAAAATCACTTTCTTGCTTGTAAAAATCAGTGCTTTAAAAGACTGTGTGTGTGTGTGTGTGTGTGTGTGTGTGTGTGTGTGTGAGGGGGGGGGGGGTTATTGTCTTATAATAAGATACATTCAGTTAGAGATCAGCTTCAATTTGTCATATTGCTTTGGTAAAATAAAAGGTGAGCTCTGGTCGATATGGGTAACAAAAGAAACTAAGGGCCCTATTACACCAACAGATTTATCTGACAGATTTCTGCTGCCAAAACCATTAGTGGATTTAAAAAGAGGAGAAATCTGTCTTTCCTATATGACCTGTTCCCTGTTTATAGTCTGTTCCTGACTTTGGCTTAAAAAAAAATCTGTCAGATAATCTGTTGGTGTAATAGGGCCCTTACTATAAGAGTGCGATAAATCTAACCCCAAACCTATATATCAGTGTTATCCAGTGTTAGAAAAACATGGCCACTTATTTTCAGAGACAGTACTACTCCAGTTCGGGTGTGGTTTGCAGTTAATCTCCATTCACTTCAATGGAAATGAGTTACAAAACCACATGCAAACTGCAGACAAGAGTCGGGCTGTCTCTGGAAGAAAGTGGCCATGTTTTTCTAAGGCTGGGTTTACACTGCATTTTTTGCTGTCTGTTTTTTCTTGCAAAAAAAGGATGAAAAAACATAAAAATCTGTGTGTGCATCTGTTTTGATCCGTTTTTCCATTGTCTTCCATCATTAAAAAAAAAAGGATCAAAACGCATCTATTTTTTAAGTGTATAAAAAAATGTGGTAGAAAAACTGATGCGTTTTTAATAAATTTTTTGATCCCTCCTTTTTTTAATGGAAGTCAGTGAAAAAAACTGATTAAAATGGCTGCACACCAATACATTTAGTTTTTGGACTGCAAAAAATGCAGTGTGAACCCAGCCTAACCCTGGAAAACCCATTTAATTTGTCTGTATTAATCACTGCATTCATGTTGGGTTTTTTTTCTCCACGCTTTTCTATTTAACAGTTGGCCCTCCATATACTTTGCACTTTCGAATTAAATATTACTCCTCCGAGCCAAACAATCTACATGAAGAGTTTACAAGGTATGTTTTGGGTGGGGGTATAACGCAGGATTATCTGGTAAGTTTTAGATGATAGTTATTGAAATAATATATAAGCAGGTTGATTTCACTGGCTGTGGTTTTTCTTTTTGTGTAGAGGTAGTATCATTCCAAAAAATTCCTGACATATGTGAGTGAAATAAAAATGTCCATTGGACCTTAAAGTGCCTTGTTTTGTTTTAGAAACTCATTTGTTGCCCATGAAGGTTCTTTGTTACTTTTTGTTGTCATTGGTCTCATTCTCCCAATGTATGCTGCAAACCAGAATGTACAGGTGCAAAACAAGCATGCCACTCTTTATGCGGGTCCTGGAAGATATATAGGTATGTGCACCGAACATCACTATGGGCTGGACAGAGCCATGCCCATGCAGAACTGCTATATACACAGGACTCTAATTATTATATTAAAGGGAAAAGAACAGCAGGTTAGAAGACTGTAAGCTCATGTGTTTCCATACGGCTGGAGACGCTGAGAATGAAGGTAATTTTCTTAGTACCGTTTTTTTTTTTTTTTTATTAATTTGTTTCATGCACAGATGCATCCACCCCTTATGAATATTTATCCGGCGCTCTGCACTGAAGAGCCCCGGAGGGACGTCACTGCCAGGTGCTACGTAAATATTCATTATCCCACCCCCAGTGCCCCAAACCACCTAACTTATATAATAGTTGAACTGAAAATATTTTACTAATATACTAATTTACATAATAGTTGAACTGAAAAAAAGACAATAAGAAAATTACCTGCATTCCAAGCGTCCCGTGTGCTAAGGAAACATATCAGACTACATTCTTCTAACCTGCTGTAGGCAGCACTCACATGTCTGTTGTGAGGGACCGGCAGTGCGGAGACCTGCAGAACCTGGAGGACCACTGCTGGAACAGCAGTGATTTCCAAGCTATGGATGGAACTTCAGGCCTCTATGGCTACGATCATGAATGAGACCTTTATGTGTGCGACCCTCATTCTAATTCAGTGGGCCTGATAAAAGAAGTGGCCTTTTAACACTTATGACTTTGCAAAGGGATGGACAATAAACTCATGTAGGTGTGAAGGTCAGGTGTCAAATTTTCTGGTTATATAGGGTATATGTATAGTTAGATTTTCTGCATGGTAATTTGCTGTAGAATTCTTAATATAGTGTCAAAAATGTCCATGTTTGCAAAAAGTGTCATTATTAACAATGTGACACAAACATGCCACTTATACAGTAATGCATGCTGAGGATGTAAAGATCCAACTCATGCCCTTGAACCTGCCCTATTTTATTTCCATAGCATTTTAATGCACTCTGCACTGTTTTTGCTGCCGACGTACAGTACCTCGTACCAGTGTCTCATGTGAATTTAAGCCTGCCAGCTGTGTCCTTTAGACATATACACCAGGGGGAAATCCCCAACGTACAGAACTTGCCCAACACTTGTGAGAAGGGGCCTATTGGACGCTGCTTCTATGCACTGTAAATCTAGCATGCAGGGCTATATGCAGGAGAGATATGTGGCTAGAATACTTCTGACCAAACATAAAAATAAAGTGTGAACAGAGACCAGCTACTCCAGTGCTTATGTTAATATGACTACAAGGTGTGACTCTTTGACATATTGTGCTATATGTGTATATACACTGAACAATGGCTGCGTTGGAATCCGCTGACACTTTGTAACCTAAAATGCTAAATGATGTGGTGGTCACATCACCATTGGCGTTGAGATAATGTGTGGACCTGTCCTCTGCACAGCAGAATATTTTCTAGTCATGAGTGACTTTGATCATGGATAAGTTTTTTTTAGGACCTAGAGGTATTGTGCCAGTTTTTCTGAAACAGTCACACTTCTTGGCTGTTCACAATCCATGGTTTGTAAGAAGATTGGAGGTTCCTCAATTGGATATCTGACAAAAGATCACACTGCAGCAGGCCACATGTGGTTGATAGCATTGGGTGTCACATTTGTTTTAGGTTTTTTTTTTTGTTGGGTTTTTTTTTTCCTATTTGAAAAAAAAGGTTACAAAGCAAGGGTGACCAAGTTTTAAAACGAGTAAAAGCTTGTAATATAATACATTCTCTTGACAGCATAATTTTCCCAGATTCGGGTCAGCCTGGGATCAAAAGAAAGGCCTTTAGCTATATAGCTACCTCTAACCCCTGTAATTGGAAAAGGAGGAAGACCAAGACAGAGGAGAGAATATATAATTTAACTAAACTCAAACAGATCCATTAATTAACTTTCTCCGCCTTCTACCGGTCTAAAAAGACCCAGAGCGGTTACAGTCTTTCCCTATCTGGGTTTGTCCCTTTGAGAGTGGCCTTGTGAGTACTTACATATCCACAATCCTAAAAGGGACTTCTTTACTTCCACACATTCATTTCTCAGATCTTCCGTCCATCTACCCATAGGCGCATGTGTAAGGAAGTCTGGAAAAGGATTACACATACCCACTGCCAACGATGAGCTAGCGATCCATACATTGTGAATAGCCTATTCAGAAATCTTTGTGGGCCGGCTATTACATCTCTGAGTTTTCATTCTTTCTATATTTTCCCTTCCGTCTCCCTCATAGTAAGCTTGGTTTAATATGAGGGAAATGGAAGGAGTCAGTCACGAAACTCTTAGCTTTTATATAGTTTAAAAAGGAAACTGAGAAATAGAAGAGCATAACTGAGAAATAGAAGAGCATAAGGGAGGAAAACAGAAATCCAAGTAAAGATAGCCAACAGAAAACGAAATTAAGAGAAAAAAAAGAACACCACTTTTTCCCACCTGCTTTGCCATTAGACACTAACCTTCCCCTTACACTACTGCCATATTCCCACACCAGCATCAGCCTTTTACATATCTGGCAATACTAATTCCAGCTCTCCAGGTGGTTCACATAAACAATGACCCCCCCCCCCCCCAAATTTGGTATCTAGAAAACAATACACCAATTGATTCTGCATCAAAACAGTGGGCAAGTAAGATTTACACAATAACTCTGCGGCGTACCTTGTGTTCAAGAGCTGAAGACCGACAAGGTCCTGTGGAGGCAGAATCATGGTGGTTGCAGCATTCTCTTTGCATTCCCTTGGACTGTTCATAGTCATTGAATTGTGAACACTGTTAGCAATGACTAGTAAGTGCATGCAAAAGGACGCTGGTTGACCTATGGGAGATCAACCAATACACCGCAGAGACACCATCACGTGTCTCAACATCAGTGTATTCTAGAACATTGCCCCCTGGGAAATCAAATATGCAAAAGAACACTGCAGAGACACCATCACATGTCTCGACGTCAGTGAACTAGCCAGACCTTCCCTCCGGGAAGGAACAACCAAGCCGAAGGCGTTCTCCAGTCAAGGAAACCACTTACTAGTCATTGCTCCCACTAGCCAGAAACCTCCACACTGATGAGGGGCAAAAACCCCGAAACAGCTGTTTGTGAATGGATACCTTGCTGAGGTGGTTTCCTTGACTGGAGAAAGCCTTTGGCTTGGTTGTTCCTTCCCGTAGGGAAGGTCTGGCTAGTTCACTGACGTCGAGACATGTGATGGTGTCTCTGCAGTGTTCTTTTGCATATTTGATTTCCCAGGGGGCAATGTTCTGGAATACACGGACGTTGAGACACGTGATGGTGTCTCTGCGGTGTTTTGGTTGATCTCCCTGAGGTTAACCAGCGTCCTTTTGCATTGAATATGTTTGGCATACAGTTTGCTGGAATGGGTTGAGACATGTGTCTCTACTCATCCACAAAATGTGCACCAACTGCTAGAGCTGGTGCAGTAGGCATGGGCCAAGGGGAGTACGGAAGATGTAGACACTTTTTGGAAACTGTTCCCTGAAGTCTAAAAGCCGTGATTGCCCAAAAACATGGCACAACCAGTTGATCAACAGGTGTTTCTACTACAGCGATTGTTTAGTATGTATATACAGTACAGTAATTAGATTACATAGATTACAATGTATACTAAACTAACAGCATTATAGACAGGTACAGATCATACTGTTGTGGCTGGAACAAGGATTCTGTACCAGAAACCTTTCTCTAAAATATATAAAGATCTTCAAAAGTCATCATTCATTTTTAAGATGCTTTCTCTTCATATTTTGGAAATCTTATTCTCATAACCTAGAATCCTCTCTCTGGATGTTTTTCTCATCTCCTTCATGTATTTGACATTCCAACAATGCTATACTTAGCCTACCCTAGGTGCGCTGCCACAGCATAGTTCAATGGTCTGTCATATTTTCTTCTCATTCATCATTCCAAGATGGGATCCTAAAAAAGAATCAGAATAGAGGATAACATTTAAGAAAGCTGAAAGCGTACTCTGGCTGTTTTACTTGTAAAATGTTTTTGTGGGACCATATTAGTCACATAAAAATGACATTATGTTAATATACTTATTTGTCATCATTTCCTTTCAGGTACTTATTTGTATTACAGCTTAGACAAGATATTTTATCAGGAAAGTAAGTAACCTATTAAGATTGATTTATAGTTATAACATCCAAATGCCTTGTGTATATCACATGGTATTTTGTGTTTTTTGTAGCAATGTAACCTGATTCTTCTGTATTTTTACTGAATGGAGATGGTGCGATAACCTTGCTGTTGTCCTCTTAAAAATGGTGAAATATGGTCGCTATGGGCAATACCTCAAGCAACTTCTCCTTTTGTACCAGTTTTAATTCCACTCTTGTATCTTGTATTACTTGATCTGCTTTATGGTACCAAAAAGAATGGACAGGTGCACTCATCTGAGTTCTGTGCCCACATCTTTCTGCTTGGAGAGTGTCAAAAATGGTGTATGGGTTTATAGAACGTTTTTCTATGGGCCCTAGCATCTAGACTTCCACCCATCAAACTTCTGACAGAAGCTTTTCAAAATGTTAGGTAACCTTTATAGTTTGCTTAGTGTTTACAGAAAATGCTTTCTTATTGTATGAAAGTATCACAGGAGGCAGGATTACAATAAAAAAAATAGCCTCAATTGTAAAAATAGAAGTAGATTTTTCAGCCAACAACTTTTATCACATCACATAATTTATCGGGAGTTTAATTGGAGTGTTGCTTCTGTTCCATTTAAACTGGAATTGTGGGAAACCTCAGAACATAGATTCACTTTCATTTCATTTAGATTCATTTTTTTTACATTGCTCTTTTAAAATGTTTTCATTACATTGTCACTTCTATTTCAATATGCGCTTATTGCTTGTGATTGTGTAAAAATAAGAAAGAAATAAAACTCACCAGTTAAATTCCTGCTGAATCCAGAATCGCTATTTGTTGTCCCTGCAACAGTGAGATTCTTATACATCATTGACTACAGCAGTATACAGTACAAGACCACTGGTTTTTAGCAGGTATGTGGTTATATAGGCATGTCGTTGCTGCAACCACATAAATTGTGTCGGTGGTGAGGAACAGAGAGATTTTTTACTTTTACACAATCCAAAGCAATATATACATTTTAAATAATTTAAAAAAAAAAAACATCTTTTAGGGTATGTTCACACAAATTTTTTTGCAGTGAAATCTGCCGCTAAACAGAGTACCATTAAAGCCAATGATACACCATTCTTGCTGCAGATTTTTATTCCGCTGCGAAAATAGAGTCCATAGACTCAATAAAATAGCTATTTTTACCTGTCTGTGCTCCCCTGATACCCTCTGGCACCGTTTCAGTGACAGCTTGCTCAGCCAATCGCTGCTTTGTCCGACCACAGCCTAGCTGTCATTTAGCAGGGAGCCTGGAGAAGCAAGCAGATGGGGCGCAGTCATGTAAGAATAGCTGTTTTTGCAACAAGATATCTTAGGTTTTAGGGTATGTTCACACTGAGTAATTAAGGCTGAATTCCGTGGCGGAATCCAGTCGGCCTCAGTGTGCCATAGCCCGCTCCTTCGCTGCCGCCGCTCTTTGCTCAAAGAAGTGACATGTCACTACTTTGAGTGGTGACAATGGAGGAGCATACTCTCTCCCATAGATGGGCTATGGCACACTGAGGCAGACGGGATTCCGCCACGGAATTCAGTCTTAATTACTTAGTGTTATCATACCCTTACAAGTCTATGAACTCCATTATCACAGTGGATTTTTATTCCTCTCTGAAAATATAGTGCCATAGACTTTAATGCTAGTCAAAATCTCAGCAGATTTCACTGTGAAACTTGCATGCTGCATTACTGCAGCATGCAAGTAGCCCCACCATTTGCATGTGAGTTTATAAAGATAATCACTAATAGCTGTAGTTGAAAGAAATCTAGTGGGAAACCCTGAATTTGCATACGAGTCACAGAAATGCTGGACTCTTATTAGGTCTTGTGGGCATAAATGCCTGGTGGCAAAGCTTGGGGAGTCTAAAATTACAGTGGTACCTCAGATTACGAGTAACCTTGTTTACCTGCAATTTGGAAGACAAGCTCACATTATTAAAAAGATGTAACTCTGTATACGAGCTCCCATTTGTGCCAGCATTAAGATACTGAAGGTACTGTACACTGCACAAAGATACAGCGCAGGATCCTGACACTTTACTGACCTGCAGAGGAGGATGATGGAGGAGGCAGGAACAGCCCTGGGTGCTGGGTGGATGGAGGACACAGGAATGGCCCAGGTGCTGGGTGGATGAAGGACGCATGGAACAGGCAGGAGTGGTTGGGTGCTAGGCGCATGAAACAGGCAGGAGTGTCCCCGGGTCGATGGAGGAGGCAGGAGCAGCACAGTCGCTAGGTAGATGATGGAGGCAGGAGCGACCCGGGTGCTGGGCATGGAAGAGGCACGTGCGGGGAGGAGGCAAGAATTGGGATACAGTGGTCACTTGACTCCCAGCCTCCGGCACAGCTGATTGCCACGGACACCTCAAGGGTAAAGGTCCTTTAACCCTTAAGTGTCTGTGGCACTCAGCTCTGCGGGGGGCTGGGAGTCAAGTACTGCTTGCAATCAGGTCCTGGACTGTGCACAATAGCTGTTATTCCCCTTTCTCTGCCATTAGTTGTAGACTTGTGGACAGAATTATTTGCATTTTAATGAATGTTTATGGGAAAATCTGTCTTGCCATATGAGTGATTTGGATTGCAAGTATGTTCCCAGAAAGAATCATGCATGTAATCCAAGGCGCCACTGTACACATTAAGAAACCATTTTTTAAGGCTGTTTTCTCATTTTTCAATTTGTCTTTTTTTTTTTTTAGATTAAAATGTCCTTATGAAACTGCTGTGGAGTTAGCAGCTTTGTGCTTGCAAGGTAGGTGTTGATTGAGAAGTTCCATTGTGGCGCAGAGCCCGCCCGACCCCCCCGGTGGAGCCCCAGATACTTACCCTTTGCTGCAAGTCCCGCTCCTGGACCTGGTCCCGGATTGGAGATATCGCTGTCAGCAGCCCTGCGTGCACACTCCAGAGATGAGTCCAACGCCCATAGAGAATGACAGCTCCAGTCATTCTCTATGGGCATCAGACTCATCTCTGGTAATTAGGATACAGTGCGTGCTCACCTTCCAGCGTCGATATCCCCGTCTGGGGACTGGGTCCAGGAGCGGGACTTGCAGCAAAGGGTAAGTATCCAGGGCTGCACCGGGGGGTCGGGCGGGCTCTGCACCGCAATGCCGTGTAACAGGTTCCCTTTAAAGGGAAATTGTTGTTACCAGAGAAATCACTGATGCTTTTACACCCCCCCCCCCCCCCTTGGATTGCAACCACAGAGATAGACACTACAAGTACGGTTACTCTTCATGTTAACATAGCATAACTAACTGTTGGCATCTGCAGAGCAGTTTGAGTTTCCATTTGAAGACTTTCATATTTTTCCGCCCAGTCCATGGCGACATGACATGATTATTTTTGCAAAGTGGCTTGTTACATGGCTAATTTTTTCAGAAGTGCTAGTTATTTTTCATGCTATTCTACAAAATCAAACAGAAGTTCCCAGATACCCAATACTCCCAAGAGTGTTGTATATTCAAGAGTCTCCTATAGTTAGTTGGATGTGGCTCAGTTTTACCACATGAAAAGCAAAGAATGGCCCATACTGTACATCACTAAATTGTGCTATCCTTTCCATTCTTTACTAAACCAGAACTTTTTTTTCACATTTGGATATATTTTAAGTGTCAAGAGGAACCAGGAAAAGGGGAAACTGGATCTCATAGAAGCTGGACAGTTTTATCTTTTAGCATAACTAGAAATAAAGTTTGTAGTACTGCTAAACAATCCGACACATTTTAATAAGACCTATTAGGAAGATAATTTGTCTAGGTGCATTTGACAATTAGCTATTGCTTCCCATTTTTTGTACATTTTATGTATTCTCCTATTGTGCTTCATGTGAAATGCAAGTGTGTTCCAGCCATTATCCTTTGCAAATAACTGCAAAGTTGAAGGACGTACAAACTGGAGACAGAGGAACAAAGAAAGCTATTATAATTCTCATGGCAACTTCTTAAAACCCTGTGATTTCTGCATAATTTAATAGGTCCTATGGCATGTGATTGTGTAAATAAAATCCCTCTTAATAGAAATGGAAGAAATATTGTATTGTGGTGTTGTCATAGTAACGGCTGCGAGAGACAAATTTTTCAACGGGATAGATTTCTATGTATTGCTAATTTCATACCTGATTATACACTTTAGTTCACATTATTTTTTAATACTGTCACAATTACACAGTACATATAGAGAACTACTGAGATGTATTGGCAAACTGTAGTTACATCCATTTTATATTTGCACATTTAGGCTATGTTCACCCAAGGTACTTTTTATGAAAAGAACGTCCGTTTTCAATTTACTTAACGGCCGTTCTTTTCATAATGAAATGATTTGCATTGAAGCCGCATAAATAATGAACATGTCAATTTTTTCCAGCCGTTCTTATTACTTTTTTTTTTTTCCCCCCACCCATCCTTTGCATTGAAGTCAATGGAATTTTATTACAGGGTACACCCAAACAGGACAGCAATCAATAGGGAGATAAAACAATGTTCCTACAACTGATATTGCAATGTCAGCTGTAGGAACATGCTAAACAGCCATTGTTTGTTCAACATATGAACATAGCCTTAGTGAGCAAAATTCCTGTACTGAGCTCATACTTTTTATTTTTGAACAATTTTGGAAAAAATTCTAGAATTTTGCAATAATGCTACATAATGTTCCTAAAAATAACATATAATATTTATATTAAGCTTCCTTTTACATTTCTTCCATACACACTGATGTATATGGCAATAAGAGATACTTTTTTGGGTGACTTTAAAACTTTGCTCCAAAAAGGAAACCATAAAGTAGGGAGCCTAAGTCAGGTAAAAATACAATTTTCTTCAACATTAGTGGTAAGGGTGGTTAAGGAGAACCAATCATGGGCAAAAATATTTTTTTTTCCCGCTAATTAGGTGTAAATTGACATTTTATTAGTATTTGCAAAGGCAGTCTGTATCTTCATAGATAGACTTAGGGACAGATGACCTTTGATAATAGGGACAGTGAGTTTTAGGTGATAGGTTCTCTTTAATTTATTTTTCTGTGTATAAAGAGTACCCGCCACCAGTTTCATGCTGCACAGCCCACAGGTAGTATGAAAATTAGACCGACTTATTACTGCTGCATTTATGATAAGTCCTAGTTATAATAGTGTTGAATGGGGTTCTGATTTACTAAGTTACTATGGCCCAAACTTTTTATAATTCAAATACAATATTTTTATCTTTTTACTTTCTCATTGTGTGTGTATGTATGTGTGTGTGTGTATATATATATATATATATATGTGTGTGTATATATATATATATATATATATATTTATTTATTTATATTTTTATTTTTATTTTTTGGGGAGTTTTTTTGTAAAGTAATAAGGAGTATGCCTAAATGATCTCAACAAAACAGGAAGCGTATCGGCCTATTAGGTGCAGTGGCCAGTGTAAAATCTGCAAGATATAAGGTTTGTCGCACCGTAGAAATTTATTGCTGATCCTCAGGACAGAGGACCCCAACCTCTGTTCACTTCTGAAGCCACTGGAGATGAAGAGACTTCTGCTCTGTTCTGACTTCAGACTAAAACTTCTTATGAGGCCATTGTGTTTTTAATGCAGATAACATTTTGTCCATATCATATGACAGTTTTGGTTTGTAGAATGCCTTCAGCTAGCCACGCAAACTATTGAACAGATAATTGCTGTAGGAAAAGGTAACACTTAGAAAAAATATTTTTCTGATAGCCTTTTATTAAACTGGTTTGCCCAGTTTCTCTTTAGCAGCCCATAGGTTTTCGCTTGCACTGGAGGCTGCTTTTTTGTGGTTACTTTATTTTAATCTAATATATGGTTGTATTGTGTTGCAGGTGAGCTTGGCGAGTGTGAACATCCAGAACACACACCAGAACTGGTGTCAGAATTCAGGTTTATTCCAAATCAGACTGAAGCTATGGAGCTTGATATCTTTCAGAAGTGGACAGAATGCAGGTATATTACATATACAGGTGAATCCTTGTGTGCCTCATGACTATGGCTAGCTACATGGCCTGCTAGCAATCTAAGGTAGTCTTAGGCCCCATAAACAAGTGTCGGATTTGACACAATTTTTTGCATGGGTTGAGCTCTGAAATCCACATCATATATGCAAGGGAAAATGTCTGCATAGATTTATTTTTTTTGCAGTCACTAGAAAATTTGGCTGCAGAAATAAGTTTCACCCATTAATTTTTGACTTGACTTTTCCTTTCCTGTAACCATTTTATTAAAAAAAATTTAATTACACAAGGTCTTTTTACTTATTCTGAAAGTTTTCCCAAACTTATACTTTAAATGTTATTGCCATAGTTGCTCTTTATTCCTAAAGCATTGTTTTTTTATCTTAAGCAAGCAAAAACACCACTGACTCAAAAGTGACCTTAAACTGATTACAACCAATGACCATAATATGTTGTGTTTTAAAAAAATTGCTCTATAAAAAATTGCGTTTGAAGAGAATGTTTTATTTACAACTATGCTTTTATTTTCTAAGGGGAAAAACACCAGCACAGGCAGAACTCTGTTACCTAAACAAAGCCAAATGGCTAGACATGTATGGTGTGGACATGCATGTGGTAAAGGTAAGTGTAACATCATTTGTTAAAAAAAATAAATTAATACACCTAGTACTTCTACATTAAATGGAGAGAAAATTTAGTAAGTAGCAGCACAGGAGGGGGCGGTGGTTAGCTCCGCAGACGAGGGTGATGAGCTATTGGGGGAGATGATGCACCTGCGGACTGGCTGGAACTTGCAGGGCTACACAGACCGATCGGTCACTGCTAGGCGCATGGGCTTTACAGAGCAATGGCTCCCGCACTCCCCTTAGGGCTGCTACAGAGGATATGGGGGCTGCACCAATGTAGTGAATGTTTCCGCTTTGTCTGGTTGGTGGAATGTAGGGTCGTCCAAGATGGTGTAGGTCTGATGTAAACCAGACACAGGAAGACTAGGAGAAGCCAATGCAACGTGGAACTCTTACAGAGTCTTAAAAACACTTTAAGCACAGTCTGTTTTGCACTCAGTCTTGGTGGTGGCATTGAATAGCTTACCACTGTGGAAAGGATTTGACTGCTGTGTTGGGTATCACTTGTCCTGTCTTGCACTGCTCTGAGATACAGTACCTTCCTTGGTTTAGAGTTTTTTTTCCCTTTACAAGTACAGGTCCTCACTGGCATTTCCCCACTTTTTTTTATTTTTTTTTTGGGGGGGGGGGGGTTGGGGGGTCAGCTAGGAAAGCTGAAAGTCTCTAGGCGTGGCTGGCAGCCTACATATCAGTCCTAGGATAATGCAAAGGAGCTCTCACACAACATCTCACCTTGGACACAAACACGAACACAGCAATAAGGCTATCTCGGCTGCTGACATAGCTGACTTAAAGCTGGTTATTTCAGGTCCATGACTGCAATTCTAACTGTACCCTAGTTGGGCCTAATCCTTTTAGGTTTGCAGCTGTTGTCTCTCTCTCCTCTAACTCAACTCTTAGGGTCCATTTGCACAGAAGGATTATCTGACAAATTATCTGTCAAAGATTTGAAGCCAAATCCAGAAACTGACTATAAACAGAGATCAGGTCATAAAGGAAAGCCTGAGATTTCTCCTCTTTTCAAATCCATTCCTGGCTTTGGCTTCAAACCTTTGCAGATAATCTTTCTGTGTAAATGGACCCTTAGATGTTCTCATCCCTCAAAACTTCCATGGAAAGTCCAACAGCTAAAGTAATCTAAGAAAGTCAGTAGATGTCTCTGATCTTACCTTTAGAACACAGAGAAGGGAGCAGAAGAGCAGAACACTGTATATATCAGAAACAGCAGGGCAGTCTGCTACGTATAAGAGTTTAATTGAACAACAATAAACTTTTTTTAAACTTTTTTTTAAGGCTTTTAGGAAAAGGGCTTTTACAGTGTGTTTCAGTGACTGATTCATAGCTACTAGATTGTGAATTTTTGAGGGAACATGGGCTTCTGCTACAGTGTACCTCTAAATTTCAGTGTTTAGTGTTTCAAGTGCTCTTATGAATAACAAACCACACTAAAAACTAATGTTGGTTCTAGAAATAGTTTGTCACTGTGATTTTATCTTTTATTCTGTATCTAATAACTTTTCTTTTTCCAGGGTAAAGATGGCTGTGATTATGCACTTGGACTTACCCCAACTGGAATATTAATATTTGAAGGCTCAAACAAGATAGGTTTATTCTTTTGGTAATTCCTGTTTCTTCTTTGCTCATTTATCTTCTAAATTAACCCCTTAAGGACAAAGCCAGTTTTCACTTTTGCTTTTTCCTCTTTATGTAAAGAAGGCCATAGTGCTTGCATTTTCTCACCTACAGACCCAAATGATCCCTTATTTTTTGTGCAACACCAAGTGTACTTTGCAATGACAGACTTAGTTTTCCCATAAAATATGCTGTGAAACAGAAAACAATTCTTTGCACAGTGAAATAGAGGGGAAAAAAAGCTATTTGTTTTCATTCCAGGAGGTTTCATGTCTACACCGTTCCCCCTATGGTAAAACTGACTTTCTATGTTCCCCAAGTTAGTATGATTAGAACGATATGCAGCTTATATAACTTTTGTTTTATTTGACTGTTTTTTTTTTTTTTTTTTTTTTTTTTTAATTAAAACCTTTTTTTGAAAAAAGCTTAATGTGTTTAGAATTGCTCTATTACCATCTTTATAACACTTTTCTTTTTTTCTATTGGGCTGTGTGAGGTGTCTTGTTTAGCGCCATGATCTGTACTTTCTTTTGGTAGTGTTGCATACAGTATATGTGTGACTTTTTGATAAAATATTTTCAGATTTGTCATTTGGGCACTTTGGCAGGATTTGGCACAGTTTACTGTGTGAGATAGGAATGTGATAATCTAATGGTTGGGGCGATTCTGCATGCAGCGATATCAATTGTTGTTGTTGTGTTTTTTTTTTTTATTTATAAAATGGGAACAGTAATTTACAGTAATTTGCAGTAATTTGAAGTCCCACTGAGGGACTTCTATATACACTACATCAGTGCTTCTCAAACTGTGAGGCGGGCCTCACCAGTGAGGCGCCCCCTAGTTGATGGTGAGGCCCAGCTGTGGAGCCAGTTTTCACAGTCCTTTTGCTGTTTGCAAAAATCTCCATTTTAGTTACATTATTAATTTATTTTGTACTTACTTTATTAGTATATAGAGCTTGGGAGATGTGTGAAGCTAGCCCTAGCATTATTTTCAGCTTTTAAATGGACTTTTACCACAGATATTGAGGCCCAGGAACCCTCTTGGTCAGTCTGGTGAGGCCCAGGCATTGCCTTGGTCTGTTGGGTGAGGCTCCAGTAGAAATAGTTTGAGAAGTACTGCACTACATTGATTGTTCATATCAATCAATGCAGTACATATGTAATGCATTGATCTATGTAATATACACTAAATGCATTGCATTTGAATGCTTAATTAGCCAACGTGGCGAATGGTGTGGCTAGTGGCACCATGACGTACCAGTGATATTCCACTTAAAATAACCCACTTCTTCTCTCCCTTTGTTGACAGCTCATTGTCTAGATAAATAAAAATACAGTATATATACACTATGGAAGGAATTTATCATAGTTTTATGTATGGTTTTTGATGTAGAAAAGTTGAAAATTTTTGTACAATTGCTTCATTGCGCAAAATTTGTTACTTTCCTAAAGATAACACCACTCATGTCTGTTCTCAGAATAGTTCTATTTGTATGTATATATTTAATGCTGTGTCTGGTTTAAAGGGGTTATCCAGCGTTATAAAAATTTTTTTAAGGTATTGCTGCACCCTTGGTAAACATAATTGAACATGAACATGTTATACTTGCCTCTCTACAATCCCCCGGTCTCCCAATTCTGCCTCTCTGGTGTCCCATGCAGACTGCAGCTTCTGTCCCATGCAGACCGTTACTTCTGAGTCTAATTTGTCTCGGGAGTGAGAGCCCGCTCAGTCACTCACTGGCTGTTGTGTCTTAGCCAGTGATTGGCTGAGCGGGCTGTCACTCCCAAGACACTGAATAACCCCTTTTTAAGGGATGTAACTTTTTTTTTTTCTAATGGCACAAATTGGTAAAAAAAAATGGTACAAATCTACTCCAGTCTGGACTTCACTTACAAATCGTGCAAATGGGTTATATTGGCAAAAATGTGAAGATGCGTCAATATGTTGGGTGAAATGGCACAGCCACTCCAAATCTAATCTGCTCCACATTTATGATGGTGCCTGTGCCATTTTGATAGGAAAACGTGCTCTAAAGGCATAATATAGACCATTTTGGACAATTTTGATGAATTCCACAGTATATATCTCTATAGATCTATTGCGCTTTAAGGCCTCGTTCACACAGTGTTTTTTTCTTTAAAGGGGTTATCCATTGCTACAAAAACATGCCACTTTCTTTTGGTGTCTTCGGTTCAGGTGCGTTTTGCAATTAAGCTCCATTCACTTGAATAAAACTGAGCAGCAAAACCCCGCCCCAAGCTGGAGGCAAGAGTGAGGCTTTCTTTGGAAGAAAGTGGCCATGTTTTTTTAGCGCTGGATAACCCCTTCAAACAACGGCCGTTATTGCAGGTTTGCAACAAGGTCCCATGTTTAACCCCTTAAGGACAGAGCCAACTTGCATTTTTGCAGTTCCATTTTTTTCCTCTTTGTGCTTAACCCCTTAAGGACAGAGCCTGAAATGGCCTTAAGGACAGAGACAAATTTTATGAATATGACCTGTGTCATTTTAGTCATTAATAACTTCGGGATGCTTTTACCTATCTGGCTGATTCTGAGATTGTTTTCTCGTGACATATTGAACTTCACATTTCCAGTAAAATGGAGTCGATACTCATAACGAATCTTTATGAAAAACACCAAAATAACGTGAAAAATTTAGAAAAAATGCATTTTTCCAACTTTGAAACCTTCCTGCTTATACAGAAAATGGTTATGCCACATAAATTATATATTAAATAGCATTAGCAACATGTCTACTTTATGGTGGCAGCATTTATTAAACTATATTTCAAATTTTTTAGACAATAAAAAGCTTAAAACATTAGCAGCAATTTTCCAAATTTTCTGTAAAATTTCAAAATCAGATATTTTCAGGGACCTGTTCAGGTTTAAAGTGTATTTGAGGGGCCTGTATGTTAGAAAGCCCCACAAAAGACCCCATTTCAGAAACTGCACCCCCCAAACTCTGCAAAAGCACATCCAGAAAGTGTTTTAACCCTTTAGGGGAGTCACAGAAATAAAAGCGAAGTGTGTAAGAAATTTGAAAATTTTTATTTTCTGTGCAGAGATTTTATTGTAATCCAATATCTTTCATAATGATAAACCTATTAGCAGAGAAATGCACCCCAATATTGATTGCCCCATTTCTGCAGTTTATAGAAATACCCCATATGTGGCCCTATTGCGCTATTTGACGCAACCACAAGCCTCAGATATAAAGGAGCGCCCAGTGAATTTCAACGCCTCCGTTATATTTGGTTATTTTTGACCGTACCACTTCAGGTTGGCAGAGGCTCTGGGGTGCCAAAACATTAAAAACACCCCTAAAGGGACACCATTTAGAAAACTAGACCCCTCAAGGAATGTAACAAGGGGTGCGGTGAGCATTTGGACCCCACAGGTGCTTCACAGATTTTCAGAACAATGTGGTGTAAAAAAGGAAAAATTCTATTTTTTACACTAAAATGTTGTTCTAGCCTTCATTTTTCATTTTTACAAGGGGATAAAAGAAAAAAAAAAACACCAAACGTGTAGCGCAGTTTCTCCCGAGTACAGAAATACCCCACATGTGGACATAAAGTGCCAAGCGGGCGCAGGACGAGCCTCCAAAGGGAAGGAGCGCCAATTGGCCTTTGCAAGCTGGATTTTACTGGAATGGATTTCAAGGGTCATGTCGCATTTACAGACCCCTCGTGCTGCCAAGACACTGGAAACCCCCCACAAGTGACCCCATTTTGGAAACTACACCCCTCAAGGAATCTAACAAGGGGTGCAGTGAGCATATGGACCCCACTGGTGACGGGCACAAATGTGGAAAAATGTGACGTGAAAGGGAAAATTTTCATTTTTTCACTTTCTCGGCACAAATGTGGCCGTCATCAAGGGGTCCATATCCTCACTGCACCCCTTGATAGATTCCTTGAGGGGTGTAGTTTCCAGAATGGGGTCACTTGTGGGGGGTTTCCACTGTCTTGGCAGCACAAGGGCTCTGTAAATGCGACATGGCGTTCATCATCCATTCTGGCCAAATCCAGCCTCCAAAATTCAAATGGCGCTCCTTCCCTTCGGAGGCTTGCCCTGCACCCACATGGTGCTTTATGTCCACATGTGGGGTATTTACGGACTCAGGGGAAATTGCTCTACACATTTTGTGTGTTTTTTTTTCTCTTTTAACCCCTTGTGAAAATGAAAAATTTAAGGCTAAACCAACATTATAGTGTAAAAAATTTAATATTTAATTTTCACGCCATATTGTTCCACATTTGTGCCCATCACCAGTGGGGTCCATATGCTCACTACACCCCTTGTTACATTCCCTAAGGGGTGTAGTTTCCATAATGGGGTCACTTGTGGGGGGTTCAACTGTCTTGGCAACACAGGGGCCTTTTAAATGCAACAAGGCCCTCGGAATCCATTCCAGCCAAATCCAGCCTCCAAAAACCAAATGGCGCTCCTTCCCTTTGGAGGCTTACCCTGCACCCACATGGCGCTTTATGTCCACATGTGGGGTATTTCCGTACTCAGGGGAAATTGCTCTACACATTTAGTGTTTTTTTTTATCTTTTAACCCCTTGTGAAAATGAAAAAATCAAGACAAGATCAATGATTTAGTGTAAAAATTAAACATTTTTTACACTAAATGTTGGTCTAGCCTTGATTTTTTTCCTTTTCCACAAGGGGTTAAAAAAGAAAGTGAACACAAAACGTGTAGGGTAGCTTCCCCTGAGTACGAAAATACCCCACATGTGGACATAATGTGCCATATTGGCACAGGGCAAGCCACCAAAGGGACAGAGCGCCATTTAGAGGCTGGAATGGAGGATGGAGGCCATGTCGCATTTACAAAGCTCCTGTGCTGCCAGGACAGTAGAAACCCCCCACAAGTGACCCCATTATGGAAACTACACCCCATAAGGAATCTAACGAGGGGTGCAGTGAGCATATGGACCCCACTGGTGATATACACATATGTAGAACATGTGCCGTGAAAATAAAAATAAATTTTTTTTATTTTCACGTCCTAAATGTGGCCGTCACCAGGGGGCCATATCCCTACTGTCCCCCTTGTTAGATTACTTATGGGGTGTAGTTTCCAGAATGGGGTCACTTGTGGGGGTTTTCTTCTGTCCCGGCAGCACAGAGGCTCTGTAATTGCATCATGGCATCCTCTAATGGGAATGGCGGCCATACCTACTTAGCTGGGGAAAAGGGACAATTCTAATTTATTTGGGGGTATTAGGCCAAGTATTAGTTTATAAGGTTGAAAATGACAGGTGTCCATCAAATTCAACCTGTGTTGATCCAGAGGAAGGCAAAAAACCCTAGTGAGGCAGACGACAGTAGCTTTATCACAGGGGAAAAATTCCTTCCCGACTCCATAATGGCAATCAGAATAATCCCTGGATGAACGTGACCCCTGAAATAGGAATAAGGGACAGAATTTAGATAATGTAGAACTCCGATGACGTGTGGTACGCCTTGAAGCGATCCAGTATGCAGAGGCCGGGGGGGGATCAGGACAGGTGTCACACTGGAACATGGCGTCCTTCCTGATCCCCCTGTTACGCCACACTCTGCACTTCTTCTGGGGTCTCCCTTTCTCCAGCGTGGGGGATGTCACCTGGAAAATGTTGCCCTGGTGCGATATGGGGTCTCACATATCCAGAAGCGCTGGGTCCGCTCCATGGCTGCTAAATATTATGGCTTTATTACTACTTCTGATATTTTCGGATTGTGCCGCAAGCTACAGTAGCTCGGGCAGCGAGAGACCAGAGGAGGGGGGTGCTGGTATAAAAGTTATCCCCGTACAGGTGTTAACCTTTATCCAGCAGTGGGAAGATCAGTTCCCGGACGATCTCCCCACTAATTCCGAGGACGGGAGGGGGGGAGTGGGTTCATCTGGGGGCATCTGGGGCTGGATTCGGGTGTCCCTTCCTTCATACACTGTAATGGTACATGTACACTGCGGAATGGCGAAGGATAACCCTTTGTGCATTCCGCAGCTGGCACCCGCCGGCGGACTGATGCAGGCGTGCGTCTCCGCTCATGTCACACTCCATTCTATGCACAGGCGGTTTCTGCCCTGTGTCCAAAGAATGAACGTGTTCATTCTTTGGACGGACAACGGAATCCGCCCGTGCATAGGATGGAGTCTGACACGGGTGGAGACGCACGCCTGCATCAGTCCGCCGGCGGGTGCCAGCTGAGGAATGCACAAAGGGTTATCCTTCGCCATTCCGCAGTATGCACCTACCCTAAATCTGTACCCTGAGGTACTGTCACAGAGTTTGTAGAATTTCACGCCATACCGTGATCTCTTATTGGGACGGTACTGGCGGAAAAGACGTGTCTGCGGGGCAGCGTACGCTACGCTACCCCCAGTCACTGGATGATGATGATGATGATGATGAGGATGAATGGAGAAAAGAAGGATCCCCCCATTCATTCTCTCTGGTTGTTTCGGTGTTGGAGGCAATAATAGCATATGCGTCCGACGCCGAAAACACCCTGGGGGCCATCTTTATACTAGTATATGGGGTATGTAAATGTTTATTGTAAAACTTTATTTCATGTAGTGTAGCGTAATGTAGTGTTTTTTAAGTTTTTTTGACAGTAAGAAAATAATATCCCTACGCCAAGAAAGGAGCTGCTGATAAATGCCACACTTATGTGCGGCACTTTTCAGCAGACAGTGGCGGTAGGATATAGGGGGGAAAAACGCTCCTACGCCAAAAAGGAGGAGTTGCTGATCAGTGGCGCACTTACGTGCGATGCTGATCAGTACTCAGCGGCGTTAGGGCGCAAAAAAAGTAAAAAAAAAAAAAATTGGGGAAAAAAAAAAAATCTTTTTAACTCAAAGCAACTGATCAGTGAATGATATTTACTGATCAGCCGCTAGGGGGCAGTAGAGAGAAGATTGCCGGAGATTACCGAGGCCCGCCGAACAAGAAGACCCGAGTGTTTCCGAAGATTTCCGACGCTGGACGAACGAACCCGGAAGCGACGCGAAGAAGACGTGAGGACGGCGCGGACCAAAGATCTTCGCTCCGGACGGCCAGATCAGGTGAGTATGGTACACCTGCACCACACACACCTGTTCTGCACCTCTCAGCTACCCAGCTGAGGGGTGCAGAACTCGGCAACACTGTTTTTTACAGTTAGATCGCCATGATGGGCCGGCCGGTACTGGCCGGCCTATCACGGCGATCGTGGGGGTGGCATCTGCGCCATCTTTGTTGGGGACACTAATGGCGATTGGTGCTATCTCGGACAGCACCAATCGCCATTGCTTTCCAGGCCACTGGGTCACCGATGACCCGGAAAGCTGTTTTCAGCTGCTATATGCTGATCTGTATTGATCAGCATATAGCAGCGATCATCGGCACGGGAGGGGTTAATCACCCCCCGTGCCGACGAGGAGAGATGGCCTGCTATACATTATAGCAGGCCATCTTCCCCGAACGCTGTGTGTGAACACACAGCGATCGGGGAAACATCGGGCGTACGTATACGCCCGTTTGCGTTAAAGCCCACCCTGCGGGGGCGTATACGTACGCCCGATGTCGTTAAGGGGTTAAAAGGCCATAGCACTTGCATTTTTTCACCTAGAGACCCACATGAGCCCTTATTTTTTGCGCCACAGATTGTACTTTGCAATGACAGACTGAATTTTTTCATAAAGTACACTGCAAAACCAGGAAAAAATTCAATGTGTGTTGAAATTGGGGAAAAAACAAACAAACGCATTTTGTTTATTTGGGGGGGGGTATGTGTTTTTGCGCCGTTCGCCCTGGGGTAAAACTGACTTGTTATATATGTTCCTCAAGTCGGTACAATTAAAACGATATGTAACATGTATAACCTTTATATTATGAGATGGCTTGTAAAAAATTCAAACCATTGTTAACAAATATATGTTCCTTTAAAATCGCTCCATTCCCAGGCTTATAGCGCTTTTATCCTTTGGTCTATGGGGCTGTGTGAGGTGTCATTTTTTGCGCCATGATGTGTTCTTTTTATCGGTACCTTGATTGCGCATATGCGACTTTTTGAATGCTTTTTATTATAATTTTTCTTGATTTGATGTGACCAAAAAATGCGCAAATTTGCACTTGTGATTAATTAATAGTTCGGGCGATTACGCACACGGCGATACCAAACATGTTTGTTTATTTATTTTTATTTATAACATGGGAAAAGGGGTTGATTCAAACTTTTATTAGGGGAGTTTTTTTTTTTACTAACATTAACACTTGTTTTTTTTTTTCTTTTACCCTTATACCAGAAGCCCCCCTGGGGGACTTCTAGTATAAGCACTCTGATCTCTCATTGATCTATGCTTTATATAGTAATACATCTCCGATCTCCGCCACTAGACCACCAGGGATCAGGCTGCATAAGTAATCAGATGTAGCTGTCAACTTTGACAGCTGCATCTGATTACTTTATTAGCGGGCACGGCGATCGGACCGTGCCCGCTAAGGAAGATGACTCAGGTGAATGTGCTGATACTCTAAGCTTTGGTGGATATTGCTGCTTAATTGTATACATTGACGTCTACTGGCAAACTTCAGTGTTTCTCCTGTTGCCGCTGCAAATTAGGGGCCAGTTCACACTAAGCAAGATCTTCGGAATTCCGTGGCGGAGCTCTCCGCCATGAAGTCCCGCCGTGCTCAGTGTGTTGCTGTAAGTGAATGGAGAGAGTGCGCGCTCGTCCGCCCCCTCTCCTCTCCGCTCAAAGAACTAACATGTTACTACTTTGAGTGGAGAGCGGCGGAAGCGGATGAGCGTGCAATCTCTCCATTCACTTACAGCAGCACGCTGAGTACGGCAGGATTACGCTACGGAAATCTCCGCCGCAGAATCCCGACGATCTTGCTCAGTGTGAACTGGCCCTTATGGTAAATTATATTCCGGCAGTGAGAAGAGCCAGCACTTCAGTACTACTTATATGCATCTTTTCAGCCAGTCTAACTTTTATGCCATATGCACACAATAGAACTGCAAATATAAAATTATATATATATATATATATATATATATATATATATATATATATATATATGTGTGTGTGTAACAAAAAAAAGTAATGCCTCATCTACCATAAAAAATAATTAGACATCTTATTTGTAATGGTCACAAAAATTATGATTTTTTTTTTCCTTTAATGGTAAATTCTGTTTTACATATTTTTGTCTTTTTTTGTTTTTGTTTTAAGGCCCAAAATCACTAAAATGGACTTTAAGAAAAGCAAGTTAACTCTTGTAGTTGTAGAGGATGATGAGCAGGTGGGTTGTATAAAATGGATGCAAGTATTAAGTGTAAGCTATTAGCATAATGTCATGTAACCTTTTTTTTTCATTGTAGGGCAGAGAACAAGAGCATACGTTTGTTTTTCGCTTGGATAACTCCAAAGCCTGTAAACATTTGTGGAAATGTGCAGTGGAGCATCACGCATTTTTCAGGCTTAGAACTCCAGCAAATACTAAACCAGCTCGATCTGAATTTATTAGATTGGGATCAAGATTCCGATTCAGGTACATGTATTCTGTATGGATATTAGACAATAACGGTTGTGAAAATTTAAAATGTTTAAATGGAGAGTATAACTTCTGATAACTTGATTTTTTTTAATGGTCTTTAAAAAGTTATGTGGGGAGATTTATCATCATTATAGACCATTTTTTTTGGAGTGAAAATGTCGCAAAATTTTGCGACATTTCACCTACTTAGACTGATCATGCCTACTTCAGCTTAAGCTGAAAGTAAGCATGATTTATCATGTGCGACTATCTAAAATAGTCGCACATGTGTCGCAAACTCACTCCACACTAGAGGTGGTCTATTTCACCACCTATACTATGGAGTGAGTTTGCTCCGTGGGTCAGGTGCAGTGCACTCGGTCCACGGAGTGTAAAGGGTTGAGTAGTAATGCAGCAGCATTACTACTAACCCCCTGGGGCTGTACAGTAAGGATGGGTGCTTGCAGTACAGGAGCAGGGAATCCCCTTAATTAAGCCGGGATTCCCTGCCTACAGGGTTTCCCACCCAAAAGCAGAAAGCAGTCTGCTTCTGGGCGGGAAATTTAAAATCCCGGCACAGAAGTTACAGTCTGGCTCCCAGGGGCTTGCTGGCTGCCATGCCCATGCTGGAGGTCACCCAGCTTTCCCAGCATCCTCTAAGGTTAACACTCCCCCTGGGAGTCAGACTGTTCTGGCACTGCATTTGCACCAGCAAGGAAGGGGGTTAAGTGCCCCCTTCCTTCCTGGGTCAGATGCAGTGCGCTCTCCAATGGGGGGGGGGGTAATAGAGGCTAGGGGTTACCTGTTCCTGCTTCCTCGCTCCGCCTCCATGACAATAAGCCCCCCCCCCCGGTACTGGGGCGGAGCTTACCGGGACTGCCGAGGAAGCAGCCCCAGGTAGCTCCCAGCCCCTACCATCACCCCCCCCCCCCCCTCCCTCGGAGAGTGCACTGCACCAGCAAGGAAGGGGGTCAAGTGTCTCCAAGGTGGTGGTGGGTGATGGTAGGGGCTGGGAGTTACCTGCTGCTGCTTCCTCGGCAGTCCCGGTAAGCCCCGCCCCCATACCAACCGCGATGGGGGCGGGGCTTACTGCCATGGAGGCGGAGCCTACCGAGACAGCCGGGGAAGCAGGAACAGGTAACCCCCAGCCCCTATCATCCCCCCCTCCATTAAAGAGCGCACTGCATCTGCCCCAGGAAGGAAGGGGGCACTTAACCCCCTTCCCTGCTGGTGCAGGTGCAGTGCCAGAACAGTCTGGTCCCCAGGGGGTTAAGTCCCTGGGAGCCAGACTGTAACTCCCATGCCCATGCTGAAGATCACCCAGCTTTCCCAGGATCCTGTAAGGGACCGGCGGAGTTTAATGTTCAATAAAATAGTCAACGAGGGGTGTGGGGGTGTTTTTATTTGATTAAAAAAAAAATTTCTAGGTGTGTTGTGTTTACTTTCATTACTATATAGACTTAGTAGTGGAAGCTGTCTAATAGACAGAATCCATTACTAAGTCAGGGCTTAGTGTTAGCCGGTATAAAATGGCTAACACTTACCCTCCTCATTATTACCCCAGTACCCAATGCCACCAGGGGTACTGGGAAGAGCCAGGTGCCAGTGGTCCTGGAGCGTCAAAATTGGCGCTCCTGGACTGGGTAGCTGTTACTAGGCAGCTGTTGCTTGGTTTTTAACTCGGCTGGTTATGGAAAAGGGGGGGATCCTATGTGTGTTTTTTTTTTTTAATTTTTTTTTTTTTTAAAAACTGCATAGGATCCCCCCCCCCTTTCCATAACCAGCCAGGTTAAAACCAAACAACAGCAGCCTGGTAACACCAGGGTGAAAAGGGCCATTAGTTTAGGCCCTCCCCAACCTAAATATTACTAGCCTGCTGCCGCCCAGTCCAGGAGCGCCAATTTTGACGCTCCGGGACCACTGGCACCCGGCTCTTCCCAGTACCCCTGGTGGCATTGGGTACTGGGGTAAAAATGGGGGGGGTTAGTGTTAGCCATTTTATAGTGATTAACACTAAGCCCTGACTTAGTAATGGATTCCGTCTATTAGACAGCTTCCACTACTAAGCCTACTAAGTAATGAAAGAAAACACAAATACACCTATAAATTTTTTTTTATTAAAATAAAAACACCCCCACACCCCTCGTTGACCATTTTATTGCACATTAAAGTCTGCCAGTCATTGACGTAGTTCAAACAAATCCAACGTAATCCTCTGCGTGCCGGTATCTGAAAAAAGAAAGGGAGAAGAAAATGCTCATTACCTACAGGTAGGAGGCGAACCAGGGCCAATTAGACTATTTAGAGACAATTCTGAGATTATTTAGAGACAATTCTGAGCCAAACAAATCAGCACCACAGAAAAAAGACCAGGCTTATCTCTGATAGTAAATTGCACTTTAAATAGACCAGTCTATTCTTACCAAAGCAGAAATAGACCACACCTAGAAAAATCCCTTGTTGATAAATCTCCCCCATGGTCTATATTATTAGACTGACAACTTTTTTAAAGGGAATCTGTCACTAAGTTTATTCCATGTTTAATGAGGGCAGCATAAACTAGTGACAGAAATGCTGAACAGATCAGTGTATTACTTAGATAATTTTGATCAGCTGTTCTCCTAATATGCAGGAGAATAGGATTCTTGCCACACCACTACCCCATGCCCTCCAGCTGCTAATTGACAGATGACTGCCTATACACAGCATGGATAGATAACTGCCAGTCAGGAGATGGTGGGCAGAGTTTTCTGCTTCTCATGAATATTGAGGACTAATGGGCTCTTGCACAAAATGAAGAGGACTGCTTATTGTCCGTGTTATTCAGGAGGATAGCTCTGGATCAGCTGCACTGAACAATATAAGTGATACATGATTCTGTTCAGCTTCTGTCATTAGTTTATGCTACCCTGAGACAGGACAGCAGAAATCTACAGTCTCATTTAAATTCTATTATTTTATCATAAGCAAGGTACAATGGGTGTGTGTGTGTGTGTGTGTGCATGTATGTATGTATGTATGTATGTGTATGTATATATATATATATATATATATATATATATATCCCTTAATTTCCCTTTTTTCTTTTCTTGCCTCTGTAGCAACTAAAATTTTACTTTTGTATGAAACCTTTTTTATGTGGCAGAAAAAATATATTTTAGAGTAATTTGGGGCAAATATATAGGATAGTGTTTATTTTCAATTTATAGTGAGGGAAGTATAACAAAAGGTACTGTATATTTCAGGATGTTTTCATACTGTAAGAATTTCACTTTAAATATTAGCCTGTTACTCTGGATGTATGGATACCTAATATGTTGAGTATTTTTTTATGTAATGTATGTGCTTTAAAATGCTTTTTTATACAGAATTCTTCATAAAAATCGTAGAGATCTTGATTTTGAATATGTGCAGTAAAAGTTTTATTTGTTTTGAAGTGGGCGGACAGAATACCAGGCAACCCATGGTGGAAGATTAAGAAGAACTAGTACATTTGAAAGACGACCTAGCAAACGATACCCATCAAGAAGGCATTCTACATATAAAGGTTTGCTTGTTTTAGTATTCCAAAAGAAAGGATACATGTATTTGGGGACATCTTATCTTGAAGCCAAACCCAGCTTTGTGGAGCAAAAAATAAATAACTTATGTATATGATCCAGTCCATGCAAAAATGATTTTGCAGTTCTTACATTTTTAATATCATGGTGTTTAAAAAGGTTTTCCAGGAAAAAAATAATTGATACCTTAGCCACAGAATAGGCTATGAATATTTGATCAGTGGGGTGCTGACATGATGGCTCCAACTGAGTAGAAGCTGCAGTAATGTGGTGCTGCCGCTACATAGAGTACTAGCCAACTGCTTCTCTGCGGAGTCTGGATCAGCACACCTGCCAGCTAACTATTAATAGCCTATCCGATGGACAGGCTTTTTTTTTTATCCTGGACAATCTCTTAAGGAAACATAAGGTAGCGTCATACTTTGTAAATATCATTTAAGGGGTTTCTGGATAAAACATTAATAATATTGATGCATGCTGTATCCTTGTCATCAATGTTTGATAAGTGGAGTTAAATACAATGTTTCATACCCATCAATGTTTATTCATGGTCTGTGCGCTGCATTGACATACAGGAGGATGTAGGAGGCTACATAGTTAGTTTTGTCCTGCTGATTGAAACTACTGATAACTACTATTATTGATCACACATTGATGGTCCGTCCTAGGAACAACCCTGAGGACATCCCAACAGTATGCATAGGACTGGATACTGTGCAGACATCTTGGCTGAATAGATTGCTGTGTGTATTTGTGGGCATACACCACACTTTGAGTTTTTATCATTGGTTTCTATTCTGTTTAGATTTGTAATGTTTTTTTAATTGCCTCAAAGTGTAATTTTGGAAATGTTTTTTTGTGGATAGGGACGTTTTTGTTAATTGCCTTCTTTCTCTTTTGGCTTATCATAATCCATTCTAAGGATAGACCATTAATGTATTTTACTAAGGTAGTTTACAATAATATAAAATATATATAACAACTAACAGCTTTGTCTTTATGTCTTTAGCCAGCAACCCTATGAAGCCTTCTCAGCTTAGGTAGGTAGCAAATGTTTAAGTTCCTTTTAAAGGGGTTTTGTAGGCAAAATGTATTTATTACCTGTTCTCAGGATAGTCCATCAATATCAGATTGGTGGGATGTCGGCTCTTGGAACACTCACCAATTGGCCACAGCTGTGGTGCTGACCATAAACGTTATCCAGAGCAGGAAGCAAGTGGCTCTGTACATTGTCGGCAACCCACCACTCTGGTATTGATGACCAATCTTGAGGGTAGGTCATCAATACATTTTGCCCCCCAAAACAATTTAATCTGATGTTGTGTAAATGCTATGTATATGAGCATCTGTCACTATTTTCTGAATTACAATCAAGTCACATTACAATTTATTGAACCGAAAGGATTCAGTGAAATAATTTTACTTGTTTATTGTCCTATTTTACATAAAAATGTTTTATGACTGAATCAAGTGGGTTTGCATGCCTGAATGAGTTCAAAGACTGGAGTTTCGGTGAGGACTCTGACCAATCATAATCACGACCGACCTTAGGGTAGATGGCACCATGTGAAGAATTTGCTTTCTGCTGCCTGCCAATGGCTCATTGCACTGTCAATCAGGGCAACCTATTCAACTATAAAGGCGTCATTAAACATGCTTATAGTTAAAGCAAGCGGTGCAGCACCTGGTGGCCCCAGGACTTAACAGGGTTTGCTGTGTAATGACACCCCCTTTTGATTGATGGAGGGGGGGCGCTTTGTGTGGTCACACACCCATAAGGCTGGCCCTGATCATAGTAAATGTGACTTAGCAGTGAATCGGAAATTAAATGACTAATAGGGAAAGCTTTTAGAAAATGTATTCTAATGGAGCTGGGCAGGGTCGGAACCATTTATGAATATTCATGTGAAGCCATCTTGCAGTTTTACAGTTGACCTTCAGGAGGCTTCAGGAAGTTATAAAAAATAAAAACTCTATATGTCTACCTCTCTCATACCTCTCTCCCTCTATCTCATAACAGCAAACTATATTTATTTTAGCAATGTAAAATGGTGGGTACCAACTAATTGAAGAGGAGAAGCTCTAATGCCCTTGCTGATCATTGCTTGTGTTAATATGCTATTATAGTGGAATATGAAGCTGACTATATATAATTTTCTTACTGCGCTTGGGAGACACTGTGGCAAAATGCTTTACATTAGATAAAGGAAAAAATTGAGAATTTATTAAAAGAAAAAGAAAAATCCATGTGCAGTATTTTGTCAGTGTGTTTTTTTTTTTTTTTTTTTTTTTACTGTTGTATTAGACTGAAGAAAAAGAAATACTCTCTGGGAATGGTTGTACGCAGAACAGATGTGACTTTTCTCTATTGGATTTAAAAGAACCATATGTCCTCTGTATTTACTGGGTTACTGGGGGCTTTGGTTTAACAGTGTGAGTGAAAGATTTGTCTATGCTTTAGGGCAGTATTACAGCTGATAAAAGTGAAATCTGCTGGCTTGTACAATGATGACAGTATTGTGGTCCTTTTAAGCTCACGGGTATTTAAGGCAACATGCAATATTAATGTCATGTCTAAAAGCTAAGGGCTGCCAAATAGTTCACCTTTTAGGCATTAACCCCATAAGGTCACAGCCAATTTTCATTTTTGCACTTTTGCTTTTTCGACTTTATGTTTAAAAGGCCATAGCGCTTGCATTTTTTCACCTAGAGACCCACATGAGCCCTTATTTTTTGCGAAACCAATTGTACTTTGCAATGACAGGCATTATTTTTCCATAACATATGCTGCGAAACTGTAAAAAAATCATTTGCGCTGTTAAATTGAAAAAAAAAAGGAATTTGTTTTGATTTCGGGGAGTTTTGCATTTACGCCGTTCGCCCTATGGTAAAACTGACTTGTTATGCATCTTCCTCAAGTCGTTACGATTACAACGATATGTAACATGTATAACTTTTATATTATCTGATGGCTTGTAAAAAATTCAAACCATTGTTAACAAATACACTCACCGGCCACTTTATTAGGTACACCTGTCCAACTGCACGTTACCACTTAATTTCTAATCAGCCAATCACATGGCGGCAACTCAGTGCATTTAGGCATGTAGACATGGTCAAGACAATCTCCTGCAGTTCAAACCGAGCATCAGTAGGTGGAAGAAAGGTGATTGGAGTGCCTTTGAACGTGGCATGGTTGTTGGTGCCAGAAGGGCTGGTCTGAGTATTTCAGAAACTGCTGATCTACTGGGATTTTCACGCACACCAATCTCTAGGGTTTACAGAGAATGGTCCGAAAAAGAAAAAACATCCAGTGAGCGGCAGTTCTGTGGGCGGAAATGCCTTGTTGATGCCAGAGGTCAGAGGAGAATGGGCAGACTGGTTCGAGCTGATAGAAAGGCAACAGTGACTCAAATAGCCAACCGTTACAACCAAGGTAGGCAGAAGAGCATCTCTGAACGCACAGTACGTCCAACTTTGAGGCAGATGGGCTACAGCAGCAGAAGACCACACCGGGTGCCACTCCTTTTAGCTAAGAACAGGAAACTGAGGCTACAATTTGCACAAGCTCATCGAAATTGGACAGTAGAAGATTGGAAAAACGTTGCCTGGTCTGATGAGTCCCGATTTCTGCTTGAACATGACAATGAGTTTACTGTACTCAAATGGCCTCCACAGTCACCAGATCTCAATCCAATAGAGCATATTTGGGATGTGGTGGAACGAGCGATTCGCATTATGGATGTGCAGCCGACAAATCTGCGGCAACTGTGTGATGCCATCATGTCAATATGGACCAAAATCTCTGAGGAATGCTTCCAGCACCTTGTTGAATCAATGCCACGAAGAATTGAGGCAGTTCTGAAGGCAAAAGGGGGTCCAACCCGTTACTAGCATGTTGTACCTAATAAAGTGGCCGGTGAGTGTATATGTTCCTTAAAATCGCTCCATTCCCAGGCTTATAGCGCTTTTATCCTTTGGTCTATGGGGCTGTGTGAGGTGTAATTTTTTGCGCCATGACATGTACTTTCTATTGGTACCTTGATTGCGCATATACGACTTTTTGATCGATTTTTATTAAATTTATTAATTGCACAATTTTGCACTTTGGAATTTTTTTGCGCTTACGCCATTTACCGTGCGAGATCAGGAATGTGATTAATAGTTCGGGCGATTACGCGCGTGGCGATACTAAATATGTTTATTTATTTGTTTATTTATTTATATTTATAAAATGGGAAAAGGGGGGTGATTTGGACTTTTAATAGGGGAGGGGATTTTTTATTAATAAAAAAACTTTTACTTTAGTTTTTACTTTAACTAGAAGTCCCCCTGGGGGACTTGTATATAAACAGCACTGATCTCTCATAGAGATCAATGCTGTGTATATACACAGCAAAGATCGATTAGATCGGTCATGGATTGCTATGACATTCAAATGAAAAAAGGTGGGTGGATCCAGCACTTCCAAAAACATTAAAGTAACTGCTGTTAAAACGTCATACTTTATTTCATCCTGATTAAAAAGCTGTGATGAGGGGGCACTATTTGTGGATTTAAATAGCAGACATCCAGTATCTCCTAGTTACCTTCTATACAGGACTGCAGACTGTGATAGTGATTGATATAGTTAGTTAGAGAGGATAGTTATATCCCTATATATCATCTAGTATTAGCTAGTGATAGGAGTACTGGGTGTGTTGTGGTTTTAAAGAAGTTCACATATTTATTTTAAAGATACGTAATAAAAGTTAACTTTTACTAGGGGGGTGATAATAATTAAAGGGGTTTTTTACCCCGGGCTACGGCCTGTGGGTTTGGAGTTTATTCGTATTAAGGGACCCCTGACCCTCCAGAGAGGGCTTAAGTGTGTATAAGATTAAGCGCGCATGCGCGAAACGCGTCGTCCAGCCACTGCACTCGCTTGAGTGCATCACAGCTTTTTAATCAGGATGAAATAAAGTATGAAGTTTTAACAGCAGTTACTTTAATGTTTTTGGAAGTGCTGGATCCACCCACCCTTTTTCATTTAAATGTCTCTTGTATCAGCGGGCTGGCTACCCGGGATCCGTGCACTTCCTCTTAAAATAATCGGTCCGGGACAAACACAGGTGAGCTGACATTTGTTACTATTTCTACATAGATTGCTATGGCCTGCTGCAGGCCATAGCAATCTATTGCCGAGTCGGGATCAGCGTCATTCCGACGCGGAGTGCCGGCCCGGCCAGAAGAACGGATCTCCCCCCCCCGCGATGCGATCCGACCCACTAGACACCAGGGATGTGTTTATCTAAGCATCTAAGTGCAGCTGTCAGGTTTGACAGCTGCACTTAGAGGCTTAATTAGCCGGCGCGGCAACGGGACCCGCACCGGCTAATAGAGGCACTGCCCGGCTGCACATGTCAGCCGGGATCAGCGCCATTCAGAGCGGGCTTCCAGCGGGACCCCGCTCTGAACACCCCCCACGGCACCATGACCTATCAGATACGTCATGGGTCGCTAAGGGGTTAAAGAGAAAATTTTAAGGTAAGCAGGCACTGCTTTGTTGTCTGGTCACCTACATAGGGACATGTATCCTGCGCAGAATAAAATGTGTTATAAATTGGTAAATTGCATTTTAATAATACCACTGTACATTGGTGAACACACTGTAGATCTTTTTTTTACTGTATATCTGAAGAGGTGCAGGAGCTACCCCCTTGTGCAATGGTTCAGTAATTCTGTTACACTTTACTAACTTGTTACAGTCCTTGACAAAGGATCACATGGAAAACAAAGATAACATCTTTTTTAAAGCATTAAATGATAGTATAAAGGGGGTACTCTGGGGACGCTAGATGTTTTTTTTTTCTTTCCCCATGACTACTTTGTAATATTACTTTGTAATATAACTTCATGAAAATAGATCTATAATTTTTTGCTCGTTAATGTGGCAGCAAAAAGGGGAAACATTGGCCTGCCACCAACATTCATGTTGGGAATTGCAGGGCTTTCTAAGCACTGCTGCACAACACTATACAGAGCAGCAGCCCACAATCTGTCATATTAATACCATTACAAATCATACACATTGATGTACTCTGGAGATCTGAATTCTAGAACTTATCAGAACCCTTCTGGCTATAGCACAAATCCAACTTGCAGCCTCATGGAAATAAGATATGTTTCCCCTAGGACGACAAGGGATCCAAAAAGTGGACCAACTCTTTTGGTTGGAGGAGTTGGCCTACTGGGAGCTGAGGCACCACCACTTCTTCTCAAAGATTTGATCCCCCTAGGCATCATTCCAAAACATTTAGCACATTACATAAACCATGCCTACTATCCCTACTACACCATTGCTAAATCCCTTCCCCCAATGAATTAAGTCAGACTCTTTACAACTCCCAATTTCATAACCTACAGTAATACCGGCACGGTACGGTGGCTCAGTGGCTAGCACTTTAGCCTTGCAGCGCTGGGGTCCAGCAAAGAGTTTGTATGTTCTCTCTTAGATTGTGAGCCCTAAGGGGGACAGGGAGCAATAATTGGCAAAAAAACTATGTAAAGTGCTGCGGAATCTGTGTGTGCTATACAAATAAAAGTATTATTATTATTATTATTATTATTATTCCCTCTCATCCCAATCCTGTTTTTCAGTTTAAGGGTATAAACCCACACACCGTTATTTAGATCTAATCTGCTGCGATTTTGCTGCGAGTTTGCTGCGTATCGCAGCAGTAAATACGCTGCATATACGGTGTGTGGGTTTATACCCTAACTGTTAAACTCAAAATGCTTCATGTAAGCATCCGAACAACAAGGCTTGCAATTACGCCTTGATTAGTGTATATGCCAACATTTGCCCATATTTGTGAATAACCTTATAATGCCTGTAACTTTATTTTTGTACTTTAGAATAAAAAGAGTTTAAAAAGAAAAGAATATACAGTTTGTGCGTGTGTGAGGGGCTGTATAGTGCTGTGTGGCAGCACTTCATCATCACATGAGTCCGAGACACAAATGTTGATGGCAAGCATAGAAGTATACATTTGTTTTAATGATGTTAAATTACAAAAGTAATCTGACTTTTTTTTTATTTAAACAATGTACTAGTAAAAAAAAAAAAACTCCAGTGCCCCTTTATATGTTGATCTTTATTCATATTTACCATTCTCAGTTGAGTTCTAAAAGCTTTTTTTATAAACCTTTTTGAAAAGCCATTTCAGAACATACTGGACAAAATAAACAGGCAGTGATTTCTACTAAATTCATTGTGTGCCCTGACCGGGGTCAGAATATCCTTTATAGGGCTGGATGTGATCCAGCAGGATGGTTACCATAGCAGTCTAACACTGAATATAAAGACCACATCCTCTGCAAGGTTTTACAGTATGGAGGAAGAATGAATACTTATTAACCACTTGCAGATTTGTGCCCTTCTAGGTCCTTAGTTGATATGTGCTGCAGGGTGACTACATTTCACACGTTATGGGGGAGGTTTATAACGCGGCCTTATAGAAAGAATGTCATTTGTTGCCCATAGCAACCAGTTATCGCTCAGCTTTGAAAGATTGAGCTCTGGAAAAAGAAAACTGAGCTGTGCCTCTTATGTTCTGTATCTGTACCGCTGTGTTTGCAGCAGCATTTCATCAGAGTGTGTGTGTGGGGGGGGGGGGGGCTTCGACAACCTTGCAGTTCCTGACAAAAATTTTGGTGGCAGTAGAGAGCAATATAACGTTCTGTACTGCCACTCAATGTATAATAGTATATAAGTAGGGAAAAAACTCTATTTTAATAAAGTTATAATACAATGTAACTTTTTATTAAAGCAATGTGTAAAAAAACACATACCGAAATTAATGAACCACTTTTTTTTATTAAACAAGACTAGTTATTGCAGCAATTGTACAGACTCATAGAACACAAAATACAGTTTTTACTATGCGGTAGAAAAACAAAAGCATGTTCATTAGTGTCATTATTATGTGTGAACCTCCCTGAGTTCAGCAATCTGTTTCTCTTATAACCTTAAAGAGTCACTGTCGTTAAAAAAATTTTTTTTACAGAAATCAATAGTCCAGGTGATTTTAAGAAACTTCGTAATTGGATTTATTAGCCAAATCTGCCATTATCTGCATGTAAAAAGCCTTTTCCCAGGTTCCCCCACCTCCTCTCCTTTCTGCTGTCCACTCCTCAGAATCAGGAAATCTCGACTGTTTTTTTTATCAGTCGGATCTGTCTGGTCTATGAAGAGGGGAGGGGGAAGGAGTGAGATTAACAGGCAGCTGAGAGCCGAGAACAAAGGATTACACAGCATGGGAGCTATTCAGAGCCCTAATTAGAGGTCAGAGAGGTCAGTGGTGACTGTCAGAGGAGAGAACCCGCGATGTGAATGTAAATTAACTCTTTGTTGTCCTGTTTTGCTGTTTTTACTTTCTCTCTCCATAGGAAAACCATGAAGACAGGAGGGTGAGCTTCAAACTGCTTTTTAATTTTAAAAAAATCATTTTTCGGCTAATAAACCCAATTACAAAGTTTCTTAAAATCGCCTGGACTATTGATTTCTGCAATAAAAATTTTAACGACAGTGACACTTTAACCTCTTAAGGACATATGACGTACCGGTACGTCATATGTCCCCAGGAGGTGGGGACCGCGGCTATTAGTGGGCACGGTGTGATCGCCGTGCCTGCTAATCAGGAATTTGAAGGCAGCTCTCAACTTTGATTATCGGCTACAGCACTTCCCTGGTGTTTTGTGGGGGAGATCGCTCCTCCGGGACGTTGTCCCGGAGGAGCGATCTCTGTTACTGAAGCCGGCCGGGGTCTGCTCCAAGATGGCGCTGACCCCGGCTCGGCACTCGTTTGTTTTCGGCTGCAGCAGCCGAAAGCAAACAAGTGCCCATCTCATTGATCTTTGCTGTATAACTATACAGCAAAGATCTCAATGAGAGATCAAAGTGTATATACTAGAAGTCCCCCAGGGGGGCTAGTATATGTATAAAAAAAAAAAAAAAGTATTGTTATAGGTAAAAAGCCCCCTCCCCTAATAAAAGTTTGAATCACCCCCCTTTTCCCAGGTTTTAAATAAAAGTAAATAAATAAATAATTAAACAAACATGTTTGCTATCGCTGCGTCCGTAATCGCCCGAACTATTAATCACATTCCTGATCTTGCACGGTAAATGGGGTCAGCGCAAAAAAATTCCAAAGTGCAAAATTGCACACATCAAATCCAGAAAAAAAATGTAAAAAAAAAAAGGGATCAAAAAATCGTATATGCGCAATCAAGGTACCGATAGAAAGTAAACATCATGGCGCAAAAAATGACACCTCATACAGCCCCATAAGCCAAAGTATAAAAGCGCTATAAGTCTGGGAATAGAGCAATTTTAAGGAACGTTTATTTGTTAACAATGGTTTGAATTTTTCACAGGCCATCAGATACAAGAAAAGTTATACATGTTATATATCGTTTTAATCGCAACGACTTGAGGAACATGCATAACAAGTCAGTTTTACCCTAGGGCGAATGGCGTAAAAATACATTCCCCCAAAATAAAAGAAATGCGTTTTTTTTTTTTAATTTCACCACACTTTGAATTTTTTTTTTATTTCGCAATGTACTTTATGCAAAAATTCAGCCTGTCATTGCAAAGTAAAATTAGTGACGCAAAAAATAAGGGCTCATGTGGGTCTCTAGGTGAAAAAATGCAAGTGCTATGGCCTTTTAAACACAAGGATGAAAAAACGAAAACGCAAAAATGAAAATTGGCCCCGTCCTTAAAGGGTTAACCCTTTAAGGACGGGGCCAATTTTCGTTTCTGCGAGATCAGGAATGTGATTAATAGTTTGGGCGATTACGCACGCGGCAATAGCAAACATGTTTGTTTGTTTATTTATTTACTTTTATTTAAAACATGGGAAAAGGGGGGTGATTCTGACTTTTATTAGGGGAGGGGGCTTTTTACTTATAACAATACTTTTTTTTTACACATATACTAGAAGCCCCCCTGGGGGACTTCTAGTATATACACTTTGATCTCTCATTGAGATCTTTGCTGTATAGTTATACAGCAAAGATCAATGAGATCGGCACTCGTTTGCTTTCGGCTGCCGCAGCCGAAAACAAACGAGTGCCCAGCCGGGGTCTGCGCCATCTTGGAGCGGACCCCTGCCGGCAGCAGGTACAGAAATCGCTCCAGGGAAGTGCTGCAGCCGGTAATCGGAGGCAGCTGTCAACTTTGACAGCTGCCTCCGATTACCTGATTAGCGGGCACAGTGATCACACCGTGCCTGCTAATACCCACGGTCCCGGGCTACACGCGACACACGGGATTGCGGCGGTTAAGAGCGGGGTCGCCGCGCGGACCCGCTCTGAACACCTCCTGGGGATATATGACGTACCGGTACGTCATATGTCCTTAAGAGGTTAAAATGTACAGGGCTTGTGCTTTTCAGAGAAGCGTCTTGTAATTGGTTATATTGACCTTTCAAACTGTTGACTACATTCTTTTACCTGGCGTGGACCTATTTATAGTAACCGTCTATATTAATGATTTGTTTATAAAGTACTTAATGGAGGATACTTAAAGCAGTCAGTGTATTTAAAAGGTATAGCACATGGTCCTAGGAAAGTTGGTGTGCACTAGTAGTTTAAAGAAAATCTTTCACAATGTTTTTATTGGAAATTTTTTTTAACTTAATTGCATTTTTGTGATAATTTTAAATAAATAAATTAAAAATATATTTAATTTTTATATGGTTGACTGCAGCTGGCAATATAGACTAACAAGAAATCTGGCCAAGCCATAAACTCTATACAAGTTAAAGGGGTTGTCCAGCGAAAATCTTTTTCTTTCAAATCAACTGGTGTTGATTTATATAGTTATATAGATTTGTAATTTACTTCTATTAAAAAATCTTATGGTGCGTTTACACAGGCAGATTTATCTGACAGATTTTTGAAGACCATAAGCAGGGAACAGGTCATAAAGGAAAGACTGCGATTTCTCCTCTTTTTAAATCCATTCCTAGCTTTGGTTTCCAAAATCTGTCAGATAAATCTGCATGTGTAAACGCACCATGGAGTCTTCCCATACTTATTAGCTACTAAATTTGATGTAGGAAATATTTTATTTTCAGTCTGACACACTGCTCTCTGCTGACATCTTAGGCCGAGACAGGAACTGTCCAGAGCAGGAGAGGTTATCTATGGGGATTCATATAAAACCGAGACAGAGTTTCTTTCTCATCCAGAGATGTCAGCAGAGAGCACTGTGTCAGACTGAAAATAAAACATCATTTCCTGCATGACATTTAGTAGCTAATCAGTATAGAAAGACTTTAGATTTTTTAATAGAAGTAAATTATAAATCTATATAACTTTATGAATCCAGTTGATTTGAAGGAAAGATTTTCGCTGGACAACCACTTTAAGGGTCCTTTTACATGGCCCAACCTGGGGCCATGCAAGGGCGCAAATGAGCACCAACCAGCACAGTAAATTGCACGGCCGTGCCACAGGAATTATCACTGTTTTTTGCAGCCTTTTAAAAAGGGGATTTGACAGCATGGATATGCCTATATCTGTGCTACTGGTTTCCAGATACCTAGCACACAGGCAGTGTATACATACCATCAGCAATGCTTGTGATCTGGACTGCTCACCTTCTTTATCCTGGGCTGAGAGTGTCACAGATGCAGGTAACACTGTGATACCGTCCCGCTCTCCAGACTGCTGCTGCCTCCTCCACACGTTGGCAGCAGAGTGTCACAGGATAAAGATGGTGACGAGGCCAGATGTGTATATACTGCTTGTGTGCTAGGCATCTGGAGACTGGCAGCACAGATATAGGCATATCTGTGCTGTCAGTTTCACTTTGCTGTCTGCTGCACATCTCCTGTTTACAGAGGGGAAATGTGTGCCTACCAACAATAAATTATTTTAAAGCCAGCTCAAAAGATGTGATTAGCTGAGAATCTAGCAACAGTCCTGAACGATTATCAGCCCGTGTAAAAGGCTCTTAAATTTGGCTTCCAGCACATTCTCCCATAAGTTCTAAGTGGGGATAAGGGAGAAAGCCATTATCACACATCAGAAACTTATGTTTCTGAGAACAAAAGGATCAGGGATGTTTAGATTAGATTAGATTTAGATGGGTTTCAAAATAAATTTACATTAAACAAATGTCTCTGGTCAGCTTTATTGTTTTCTTATGCTTTACATTCATCCTTAAGCCTCTCTTCGGAATGACCAAAAGGAAAGTTCTATGGGTCCTGAGGGCATTGACGCAATTACTTTCTGTTGGAATGCTGAGCCGACAAGATAAACTGGCCAAAGCACTTAATGTGACACTGTCACATCCTTTTTGCATTATGACTTCTATACACAGGTGTTCTGGGTAAATTTAGCAGTTTCCATACCTTATTTTATATCCTTCGTCCTGGTGCTTGTTCCAGTTAAAAGTGAACTTTTATCATCTGCCGATTGTTCCACCTGGGTGGAGCTTCTCGACCGAAGTGCCACTTAGCCCACCCACAATGGCACCATAGACCCTACCCCTCTATGATGTCATAGCCTTCTAGACCCCCCCCCCCCCGATTGTCATTGGAACGAGCTGGCCTAAAGGTCAAGGCACCATACCAATGGCCACCGAGGGGGCGGGGCCCATGCACCAATGATACCATGGAGGGGTGGGGCCTACTGTGGCAATGTGGGCATGACTAAGTGGCGCTGCATCCATTAAGCCCCACCCAGGCAGTACAATCCGCAGATGATAAAAGATCACTTTTTACTGGAACAAGCACAATGACATATGATATAAAATAAGGTATGAAAACTGCAAAGTTTACCCTTTACATCTGTGTAGAGAAGTCATAATGCAAAAATGGGGTGACTGTCACTTTTAAGTGCTTTTGCAACTGCCTCTATGCATGATGTCATGATGGCCCGCTGCCAAAACAGCAACGAGTTCTTCTGTTCATCCGGAAGTTCGGGTCTGCATGGATACCAACACTTAACAAGACGGCAAAGAACACCACCCAGTTGAATCCAATGGGGTCATGTGCATTACGGTCTCACTGCATGTTGATATTCAGGGAGACCTAAACTTCTAGATGAACAGAGAAACTCACTGCTGATCCAGTTTCAGGCTGTAATGACAGATACACTTTACGTGATGTTTTTAAAGCTGTAATACAGACTATGAAGACTACCGCTCAACTTACTGCACAGATGGGGGGGAAATGAGGTGTTAGTTCTCCCTGAACCAGGACTTAAAGAAACAAAAGACAGCAGGTCACCCGTGCTGAAGGCTGTATCCCTGGAATCATGCTGACCTTTGGAAGAAAGTTAACATACTTTTTACCCCAGTAAACATCGTAACAATGATAAAATTGTGCTTTTTATCTAGTCCACTCGGTGCCTATTAAAAACATTTATTTTCCCGTAAACCACTAGCCTTTATACAGCAATGCTATATATAATATATATGTGTGTATATAGCTCCTGGAAGGCAGAGGGCACCAGGGGGTCATCCGCTTAGGTAAAATACATGTTAAATCGTCCCCCCTCCTGGAGACTTACAATTCATTCCATACTTGTTATCTTTTCAGTCTCCTTCCCCTAGTTTTGAGCTTGTGTGTGAGCTGTTCACTCCATCTCTCCCTCCTCTCTTGCGAGATAGCTCATATAAACACATGCAGATTAGGGATGGTCCGAAACTGCCGAGGTTCGGGTTCGTATGAAACCGAAAGCTCGGCATCAGATTCCCGCTGTCTGCCCGCTCCGTGCAGCGGGTGGATACAGCGGGAGGACCGACTGGAAAACTGGGATACAGCCTATGGCTATGGCTGTATCCCAGTTTTCCAGGCGGTCCTCCAGCTGTATCCTCCCTCTCCACGGAGAGGGCAGACAGCGGGAATCATTACCAAGAGTTCTGGTTCGTACGAAACCGAACTCGGTTCGGACCATCCCTAATGCAGATACACCCTACTTAGTTGGCTGTATCTGCACTCTGTGATACCCGGAGGGTTAATCACAGTACAACATGTATTTTACCTAACCAGAAAACGCCTTTAAGCAAATAAGTGTGATTTTAATGTTTTTTTTATAAGCTTACCAAGATGAATAGAGCTTGTTACTTTAATCTGGTCCTCACTCTGAACAAGATAGCTTTTATAAGGAAGAGCTATTGGTAGCACATTTTTGCTGCATATCACACTAGATAAGTAATTGCTCTGCGTTCGGGGGCAACATAAGAGGGGAACATTGGCCATATATGCGGGCACTGCTATTCAGTTTATTTGGTAAATGCCTGTTTTTCATTCTCTAAATCAGTGGGGGGTCATACCGCTGGGATTTTCATTCTAAGAGCGCAGGCCAAATATCAGAGTCAGAGCCGGAGTGCCTTTTATTCTCCAAGGGGGTCTGTTGGATAAGTGAAAACTTGACAATGAGAATACATCTTTACGACATTAGGGTTAGTCCCTAATGCGCACTAAAAATAAATCCATATCCTGGATTTTACACCAACTGCTGGAAAGCATTGTTAGTTACCAAAGATGAGAAAACACAATGGGAAATTGAGTGGCTTGTCCGCACAAACAATCCATGTATTATTTATGCATCCATGGAACCTCACAGCACGGGTTTACATAGATCAGTTTCCAGATCACACAGCAGTACATACTTACCTAGTGTGCTGCTGCTGTGATCCAGCATCCTCTTCCCTGTCTCTCCCGTTCCGCCGTTGTCTTCAAGCCCTGCCTTTTTAAGCTGTCAATCATTCTGGAGGAGGTGGCAGCCTGAAGATGCAGCAGCTGGACAAGAGAGCCAAAGTGGAGGATGCTGGATCACAACTGCAGCACACTAGGCAAGTATGCATTGCTGTGTGATTTAGAAACTGACAGCACAGTTCTGTATCTGTCAGTTTACCAGTTTATCATTATTGGCCTCACATCCCTGTTTATGCAGGAAGATGTGTGGCTGATGACAAAAAAAATCTTGAAGTCAGTCCTCATCTGATGGGTAAATTTTACATTGGCTCATTATCAGCCGCAGTAGCCTTTCTTGCTACACACCTGGCCAATAATGCGCCTGTGTAAAAGGCCCTTACGATTGAGTGAGTGGAAATACATTTTCATCTTGTGCAGGGAGACTGTGTATGTGAGAATGATAATGTTCATTTATTAATTAACAAATCTCATTAATAATGCTAACGTTTATTTGAGGTAAAAACTAATGGTCTGTAATCTTTTTTTGAAGCGCTAAAAATACTCCTGAAGTTCAGAGCTACCAGGTAAGATTTAATTTTTTCATGCTGTTTTATATAGTGCAAGTGTACATCATTAGTATATAATTACAGTATGATTCACAACATCGTCACCTGCATGAGCCCTAACTTGTGTTTTTAAATTAACACATTTAAAGGGGTTATCTTGGTTAGGTAAAATATTTGTTGAATTATGTCCCCTCCTGAACACTAACAAATAATTCCATACTTGTTATTACCTTTTCTGTCTCCTTCCCTCAGTTTTAAGTTGCTACTTTCTGCTAAAGACACAAAAAACTGTATCTGAGCTGTTTCGTCCATCTCTGCTCTCCACCACCACCTCCCCCCCTCCCTTCCCAGATGGCTGATGTAAACAAGTCCCTATCTGCAACTTTATAATGCTGGAAGGATTAAACACAGTTAATCAGCAACCTGACCTCAGTTTAACCCTCCCAGCATCACAAAGACACTACAGTGTTGCAGATAAAGCCTTCCAGAGACTTAACATCAGCAGTCTCTGAAGGGAGGGGGGAGGAGGGAAAGACTGGGTAGAGCAGCTCTCACAATATGTCTTCAGCAGAAAGTAGCAGGTCAGAAATGGGAGAAGGGGAATAAAAAGGTAATGACATGTATGGAATAAATTGTTAGTCTTATATTTAGCTGTGTGAAATAAAAACACAGCTGGTTGTCCATTTTATTAAGTAAAAAATAAATAAATAAAAGCCAATTGAATCTGATGTATTCCTCTGTACTTGGGAATCTGAAGAAAAAAATAAAGAAATACATGATTATAAATTAGAAAATAAAGGCTTCCCTGCTGCACTAGTGACCATGGCTAGCATATGCGGTTGTGAACTGCAGATGGGGACCCAGACTTGCTGATGTAGGCTGTTCTCAACTGTATATGCTAGCCTTAGCTGCTAATGCAGAAGGTAAGAGTACCAAAAAACTGGCAGATCGCTGCTTACTGTCTGACCCCGAAAAGTGGCAATGCACTGAGGAGGTTACTTTGTAGGCTGGGCAGTCTGCACCTGACCCATGAAGTCAATGGATGGGTAGCAAATCTTCTTTAGTTTTCAGGCAGCTGCCTCCGTCTCCTTTAGACACTGCAAATCATATGTAAGTTCAGCAAACCTGAACTTACTGTAAATTCGCTGAAGTCTAATGATGATAATAAGCCACTTACAAATGTCATTATAGTTAACATCTGTCCCCATTTTGTATAATAAGTAGACTTTGCCTTTATGGTCTTTCATCTGTCTAATAAGGCCAGGGCAGAGATCCCGTCCATATTGCCCCACTGTGGAATAGTATGTGATTATACATCATCACTCAGCCTTCTCCATTTTTCCTCCCTATTTTCATGTATGCAGTGTATTCCTAAGCATGTTAACATGCTCCTCCACAGGGCACCATCTTATGAATTGGATCTCCTCCTGGCTGCATCAGACAGGGAAATAAGGGGCAAAGTCTCCTTGTTATACAGACTGGGGACAGAGGTTACCTGTTAATGGTATTTGTAAGTGGCTTGAAATTCAATATTTCGGGGGACATTTATCAAAATGAGTCCCTGGCGTACACCACGAAAGAAGGGCAGATTCCTTATCCCCCGTTCTGATGGGCGGGCGCCATCTGGTGGGGAGGAGGTATGGCCTCCTTCTGCACCTTATTTTTTATTTTGCTGTGTCAAGTGACATGGTGACACAATAGTGATGGTTGTTGACAGGAAGCAGCCAATCACTATTGAGTCATCCTGGCCAGCTTTGTGATTAGTAAGTCAGTACAAATGTCTCAATTACAGCATGTCTTTAAGAGAGGTTTTGGTTTGTATCCAGCCTTCTAATTGTCACAGATTAAAGGGGTTATCCAATGAAAATCTTTTTCTTTCAAATCAACTGGTTTTAGAAAGTTATATAGATTTGTAATTAACTTCTGTTTAAAAATCTCTAGTCTTCTCATACTTATCAGCTGCTGTTTGCCCTGCAGGAAATGTTGTTTTCTTTCCAGTCGGACAGAGATGTCAGCAGAGAGTACTGTGTCAGAGACAGGACCTGTCCAGAACAGGAGATGTTTTCTATGGGAAACTGCTTTCGATAGTTCCTGTCTCAGACAGAGGTGGCAGCAGAGAGCACTGGGTCAGACTGAAAAGAAAACATTTCCTGTAGGACAAACAGCAGCCAAACAGTACAGGAAGAGTAGAGATTTTGAAATAGAATAAATTATAAATCTATATGACTTTTCAAAACCAGTTGATTTGAAAGAAAAATATTTTCAGTGGATAACCCCTTTAATATGAAAGGTGACTAGATATGGAACTTTTTTGTGAAGTGTGTCATCAGAATTGAGCTGAAATCACTATAAATCACCTCTATCATCTTCCTATCTGTATAACTAAATCTGTTATCAGTCTTCATATTGGTGATTTCTAGCAGCCCCTAAAGGCCCTATTACATCAAAAGATGTCTGACAGATTATCTGACAGATTTTTTTTCAGCCAAAGTCCGGAACGGACTATAAACAGAGATCATGTCGTAAAGATAAGACTGAGATTTCTCCTCTTTTTAAACTCATTCCTGGCTTTGGCTAAAAAAAATTGTCAGATAATCTGTCAGACGTCTTTTGGTGTAATAGGGCCTTAAAGAGGACCTGTAACCCCCCGTGCCGGGGTGACAGGCTCCTTGCCCCCTGCTAGATCCCCCTATACTCACCTAATCGCACCGGGTCCCGCTTTCTGATGCGGTTGGGTCACGGAGATTTCAGCTCCCGAAGCCCGACGCGCGTGCTGACAGGAGAGTCCGACGCTGATAGAGAATGAATGGGGAGTCCGATGCTCCGTCATTCTCTATGAGCGTCGGACTCTCCTGTGTGCGCGTGCACCGGGCTTCGGGAGCTGAAATCTCTGTGACTAGGTAAGTATTAGGTAAGTATAGGGGGATCTAACGGGGGGTCTGGAGCCTGTCACCCCGGCACGGGGGGTGACAGGTATCCTTTAAGTCTTCTGACCATATGTGGATGACTGTCATAAAAAAAAAAAAAAAAAAAAAACTGCAAAGAATCTTCATTATATTCCTTATTCTGATTCTTATTTACTAAGTTATTTTTCTATCTGTATCTTCTCTATTGTAGCAACAATACCATCCAAATATTCAACATAGCCAGCAACATTGGCACCCTCATACATCCCCAAATATCAGGTTGGTTGTTTTAGATTTTTTGGATAAAATCGACCAGAAAGAAGGGAAAAAAGGCTAGGAACCATGATACACCTGGTACAGTGTTATGTTGATGGCGCTTTGAATATAGTATTAAAAATATATCTGTTTCTAAGAAGTTGATTTTGTGCAAAATGGTCAATGCAGCATATTTTTTGGCAGCATTTTTGACCTATATAAAGGTGTTTTTTTTTATTTTAAAATGTGCTTTCGTGTGCATGCATAAGTGTTCATGTATGCATTAAGAGAAAGCTTATTGCTACCACTTGTATTCATCGGTGTCCGGTTCTGTTTTGTATTCATAACCCATCTGAATAACAAAGAAGTTAATTTGTTGCCAGGTAAGAGTGTGATCTGTGACGCTAGAGAAGGCTACTTCTGTTTCTACCCTCTGGCGGCATTCTGCAATTGTTCTAACAAAGATGTAGGCACTAGGGTGTTTGTTTTACACATTTACATGTCATTATCCGTGATAAGATTAAGCAAACAGGAATATATTTTGTGTCAGCAAAGCTGAATTAATGTTTTACCTGCTACTAGTGTGTCAGAGATTCAATGTCATTGACCTTTTTAGCTACCTTTTTATAAATAAGCATTCTTTTACATTGCAAAAATGTAAATGTTAGATCATTTCCCTCCTTTGCCATCTTATACTTTACCGTCTGTATACATTTGCATTTAATGCCTAGCATGACCATTTAAATGTTTCACCAACTTACAGACATTTTTAAAGTATGTCTTTACTAGTGCATACATTGACTATTTACTGTGATAAAAATAGTCTACAAGTCTCACCAAATGCTTGCCAAAAGGCCACACTGCCATGCATTTCCTAAAAAAGTGCATTGAGCATGTCCTAGCCTTTACTGGTTTATACATGGCCGATTCCCCTTTTACATGTGGTATGCATTTTTACTAACTTGTAGTATGTTCATGCAGAGGCCCTTGACAATTCTTTTCTACTCACTTTCCAAACTTTCAGCAGTGTTTCTGGTGCTATTGGTTTCGTAAAGGGAAACTGTTAGGTCTGTACCAGGTACAGAACAACAGATGCAGGCAAATGGGTCAAAGGCAGATAAAAAAATTATACTTTTTTGTCTTTGCTGATGGCCATTTGCAGAATTATAAAATTGTATTTTTCCTTTGAAGCACCAACCCCTCCCCCTGCCTTGACTATTTGATGTACATGGCTGGAGGCTCATCCCTATATGTCAATCAGTCAAAACAGGGAGGGTGTGGTGGGGGGGGGGAGAGTGTGCATGCTGCAGCTCAGCATCACTTCTGTGGCACTTCAGCTTCCAAGGAAAATGCAATTTTATAACTCTGCAAATGGCCATCAGCAAAGGCTATGTTTATCTCCCAATCCCCTGTCTGCCCGTATCTGCAGCTCTGTAACTAATAGGGGCATGACCAATTCCCTTTAACTTCTATATAATATATAGATATAATATATCTATGATATACTGGCCATAGCGGGCGCATGAAGTGTGTTACTGCACGTTCGATGCACGCAATAAGTATTACTGTAATTGTAGAATCTGCATCTTCTTTTAAAGTTAAGTAGAGCCTTCTGTATCTTAACTTTATGAACTCCATAGACATCTACTTACACATTTGATTGGCAGTGGGTTTTTTTCTTTTCTCAAGTTTAAAGGGGTGCTCCAGCGTGGGGGCACTTTTTTGGGGGGACTGGGGAGGAGGTGGCTGAAATAAAAGACATCCACTTATCTCTCCGGCTCCAGCGGCGGGTCCCGCATCATGGCGCTATGGTGCCCGGTTCCCGGCCACTTCCGGGTGTCTGACGCCGCCCGAGACGCTACGTCTCAGGGCCGCTCAGCCACTTATTGAAGGAGGCGGGATCCGAGCAGACTTCAAACGTGATGCGGGACCCGCCGATGGAACTGGGGAGGTAAGTGGACGTCTTTTATTTCAGCCACCTCCTCCCGGTCCCCCCAAAAAAGTGCCCCCCACGCTGGAGCACCCCTTTAAATGTTTTAATGATCATAAGTGTGTAAGTTTTAAACATACATGAGTTCCATTTGTAACTAATGACTGTGCAAATGGCATAGGCCATCTTCTCATGATGACAGGGCATTTTGGAAACCAGCCCCCAGTGGAGATGGCAGAAACACACGATACATCCAGGATCAAAACCAAAGGAATTTGGGAGGCATTCAAAGTATTCTTTATCAAGACAAACTCATGACAACTCTGTGAGAGCCATATGACTAACTCCAGCCTTCATCAGATATCCATTGCATTCATGAACTCATCTGTCTGTCATCTGAATCAAAGTGTTGTGTAAAGTACAGAACTTTATAGTGCTTAAATTGTTCAAACTTATCTCTCAGGTAGCAAAATCTATGTTTTTAGCTGTATGGATTTCACACGATTTAATGGGAAAGAATGTTCACGTTTGTGCTGGCATACTGCATTTCAATAGGTAGTGAATGTGTAAGACAATTTGTGTATATTGAGGCCAAAATGCGAATTACTATGTATTTCTGTTATTTTATTGCTATAAGACAGTAGAATCTGTAGGTCTTTCAGCCTACACATGGTACAATAATAAGTTGATCACAACTACTGTTACATCAAATATAAAATCCAGAAAATGTATCTTTTCCAATCAGTAGGTAAGTTTTTTTGACTTATTCTAACTATGCCATTATATCAAATAATGTTCTGATGGATTGATGTAACAACATAGATCGTATCACCTTGTAGAACTCAGATACTTGGAGAATAAGATATTGGAGAGCTTGTGATGCAGTTTCGATGGGAAGATTGACGCTCTGTAATCTGATATCAAATCTAACCTTAAAATGTACCTCTTTTATAGGAAACCCTTGATTTGCCATATGTCAAAACTTTACATAGGTGGGATCCTAGCTGAAAGACTTTAATCATTTGTTTAATCATCAGCTTTTTTTTGTACTTTATGAAGCGGGCGGTCTTTGTCTACCTAGAGAAGAAACAAAACAAATACAATGAGAGCTGAGGTATCCATACTCTGTAACAAGTGTTTTTAAAGTCTTTGAAGTGAATGGTGTAATCAGCGATATGCCAGGGGTCTGCGACACGGCAGTTTGAAAGCCATCAATATTTAAATTGAAAACCTCTAAAAAGTAAACTGGCCATACACCGGAAGCTTTAAGGCTATGGACACCTTTGAAATGCATTATTTCTTCTTGCTTTGTCTTTTAATATGGTATAAAAGAAATTCTCCATAGGTCTTTTATTTAAAAAAAAATAGTTTGTGTTCTGCAGCTTCTGTTATTAGCAAAGTTCATCCGAGAAGCAGTATTCCAGCGGCTTTTTAACCGCCTTTCTTGCCTTTTCTGAAGGAAGTGCTAAGCTGATTTATGGCCACCCTCAAGTTGATCTTTGGTTGTATATCCGCTTAGAAGTTGGATCAATAGAGAAGAGTCATTACAGAATTGCTTCTCTAATAGACAATTTTTAAAGAATAAATTGTTTTTTTTGTACAAGAATAAAAAATCTTTTTGAAAGGTCTCCATAGTCTTTAAAGGAGACCTGTCACCCCACGTGCCGGGGTGACAGGCTCCCGACCCCCCGTTAGAGCCCCCTATACTCACGTGATCCCGCCGGGTCCCACTTCCTGAGTCGGTCGGGTCACTGAGATATCAGCGCCTGAAGCCCAGCGCGCGCGCGCTGACAGCAGAGTCAGACGCCCATAGAGAATGAATGGGGAGTCCGATGCTCCGTCATTCTCTATGGGCACCAGACTCTCCTGTCAGCGCGCGCGCCGGGCTTCGGGCGCTGATATCTCTGTGACCCGACCGGCTCAGGAAGCGGGACCCGGCGGGATCAAGTTAGTATAGGGGGCTCTAACGGGGGGTCAGGAGCCTGTCACCCCGGCACGGGGGGTGACAGGTCCTCTTTAAAGTTGACAAACAGATTGACTGTAGATTAAGTTTAATGGCACTGCATGTGAAATTGAGGGGATTAATTATATCGATCTGCCTCAATATAAGCATACAGTCAAAGCAGTTGGCCATAGGCTTTGTGACATGCCACTGGATATAATAGCATAAGTTTTTTAAATTAATGTGTTTGCAGATTTGAATTACATTGTTGAGATTGCAATACCATTTTAAGGCTATGTTCACACACTGTAAAAAAAAAAGGGGCAAAATGTTTGGATAAATAAGGCCTGAAATAATAATAATGTTCTATATTTCAGGCCGTATATATCCAAACACGGACATAATTTTGGCCTTATTTCTACTTTGTGTGATATCAATAAAAGCATTTAGAACATATTACCTGTGTTTTTAATTTTCATTTAAAAAAGCCTATATTCCGGCCATGAAAAGTGTCAAAAAGGAGGAGCCTATTGTTCCCTGGGCTCTTGCACCACTGAGCCTTACAGTACTGTTTGCCTGATCTGCAGCATACACTATGCATATAGCACAAATAGGCATAGGAGTGCTAGGGCCCAGGGAATATGAGGCTACGCTTCCTTGACACTATTCATTTTCCTATGTGAATCAAAACACAGACTCAGGCAACAAAGATGTTCTGCATGCCTTTATTGATATGTATCCAGTGGTGCCACCAGCTTGGTAGGCAGTTAGGGGGTGACAGATTCACAACACATTGATTTAATGGGAAGCAGGAAAACACCTAACACTATTATTATTATTATTATTCCTGATTGGCCATTGATCACCTGAATGACATTTTCCTACTATAAACTGAAAAAAATCCAGGTTATTTATCCAAACGGCATATGATTGGGTACACTAGCAGGCCATGTTACCACTTTTTTTTAAACACGTGTTTCAATGCATATATTAAACGTTAAGTCATGTATAAATCATGGCCCGTTGCTTCCAATGGGAATATGCACCATATTTCACACTGAACTGCTGTTAATTTTTTTTTTTGCAGATTTGTAATATATGTGTATACATGACATGTAATTGATTTGCACATTCTCTGTATGGAAAGTGCAACAAGAAGCTGGGGCACAGATTAGCTACTCTGTATTTACATTCACATTGAAATTTACAGCAGAAATCTGATAATGTGTGTATAGTCTATACCAGTGCTTCTCAAACTGTGATGTGGGCCTCACAAGTTTGGCGCCCCTTAGTTGCTGGTGAGGCTTAGCAGGGGAGAGAGTTTTCACAAAAGTGACACTAAGCTGCATGGCCCTTTCCCTGGGTGTAGAGTGTCAGGTTTAGGAACATAATTGACAAATTTTGTACTTACTTTAATGTTATACAGAGTTTAGGAGACAAATGAAGGGTAGACTGAGCAATAGTTTTTTTTATATTTGCATAGTCTTCCACCACAGATGGTGAGGGCCCAGCATCCTATTGGTCAGTCAGGTGAGGCCCAGGCATCACTGTACTCTGTTGTTTCTGTACTCACAGAAAAGGTTTGTGGTCTATACAGTTGAATACATAGGATTGCATTAAAGCACACAAATAGGCAAATTTATTATTGTTATTATTCAGGCAGCTTTTCAAACAGCATAGTGGAAAATGCTAACATAGTTTGTCTACATGTTTCTGGCCTCAGGGGCCCTTACTTATTACTCAGCCAGCCATTAGTAAGGGCTCCAGAGTTTAGAAACACGCAGACTATAGATAGCTATCTATGTTACCATTTTAAGAAGTTATCGACATAAAGTAAAGAAATCTTATTGGAATTTTGGAACTCTTCTTTCTTCCACCTCCCTGACAGTCCTGTGTGCTCCATAGCACAGTGAAGAGCTGGAGTTTCCTGTTTAATTTACTTTGGGAATTTGTTGGGGTGAGTAATGCTGGCAAATTCAAATTTCAGATTTAGACTTTGAGTGTATAATATAAATGTTGTTTTTAGGTTTTGATTCAGACTTTAAATGAACAACACAATTTGTAATGTAAAATGCTGCTTTAATATTTAAGTAATTTTTTTATATAATTGCCATAATTTCCAATAAATAATTTTAGTGATATGCTCTATCAGTGACCTGCAAACAGTGACTGCATAATTGGACTACATATAAAGGTATATGAGCACTGTGTAAATGGAATGACTGTAGTTATTCGGTTTCCGGGAGGAGTTACTATGTTCACACATTGAGGTTTTTAATCACAATTATTGATTTTAGAGCCTAGAATGGATTGGAAAAGAGAATACGTCTGGATTCACACATTCCGTAAATCAAAGATTCGTAATCAAACTATATGTCACAGACTAAACAGTAAGAACTCCTTGCATCATAATTCAGCATGATGCAGTAAGCTCCAAAATAGTTAAAGCTCTGCGCCACTGCACTGACATTGCTGGGTGAGTACAGTAGCTGAGAGCTTTATTTGTTTTGGAGCTTACTACATCATAATGAATTATGATGCAGGAATTTACGACAGTATAGTCTGCTTATGGACCGTATATAAAGAGTCTGCCTTTTGTTTATATGTTTCATCCATTTATGATCTGTTCATGGCTTTGAATTCAGTAACTGCAATTAAAAACCTGAATGTGTGAACACACCCCTAGTGCCTTCTATTAACTTCCATTTTGCCCTTACCTTTAGGCTGATTTGGGGATTCTTTTAATTGGGTGTTATAGATGTCATTTAGTGTTATGCAATTTCACATATATACAATCCAAGTGGCCTACAGGTATAAAAGGGATCATTTATTTTCTTCAACTTGGAAGTATATAAACTGCTCTGTTTGCACACCTGGAAATGTTATTTTAGGCTTATAACTAATGGGACATATAAAACACTTGAACTTTTTTTGTTTTAATCTGCAATGAAGCTTACTTAATTGACTGATCTAGAACCTGCTGCTGGGACAACAGGGATTTTTACTACTAGTGCCTTTTTAAAATGTATAATTGTTTTATATATAGAAATAATAAATTAAGCAAAGCAAACTTGTTTTTTGCTAACCATTGAAAAGATTGTTTGTTTTTCCTTTTGTTGCCTTTAAAGGGGTAGTGCGGCGGTAAACAATTATTCACAGAATAACACACATTACAAAGTTATACAACTTTGTAATGTATGTTATGTCTGTGAATGGCCCCCTTCCCCGTGTCCCACCACCCCCACCCGTGTACCCAGAAGTGTGGTGCGCTATACATACCTGTCACGTGCCGACACCCGTCTCCGATCTTCAGTCGCGGCTGAGCAGCCGATGACGCTGAAGAAGGCGGCCGGCACTCAGGACGCTCTGAGGGATTCGGCCGGGCCGTCCGAAGACGACATCGCAGACTGAAGATCGGAGACAAGTCGGCACGTGACAGGTATGTATAGCGCACCACACTTCCGGGTACACGGGTGGGGGTGGTGGGACACGGGGAAGGGGGCCATTCACAGACATAACATACATTACAAAGTTGTATAACTTTGTAATGTGTGTTATTCTGTGAATAATTGTTTACCGCCGCACTACCCCTTTAATATTTCATATCTGTTGTAAAGTTTTATAATAGGAAAAATGGAAAATTCTAGCTTTTAATTAAATGAAAAGGAAAAACTGGATTATTTTTGTATATTAGTGCCATTTTGCCTTTTTTGTTAAAAACAATTGCCATGTTAAATGTGTTCAAATACAATGTATATTGTAACAGTGGATTATACTGGAAAGGAGATTTTTCCTTTTTTTTTTCACTGGTTCATGTGTGACACTGATTACATAGAAAAAGAATGGGTCTCATTTATCAAAACAGTCTGACAGAAAAACTGGTCCTTGTGCTCATAGCAACCAATCACAGCACAGCTTTATTTGCCTATGAGAGATATGAAAGCTGGAGTTTGGTTGGCATGGGTAACAATGCCACTTTTCTGTTAGACAGCTTTGATAAATGGGGCCCATTGTTTTCCTCTGTTCCTGCACTTGTTTTGTGTCACTCAGTATAACTATTTATTTTCAACTGTCTTTTTAAAAAAAGAAAAACAAAGTATAGTGTCATGTTAATGTAGAAGTCCTCTTTTACATTGGAGCAGATTTATTAGTCAACATTCTCAAAAAAAAAAAAAAACTAGCCCTGTTTCCCATAGCAACCATGCAGAACTTGCCAGGCTATTTCTTTCACCTGTTCACATTGGCATCATGGCTTCTGTTTATAACCAACTGAAATCATTTTTTTTAAATTGCAAAATAAGCAGTGTATGCATGCTCCCTGCAAATATTATGGCATTGGGAAGAGGACTTCCAAACAGAGCCTTGACCTGATCTGGACAAATGATAGCTGCACACTTTTTGCTTGTCATGGACAACCAGGCCAGTTTTCATCTTGGACTACTTTAACAAATGTTCATTGTCTTTCATAGTTAATTTATTGGTATATAGTTTTAAAGTTAAATTGAAATTCAATGTAATTATTTGGCATAGACCTATTTATGTATAGAAAAGTACTGTATATGGACACTGTGTGTGCTATTTATAGAGATCTGGCATGACATACACTGTTATATAGATGTATATATATTTAAAAGAAAAAAACTGCAATCACGGTTCCATAGATTTTTTTTCAAACCTAGATCAATTTTTTTTTTTTTTTTGGGGGGGGGCGACCATACTTGCCTCCCTCACTGTGCTTGGTAACTGAGCTGTGCTCCCCGTGCACCACATTTCTGGGTTAGGGGTCAATCCAATACATGGCTTGTCGATCAGATCAGAGGAAGGGTTCTTGCTTCAAGTACTGGTTAGCAGAAAAAGACCACCTGGTCCATCTAGTCTGCTTTTTTAGTATTTCCTTTCTCATCTTAGGATAAATATATATATTTATTCCAGTCATGTTTATATTCAGTTACTGTAGATTTACCAACCACATCTGCTGGAAGTTGTTCCAAGAATCTATTGGGCCAAATCTTGTGCCAACTGCTAGCCCAGGAGCATGGGGGAACAGTGCTCTGTTACAAAGCCACAGTCGGAGTGAGGAAAGTTTCCCCTCCCCACCTGCTTCAGAGCAATTTGTAAAAAGAACCTTGTAAGAACAGGGCCGGAATTTTAATGTCATTGTAACTGACACCGCTACATTAAAAACATAGAGCCTATGTACTGTTGGTTCTGCTTAGTAGTGATAACTTGTCCACACTACTGGCAGGCATTCATTTAGTTAAGGGCAGGTTAATCCTCTCATTGTAAATGATTTGCCTATGAAACTATCTTTTGTTTACAGACCTGTCCCCATCAACATTTTGTGTGACTCATCATTGTATGTGCTAGGTACAAATAAAAATGACTGTTTTAAGTATGAGGTACTTCTGTTTATTGGTGTATGTTTGTGTGATAATTCACAAGTCTGTCTCTCCAGTCTCATCCTGTGTACAAGCAGATGACATGTGCAAGACACATCATTTCATATACTGCATCAAACAAATGACTCCACTCTTACCTATTTGTATTCATCAGAACTGCATTAAATTCATATGTATTTGAATCTATGAATATCAACTACAGTGGTACCTTGGTTTAAGGGTACAAACCCACTTGACGTATTTGCTGCGTGAATCAGTCTTAAAAATAAGCAGGCAAAACGCAGGTTGGCTTTATACAATTGTTCTGCGTTAAAATACGCAATTGCGTATTTTTGAAGCGTGAAGCTTGTTGTTAGCAAAGCATCAGTTGTTAACAACCTGTGCGAAAAACGCATGTAGCTTCACACTTCAAAAATACGCAATTGCGTATTTTAACGCAGAACAATTGTATAAAGCTAACCTGCGTTTTGCCTGCTTATTTTTAAGACTGATTCACGCAGCAAATACGTCAAGCGGGTTTGTACCCTATGAGTGTTTTGGTTTAAGAGCTCACAGTTTTTCAAAATTCTGACTTGGATTAAGAGCATTGCTTTGGTTTAAGAGCTCCCTGTGCTGAGTGGGAGCGCGAGTGGGGTAGGGGCATGGTCTGCATAGCGAGGTATACAGCACTGTACACCGACCATGGAAGTCTCCCTCACCTTCCAAATCATGGCAGATCCACTTCAGGTTGGGGCTCACATCAGAGGACAGGACTGTGGAGGTAATCTCTTCATAGCTGTAACCCCTCTCTCCCCAGACAGAGAGTGCTGCATGTATGTGCCCACATCTGCCCTGCTCATTCCTTCATGCTCCCTGCAGTCTCTGTCAGCCCTTGTGTTTCCCATCCTCTCTATTACTGTACAGTAACTTATAATATCACATATTCTGCTGTTTCTCATTGTTTGTTTCATCTGTTCTACATGTTATTCATAATAATAAATCATTATTTTTGGGGTGTGGAACCAATTGTCTGCATATCAGTGGATTCTTATGGGAAAATTTGCTTTGGTTTAAAAGTGGATTTGGATTACAAGCACGGCCCCGGAATGAATTATGCTCGTAATCCAAGGCACCACTGTATAGGGCTATGTTCCCACAATGTAAAAATAATAATCATTAACCCCTTAACGACAATGGACATGTATACCATGAAAGTCATGGCCCAGATGACGTATGGTCTGCAGGGGCTCTATGAAGCGAGCTCAGGAGCTGAGCTCGCTTCATGGAGAGTGAGGACCAGCTGCTATGAGCAGCTGGGTCCTCACTGTTAATAATGGCCACCGCGATTGTGGCATTTAAATGTCAGTGACAAGAGCTGCTGATTTTTTTATTACATAAAACATTACATAAAAAAAAATAATAAAAACTGTTTGGGTAAAGGCTTGCACGGACATCACTAACGATGCCCTTGCTAAACTATTATTGGCCATGTAAATAAGCAGATTGGTGCTCATTTACAGTATTGATCGGCCATCATTGGTCTGTGTAATAGAATCCTAATGGTCCCTTTACACAGATTTATCTGACAATTTTTTTAAAACCAAAACCAGGAATGGATTTGAAAAGAAAAGAAATCTCAATCTTTCCTTTATGTCATTACAAAGTACAATTGATTTTGCAAAAAATAATCCCTCATACAGCTCCATACAAAAAAAATTAAAACTTATGGCGAGCAGAGAAAGAGACAAATGAAAAAAATGAAAATTGCCCGTGTCCACAAGTCCAAAATAGGCTGTGGGGTTAAACCACATCCAAGCAGAGGTTTTCAAACAAAAGGAATGTTTAGATAAAGGGCTGCACATTTCATATATACCACAGTCCCACTTTAAGAAAACCCACTGGGGAGTGCTGCATTTATGGAGGCAGAAGGATGATGTAAATGTTACATCATCTCTCTGCAGCCTTTCAGCACTTCCTCCAGTGCCTACTGTGGTAATCCAGGGGTGTTTGGTGGGACTTGCAATTATATCACCTGTGAAATACTAAGGAAATCCTCAAAACATGACCTGTTGGTGAGCCATGAGGACTGGAATTGAGAAGCACTGTTATAGGAGATAGGGAGCTACCAGAAAGTTCAGAACTTGTGTTACCTGTGTTACTTGACTTGTAGTAGAAGAAGATACCTGTACTGTCTAAGTAGTGCAGAACTCTGTCTGGGTACCTGTGTTACTTGATTGTCGGAGAAGATACCCGTACTCACGGCTATGAAGATCCGCCTAATGTCAGAAGAGGTCAGAGTGCAAAATCCAGGAATATGAGCCCTGGGCTAGGACATCTGGGAGGAGCTAATCCCTCGAGATTACCCAAGAAGATGGAGCAGTAGTCAGTGGGTTACTTTGGTGAAATAGCAGCTTCTCCAACATGCTAAGGATAGTTCATTGTCAGCTGAGAGGACAGCCTGACGAAAATAGAGTAGATTAGTCCCCTAGACCAGTGCTTCTCAATTCCAGCCCTCATGGCCCACCAACAGGTCATACTTTGAGGATATTCCATACAAAGAACACCTGTGATAGTACCTGATCCACTGAGTATAATTACATCACCTGTGAAATACAAAAATACAATCCTCAAAACATGACCTGTTGGTGGGACATGAGGACTGGAAATGAGAAGCACTGCGCTAGACATACATGTGTTTATTTCCCCTTTAGTAGTAGTTGCCCCAGTGGACTTTTAGCAGGCCATACTGTTGCTAGTAAAAGCTTGAAGAAAACAAAGGGGGAGATTTTTAAAACTGGTGTAAAGTAGAATTGTCTTAGTTGCCCCTAGCAACCAATCAGATTCCACCTTTCATTCCTCACAGATTCTTTGAAAAATGAAATGTGAAACCTGATTGGTTGCTAGGGCCAACTAAGACAATTCTACTTTGCACCAGTTTGATAAATCTCCCCCAAAGTCTTGAGGCACCTGGCTGCAGGGGCCATGCCCTGGAAGAACCTCTTGCTGGAGCAACTGTAGTGTTTACTAGACTGAATTACAGAACTATCTCCCACCAGCACTTATAGACTTGGGGCCAGTTCACACAGAGTAAAACTGAGTTCCGCCGCGGAATCCCGCCATCCTCTTTGTCATTTAGGCAGTCTATGGGAGGGCTTGCACACCTCCTCTCCCCGCCCTTCTCTGCTCAGAAGAATTATCAATTCTGAGCAGAGAGGTGCGAAGAGAGGAGGCGGGCGAGCCCTCCCATAGACTGCATCTATGACGCACAGGCTGGCGGAATTCCGCCAGTTTTACTCCGTGTGAACTGGCCCTAAGACTGGGCTGTTTTCCTATTGGTAGGCAACAGTGTTACTTAAGAAGCTGATAATTGGGAAGCTTCTAGAATCCGCTCCCGGTAGGCTGAGAGTGTTTATGAAACAGAAGAAACATAGAAGATTGTCGGCAGAAAAATACCACTGGGTCCATCTAGTCTTCCCTTTTAGTATTTTCTTTCTTATTATCTTAGGATAGATATATGTCTATCCCAGGTGTGTTTAAATTCTGTTATTGTAGATTTACCAACCACCTCTTCTTTGTTCAAGGTATCTACTACTCTTTAAGTAAAATAATATTTTCTCACATTGCTTCTGATCTTTCCCCCAACTAACCTCTCACTGTGTCCTCTTGTTCTTCAGCTCAGTTTTTTACTAAAAACACTTCCCTCCTGGACCCTATTTAGTCCTTTAACATACTTAAAGGTTTCAATCATGTCCCCCCTTTCCCTTCTTTCCTCCAGACTATACAGATTCAAATCCTTAAGTCTTTCCTGATATGGTTTATGCCTTACACCCTCCACCATTTTTGTAGCCAGTCTTTGGACCCGTTCAATTTTATCAATGTCCTTTTTTAGATGAGGTCTCTAGAACTGGGCACAGTATTCCAGATGTGGCCTCACCAGAGCTCCATACAGCGGAATCACAATCTCTCTCTTCCTACTGGTTATACCTCTAGCTATACACCTCAGCATACGATTTGCTTTCCCCACCGCCTGGTTTCACTGGTGACTCATTTTAAGGCTGTCTGATATCACTACCCCTAAATCCTTCTCTTCTGAAGTCTTTTCCAACACAGTACTGCCGATGTGATTCTCAGATATAGGATTCCTCCTCCCCAAGTGCATTATTTTACATTTGGAAACATTGAACTTCAATTTCCACAGTTTGGACCACTTATCTAGCAAAGCTAAATCATTTTCCATATTACTGACACCTCCAGGAATATCAACCCCATTGCACACTTTTGTGTCAAACTTTACTTACCAAACCTTCTCCTATGTCACTTACAAACATATTAAAAAGAACAGGACCCAGAAAAGACCATTGTGGCACACCACTTGTAACCAGTCTCTGAGAATTATATCTTTGGCACTGACAAGTCAAACATATTATACATACATTTAACCCCTGTAGACTTCAATGTGCTGGATAAAATAACTGAGAAAAATAAGTGGCAGCCTCTTGTGCTAAAAAGTAGCATTACAATACTGACTCATATAGGGAACCTGGCTACAGCAAATATCTCATTGCTTACTGAACTAAAGGAGAACCCAGCAGTGGCACATATGTTCCAGAAGACTGCACTACCACCTCTCTCACACAGCACTAATACACACCTCTCACTTCAGTCCTCACTAACTCAACTGGATTGTAGGCTATTATTGATGTGGCTTTTATGGGTGTTGATTCCTTCTCAAACCCTGATGGCAGTAAGTGATAAATTAGTGCCTTAGAACTTCTGAGCCCTAACTAAAGCTACAGAGTCTGTGTATTCATGTGATATATAATTTAAAGAGGAACTCCAGGCAGCATTGATATTAAAAAAAACAAAAAAACTTCCAAACAATACAGGGTTCTTAGCTAAGTTCCCCCTGACAATCCTCATGTGGTTGTACAATAGTGTCACTACTCTGATGCAGTTTTCTGCCTGCTTCTTATCTCTTGCTGTCCAACTGCTATCAGACTGCATTTCCCTGTGGTTTTTGTTGTGCACACTCAAAATGGCCTGTTCCTCCCACCCTAGTGTCCTACCTGGGCTATCCTGTCCATGCTCTGTCCCTCTCCACCCATGTTTCACACCACTGCCCCCGGCAGAAGAGTGCAGACATGGTAACAGATTATATAAAAAGGATAGCTATCTTAAAGCTCTAAAGAAGGGTCTGATAGATGCTCATATAATACTGTAGTTTTCAGGGAGTCTTTCCAACAGGACGGACTGCCCTACTGTCAAACTGCCCTAAAGGGGAAAAATCTCTGGACTGGTTGCCATAATAAAAGGTTTATGTATGGATGTACCTGAACTGGAATGAAATACATTACAGTGCCGAAATACTGCTGGTTCATTAGCATATGTCCCAAAATATACGAAGAAATATTAAGGGTGCGTTGACATGTTACGGATCCGTTACGTGTGAACACACCCTAAAGAGGTATTCCATTCAAACATAACTTTTGATATGTTGCTGCCAATCGTGAGACTAACAATTCCTTCTATACTTGTTATCTATTCAGTCTCCTTCTAGTTATGAGCTGATGCCAAAGACACAAAAAAACTGAGTACAAGCTTTCTTTTTGTCTCCCACCTCCCTTTTGAGATGGCTGATGTAAACAAGTTACTGTCAGGCTTCCCCCAGTTCTGAGCTGGTGCTTTCTGTTAAAGAAACAGAAATCTGTGACAGAACAATGTGTGAATCTCAGTCTTCCCATCCTCCTCCCTTCCTTCTGAGACAGGTGATATAAACAAGTCCCTAGCTACAACTTTGTATGTTCTTTGTAATGCTGTGAGGGTTAATCTGAGGTCAAGTTGCTGAAGAATTCTCTGTAATTATATGTACCTCCCAGCATTACAAAGTTGCTGCAAAGTTCCAGATAGGGACTTATGTCAGCTGTCTTAGAAGGGAGAGGGAAGGAGGGGAAGACTGAGAGAAAAGCTTACACACAGATTTTTGTGTTTTCAGCAGAAAGCAGAAGCTCCAAACTGGGGGAAGGATAGTAAATAAAAAGTAGTATGAAATAAATTGTTAGTCTCACCATGGGCAGCAGCATATCAAAAATTGTGTTTGAGTGGAATACACTTTTAAGTAAGTATTAGGAAATATTTCCCTCTTTCTTATGAAAAGAGCAGTCTTCTTTCCCTAAAACCAATGTTAGAGGTCCAATTTTCTAGTTCCAGAAGGATATCTGCCATTAGGGTTATTAATGGAATAATTTCCCAGTTTTAGAAGCCTATATATGACCAATGATAATAGTGTGTATCTACAACTTTTTCCACTTGTAGATGACACTTTCCTCTTTCTAAACAATTTATTATTGCTTGCATGGGATTATGCTTGTCTAAAAACAGGTTATTACGTCTATGAGTCATAATAAATGCTGCATGATGCACCATGTGAATAATACTTATGTAAAATGAAGTAAACACAGTTATTTCATTTCCATGACAACCTTGAAGTTAAGCACTATTCGAGACTGTTACTTGATTAATAGTGTGTGTAAGACAGAGGAAAAATCCACACAGAGATATTTAATATGTAATACATAGACATGTACACAGATGTAGTAGAGTTGCATCTAGCATTTACCGCTTTAGAGCTACACGGTTGACTAATGGTCCATTTACACCGAGCGATTATTGTTCGAATTTTCACGATAACAATCGCTTTGGAGCGATAATTGGCTTGTGTAAACACAGCCAAAGATCAAGCGACGAGCGAGAAATCGTTCATCGCGGTCTTTCAACATGTTCTGAAATCGTCATAGGTTGTTCACTGAAAATTCGCAGATCGCTTCATCTAACCAGTATTTCAAAGATTGATCCTATTGTGCGAAATGGGCTTAAGCGTCCTTAAATCGTAAAAAAAAAAAAAAAAATTCCCATGCATCCGACCGACCAAAGCCAGTGTCACTGGCTACAGGAGTGATGAAGGTTATTACAGTGGTACCTTGGTTTAAGAGTAACTTTGTTTAAGAGCATTTTGGTTTCAGAGCTCACAGTTTTTCAAAATTGTGACTTGGTTTAAGAGCATTGCTTTGGTTTAAGACCTCCCTGCACTGGGTGGGAGCGCAAGTGGGGTAGGGGCATGGTCTGCATAGCGGGGTCTACAGCACTGTACTCTGACCTAGGAAGTCTCCCTCACCTTCCAAATCATAGCAGATCCACTTCAGGCTGGGGCTTACATCAGGGGACAGGACTGTGGAGGTAATCTTTCCATAGCTGTAACCCCTCTCTCCCCGGACAGAGAGTGCTGCATGTATGTGCCCACATCTGCCCTGCTCATTCCTTCATGTTCCCTGCATGGTCTCTGTCAGCCCTTGTTTCCCATCCTCGACATTACTGTACAGTAACTTATAATATCACATATTCTGCTGTTTCACATTGTTTGTTTCATCTGTTTTACATGTTATTCAGAATAATAAATCATTATTTTTGGGGTGTGGAACCAATTGTCTGCATTTCTATGATTTCTTATGGGAAAATTTGCTTTGGTTTAAGAGTGGATTTCGATTACATGCTCAGTCCCGGAACCAATTATGCTCGTAATCCAAGGCACCACTGTATTACTATTAATCTTATTGGCTAGAGGGAGCATTAATGTTGGCTAAGGGGAAAATATTACTGACTACAGGAGGCTTTATTTCTGCATATAGGGAGGCATTATTGGTGGACACGGGGTATATTACTGGCAATAGATTACTCTTAGTCTCCAGAATACCCCTTTAATCAACATTACTTCCTTGGGAAACTCCTAAACATTTTTAGAAACCTGCAAGGTTTTATCATATAAACCCTTTAATGTGATGACAAAGTGATTTTAGCGCTCTTGCTACAGTTATTGAGTCCCTGCAAGCCCCCTTTCATGGTGTACAGCTATTTCTCCTTGAGACCTGAGCTAGGCTGCTTGGCAAAAGTACATGCACGGGATTATATTTGTTACTTATTTGTTACAGCTCACAACACATCACACACTCTCTGCTATGCCATGACATAGTGTTGGTAAAAATGCAGTAAATAGGCTTGCACTGTGATAATGATTTATACAGTACACTGCTATAGATGGTTATGTGTGTACAGGTATTTAGGGAGATGCACTGACTTTGCTGAAAAGAACATGAAAATACAGAGGAATCACAGAGAGCGCTGAGCCATACTGCTGAACAGGCTTCACTGTGCTGGGGAATAATTTATATAGTATACTACTATGACTGGCATCTAGGGAAGGGAGAAAAGGTTACTGATGCATTGGGTTTGCAAGGTGCTATGTGTGAAGAAATTAAATAAACACGAGCAAGGTAAGCAATAGGCTACAGTATGAGCTCTGCTGGTGATGAGATGGGAGAGAAGTCTTTACTTTGTATGTACAGATGTAGCCAGGCTTAACATGAGTTGTAGACAGGATTAACTTGATCCCTAATGTAACAATTGTGTTGGGGAGCTATGTTAAGTCGATTAGAAAGTTAAGTTATTGTGATCAAGTTAACCCTGGCTACAACTCATGTTAAGCCTGGCTACATCTGGACATTGTACATTGTCCAGTAACTCACAGATTACAGATACACAGCTCAGTCTTTCTTAAGGCCCTTTTACACGGGCTGATTATCTGCAATGAGCATTCTTAGGGTACTATTACACAGAACAATAATCGGCCGTATCGGCCCTATCCTGCCGATTATTGTTCCGTGTAATAAACACAACGATCAGCTGATGATCGTTGTCATCGGCTGATCGTTGATATAGGTTCTGACTAGAGATGAGCGAACCGGGTTCGGGTTAGAGTCTATCCGTACCTGAACGATCGGCATTTGATTAGCGGTGGCTGCTGAACTTTGATAAAGCCCTAAGGCTATGTGGAAAACATGGATATAGTCATTGGCTGTATCCATGTTTTCCAGACAATCTTAGAGCTCTATCCAAGTTCAGCAGTCCCCGTTAATCAAATGGCGATCATTCGGGTTCGATTGAACCCGAACGCGGTTCGCTCATCTCGAGTTCTGACCTATAATTGTCGGCCACCGACCGTGCACCGCTACGTATGGCAAAATAAATACATTACCTATCCATGGTCCAGGGCTTCTCTTGCTCCTCTCCTCCCTGGGTCCTGTGCGCTGCAGCTTCAGAGCGGCCTGTCTTAGCTGACAGGCCACTCAGCCAATCACAGGCCAGGACTGCGCGGTCAGTGATTGGCTGAGGGGCCTGTCAGTTAAGACAGGCTGCTCTGAAGCTGCAGCGCGCGGGACCTGGGGAGAAATGGACCGCAAGAGGAGCCCTGGATCTGGCATAGGTAATGTATGCCAGTTTAGCAGGGGCTGCAAGGACATCGGTAACGATGTCTATGCAGCCCTTGTTAAACGATTATCGGGCCGTGTAATAAGCCCAGTAAATGAGCGCTGATCTAGCAGATCTTGTTCACTGTTATTATCGGGCCCTGTGTAATAGTACCCTTAAAAACACTCATTTGACTGATAAATGGCCTGTGTAACAGTAGAAGCAATTATACTAAAGCCCCTCCCCCAATAAAAGTTAATAAAAGTTTAAAAAAAAAACCTTTCCCATTACACAACTAAAACATGTTTAAAAAAAAAAAAAAAAAGTAAATTTTATTAGTGTAATTGTCCGAGGTATTGAAATATAATATTGTTCCTGTATGGTTAACGGCATAAACAAAGAGGGGAAAAAAAACGCCAGAATTGCAAAATATATATATACAGTGGTGCCTTGGATTACGAGCATAATTTGTTCCGGGACTGTGCTTGTAATCCAAATCTACTCTTAAACCAAAGCAAATTTTTCCCAAAGAAACTAAATGCAGACAATTGGTTTCACCCCCCCAAAATAAGGATTTATTATTCTGAATAACATGTAAAACAAATGAAACAAACATTCAGAAACAGCTGAATATGTGATATAATAAGTTAATGTACAGTAATGGAGAGGATGGGAAACACAAGGGCTGACAGAGACTGCAGGGAGCATGAAGGAATGAGCAGGGCAGATGTGGGCACAGTAAAGCAGTACTCTCTGTACAGGGAGAAAGGGGTTACAGCTATGGAGAGATTACCTCCACAGTCCTGTCCCCTGATGTAAGCCTCAGCCTGAAGTGGATCTGCTATGATTTGGAAGGTGAGGGAGACTTCCTGGGTCAGAGTACAGTGCTGTAGACCCCGCTATGTAGACCATGCCCCTCCTCCACTCGCACTCCCACCCAGTACCGGGAGCTCTTAAACCAAAGCAATGCTCTTAGACAAAGTCACAATTTTGAAAAACTGTGAGCTCTGAAACCACAACGCTCTTAAACCAAGTTACTCTTAAACCAAGGTACCACTGTATATTCAATTAAGTGATCAAAACGTCCGATCTACACAACTATAGTACTAATAAAAACTAGACGTCATTGTGCAAAAAAAGACATCTCATATAGCCCCATAGATGAAAAAAAAAGAAAAAGTTATAGGAGTCACAGTAGGGCCCTTTTACTAATAATTATTTAGTAACATAGTTAATAAGTTTAAAAGAAGACAAGAGTCCATCAGGTTCAACCTAGGGAAACCCTACTGTGTTAATCCAGGGAAAGGCAAAAAGGCACCACAGGAACAAACTCCCTCCCGACTCCAGTGGCAATCAGAATAATCCCTAGATAAACGTATCACCGGAAATCTAATGCCCATAACTTTTAATATTATATTCTTCAAGAAAAGCCTCCAGGCTCCCTTGAACTTATTTAATGAATTGGCCATGACAACATCATGTGGCAGAGAGTTCCACAGTCTTACCGCTCGTACAGTAAACAATCTGCGTCGATGCTGATGGTGAAATCTTTTTTCCTCTAGACTTAGAGGATGCCCCCTTCTCATGGCTACAGACCTAGGAGTAAAAAGATCACTACAAAGATCTCTGTACTGTCCATTCACATATTTGTACATTGTAATCAGATTGCCCCTAAGACATCTTTTTTTTAGCGTAAATAACCCCAAGCTTGATAACCTGTCCTGGTACTGTAACCCACATATTTCCTTAATAACCTTTGTTGCCCTCCACTGCACCTGCTCCAGTTCAGTTGTGTCCTTTTTATAAACCAGTCCACAAAACTGTACACAGTATTCCATGTGTGGTCTGACCAGTGATTTATAAAGAGGCAAAACTATGTTCTCATCTTTAGCATCTATGCCTCTTTTGATGCATCCCATTATTTTATTAGCCTTAGCAGCTGCTGCCTGGCACTGATCACTAAAGTTGAGTTTACTGTCCACCAATATCCCAAGGTCCTTTTCGGAAGCAGTTTTACCCAGTGTTTTCTTATTTAGCACATAACTGTACTTATTATTTCTACAGCCCAAATGCATAACCTTACTTTTGTCCACATTAAACTTCATTTGCCATTTCTCAGCCCAAGCCTCCAGCTTCTCCAAATCCCTCTGTAATATATTATCATCTTTTGTGGTGATTACCCAGTTTAGTATCATTTGCAAAAATGGAGGTTCTACTCTGTAGCCCCTCTACAAGATCATTAATAAAAAATATTAAAAAGAAGGGGACCCAACACTGACCCCTGTGGTAGCCCACTAGTAACTAAAACCCAATCTGAATATGTTCCGTCAATGACCACCCTCTGTTTTCTATCACTCAACCAGTTACTTACCCATTTGCATAAGTTTTCCCCTAGTCCCAGCATCCTTATTTTATAGACCAACCTTTCATGCGATATAGTATCAAATACCTTTGAAAAGTTCAGATACACAACATCCAATGCGACATGGAGAGACTAATGCCTATGCGACATGGAGACTATGACTAATGCCGCTCGGCTAATTTTAAAAACCAACGCCAGGATGTTGGTATATAATTTGATCAAACCACACTGCCCCGTGTACCACGTGCAGGTCTCCTGGTTCACACGGGTCCCTACGCTAACTCCACACCGTGTCGGTCAGCAACTGTTAACCCTGCAAAGTGTGCACATGCAGGGAATGGAATGGAATGGCCCTGCAACCCCAATGTCACAGGACCAAACCCAAAATGCCCCACCAAAACCCAGCCGGCACCACCGGCGGAGAAGGCTGCCCCCAAACAACACAAGTATGAATATGGTATTACACTCACCACCACTGCTGCAGACAGAATGGGAAAAACATGAGGTACTGACATGTGAGCACAGGTATATCCTGCTAATTTGGGTCACATGGGTTTCATGAAGGGGAGTGTCAGACGCTCAGAAAAGAGAGAAAAACATAAAATGCGAAATGGAGAGAAGGGAGCTACTGCACATCACACCTATGGCTGATACTAATGCTGCTCGGCTATTTTTAAAAACCAGCGCCAGCCTCCCCCAGGTCTAGTCTATAACTGACCTCTTCATAGAAGCCGATCAGATTAGGCTGACAGGACCGATCCCTCATAAATCCACGCTGGTGCTGCGTTATAAGATTATTTTCATTAAGATACTTCAGTATAGATTTGTCTTTTCCTCTTCCCCCTCCACCATTACACTCAGATTATTTTTGAGGGGACCAACATTTTCAGTTTTAAGTCTTTTGTTATTTATATAAGTGAAGAACATTTTGGGATTCGTTTTACTTTCTGTGGCAATCTTTCTTTTTGCTTCTTTTATTTGCTTTTTACACATTCTATTCTTCTGTCTGTGCTTCCCCACTACCTTCTTGTTTTAGTAGTCTGAATGCTTGTTTCTTATCAATTATTGCACCCCTAACAGCTGTAGTTAACCACATTGGTTTTCTCATATTTCTCCTACTTTTATTCCCATATGGTATGTGCCGTTCACACGATTTACCCAGGATACTCTTCAATATGTCCCATATCTCTTGTGTACTTTTATTTCTGAAGGCATTGTCCCAGTCTATGTCCCCAAGGTCCTCTCTTAGTTTTTGGAAATCAGCCTTTCTGAAATTTAATGTTTTTGTAGCCCATCTCCTGAACATTTTATTGAAGGATAATTGAAAACTTACTTTGTTGTAGTCACTATTACCTAGGTGAACCCCCCCCCCCCACCACCACCACCTCTATTTTTGATATTCTGTCTGGCCTATTAGTTAAGAAGGTCCAGAAGGGCCCCCCCTCTTGTTGGTTCCGATACTAGTTGGGAAAGGTAATTTATCTTTTACTTTTTCCAAAAAACAGCTTCCCTTCCTGGAGCTGCAGGTTTCTGCTTTCCAGTTTATATTTGGGTAGTTAAAGTCCCCCATAATAATGACTTCACCCTGCTTCACTGCCGTATCAATTTTTCTTATAAGGAGATTTTCTGCTACTTCCACTATACTTGGAGATTTATAACTCACTCCTGTAAGAAGTTTATTATTTTTCGCCCCTTACCATATTTCTACCCAAAGAGACTCCACATTATCATCACGTATATCCTCCCGCAGAATGGGCTTAACCCCTTAAGGACCGGGCTAATTTTCGTTTTTGCGTTTTCGTTTTTTCCTCCTTGTGTATATAAGGCCATACCAGTTGCATTTTTACACCTACAGACCTACATGAGCCCTTATTTTTTGCGTCACTAATTGTACTTTGCAAGGACAGGCTGAATTTTTGCATAAAATATGCTGCAAAACCAGTAAAAAATTGTATGCGTAGTGAAATTGAAGGAAAAAAAAAACACAATTTTTATTGGGGGGGGTTCGTTTTTACGCCATGTGTCCTATGAAAAAACTGACATGTTATATGTTCCTCAAGTCGGTACGATTAAAACGATATGTAACATTTATAACTTTTATATTAATTGATGGCTTGTAAAAAAATAAAACTTTTACAGAAAATAAACGTTCCTTAAAATCGCTCTATTCCCAGGCTTATAGCGCTTTTATCCTTTGGTCTATGGGGCTGTCTGAGGTGTCATTTTTTCACCATGATCTGTACTTTCTGTCGGTACCTTGATTGCGCATATGCGACTTTTTGATCACTTTTCATTAAAAAAAAATTGGATTTGTTCTTGTGGATAATCATAGAGTATCCTTCTACCCGGATTTCTCCGTAGAAATACGGAAACAACGCACACAATTCACGGAGGTCCGCACCAGACTTCGAGCCAAAGGTTACCAGTACTCTATGATGTATCCTGCTCGCCTCAGAGTGGTGGATGGTGACACCACGAAGTTCTTCACGTCCCCATCTACAGCCCTGGAGTGGGTGGAGGCGGCTCCACATGCTCGTCCTGCGGACTGAGGACTCGGGCCTGGTTTGTTCTTGTCGGTCCCCTGCCCTGATTACCCGGGACTACCTGTACCTATTGCATAAATGCTTGGTCTCTAGCTAAAGGTTATAGTTTTAGATGTTCAAACCCCCCCCCTTTTTTTCTGGGGGGGGGGGGGAGGGAGGGGAGCTGGTTTGGTCAGGGGGAGTGGGGGGAGGTGGACCAGTTGGGGGTGTTAGCAAATTAGCTCGGCTTAGGCGGTAGCCAGCTCCGCGTGTTGCTTTAGTTAGGGTCTAAGGTCTGCACTGCTAGTTGTATAGTGTTAGACAGGGAGTTGGGTACCCAGTCAGGTTGACTAGGATGTTTCTGTTCTTCGCTGGTTTCTCAGTTGGTGTTTGTCCTCTGTCTGTCCAGTTGTATGTGTGGAATGTCTGGTGGTGTGCATGGCGGTACTGCTTCCCCCCTCAGTCGGTGCTACCCTTTTTTGACAAAAATGATGACGTCCCTTAAAATTCTTAGCTGGAACGTTCGGGGCCTCAACTCTAAGTTTAAACGAGCCCTGGTACTAAACTTTGTGAAACAGCACTCCCCTAATATTATTTGCTTACAGGAGACTCATGTGGTCGGACAGAAAACATTAGCCTTGAAGAGAGCTTGGATTGCCAAGGGGTACCATGCCACGTATACTACATCCTCTAGGGGTGTCTCGGTGCTAATCTCTAAGGCCCTGCCCCTGTCTGTCTCCCGGGTGGTTTGTGATCAGTTTGGTCGATATGTGATTCTCCACTGCTCATGTGTGTCTCTGTCATTTACTCTGGTTGCGCTATATGTTCCCCCGCCCTTCTCTGGGTCGCTCCTGGATGGTGTATCTTCTCACCTGGCTTCTTTCCCTGCAGATCCTGTCATGGTTGTTGGCGACTTTAATGCAGTCCCTGACCCCAGTGTGGACCGGACAAGTGGGGTGGACTCGGCCTCATCCCATCTCAATGCCTGGAGCGCTGCCCTACATTTAAAGGAGGTTTGGCGTTGGAGGTTCCCTCAGACGGTTACATACTCGTACTTCTCGCAAGTACATGGCACCTTTTCTAGGATTGACCTGGCCTTTGCCTCACCTGACTTACTGCCCCGCTTAGGGGAGGTGTCCTATACCAGTACGGGAATCTCAGACCACTCGGCTCTATTAGTCTCTCTTAAACTTTCTGCCCCTTCCACTTCCAGACTGTGGCGTATGCAACCCGGGTGGTTGACCTCAGAGGCGGTTCAGGAGGCTATGTCGGTAGCTCATTCCACTTATTGGGAGCATAATTCCGATTTCTCGGACCCGTTAATTCAATGGGACGCTTATAAGGCAACCATTAGAGGGGCATACGTTACTGGGGTTACCACCCAAAAATCTATATATCGAGCACAGGAGGCCTCTTTAACCTCTCTCATAGCCACTCTAGAGCCGGTGGTGGCCGCTACTGGGGCAGAGGACAAAAGGAGGGAATGGGCTAGGGCCCAGAGAGACCTCCTGATCCTGCAAAAAGAAAGCACCAGGAAAAAACTTATTGCTACAGAGGCAGCCATATTTGAGTTTGGTGACAAAAATGGTAGGCTCTTGGCATACCTGGCGAGAGCGGAACGCCCAGTGGCGTCCATCCCCTGTGTCCTTAATGACTGTGGGGATTTGGTGGCTGACCCCGCACTAATTAACTTGGTTTACAGGGCCTTTTATTGTGACCTATACTCTCCCCATTGCCCGGACGACTCCTCGGCCAGAGCTGCCTTCCTAGATCAAATCCCCTTAGCGTGCCTGACTTCCTCGCAGGCGGAAACTCTTGATGCCCCCCTTACTGTCGAGGAGATAACGGAGGCAATTAAATCTATGCCCTTGGGGAAAACACCGGGTACGGACGGTATAGTCATAGATTGGTACAAAAATAACGCCGGGACGGTGGCCCCACATCTCCTTAATATGTATAATGACTCCCTGGAGGTAGGCCGTCTTCCGAGCTCCCTTCGTGAGGCCCTGATCATTCTGCTCCTAAAACCAGACAAAGACCCGCTATCCCCATCCTCATACAGGCCTATTTCGCTTCTCACAGTAGATGTCAAAATCCTAGCTAAGGTGCTTGCGATGCGACTGAACGCTGTAGCACATTCAGTGATCCATCCTGACCAGACCGGGTTCATGCCGGGAAGAGCCACCGATGTTAATATATCCCGCTTATTTATGAACATCGCTGCCAGTGCATCAGATGTAATTCCTGGGTATGTCCTTAGCCTGGACATACACAAGGCATTCGACTCGGTCGAGTGGCCTTATCTGTGGTCTCTTCTTGGCAGAATGCGGTTTGGTCCGAGGTTCCGGGCCTGGGTCCGATTATTGTATACTGAACCCACGGCTAGGATACGCACCAATATGGATGTCTCCACTTCTTTCTCCCTGGGGCGGGGGACCCGGCAGGGATGCCCGCTATCGCCGCTGCTCTTTGCCATTGCCATTGAGCCGCTGGCGGCGGCCGTCCGTGCCTCGCCCTCCATCTGTGGTCTCCAGAGGGGATCGATAGTTGAAAAGGTGTCGCTTTATGCAGATGATGCCCTGGTGTACCTGGCGGATGTGGGCCCTTCCCTCCTTGCCCTAATGTCCTCCATACAAGACTTTAGCCGTATATCCGGTCTAGTCGTGAACTGGCCCAAATCGGTGTTGATGCCCCTGGCGCTTTCCCTCCCCCTGCCCGTTGGCCTCCCGGATAGTCTATTGGTGGCCCGTCAGTTCCGTTACCTGGGTGTGGAGGTCACGGCCTCTTTAGATAGTTATCTGCCCCTAAACTTAACTCCTCTCCTGACAGCAACCGATCTCCGCCTGCAGAAATGGGGACCGCTTCCGCTGTCATTACTGGGTAGAATCAACATCTTTAAAATGATCTTCTTACCTAAGTTCCTTTACCTGTTTCATGCCTCCCCTGTTTTCCCCCCTAAAAAGTTCTTTGCGGATCTAGATAAGATTCTGAGATTCTTCTACTGGCAGGGCAGGTCTCCTGGAATAGGTTATGCGCACCTCCTAGCGCCCAGGCATCAGGGGGGTCTAGCGGCTCCCAACATGTATCTCTACTTTCTGGCCTCCCAATTGGTCTATGCAAATTGGTGGCTGGACCTGGACCTCAGTAACGCGGCGGTGGCACTGGCTGGGGCAATAGTAGGATCCTATGAGGGCTTAACCAATACCTTGTACAGGTATGCCCCCTCTGCGTCTTGGCGTCCTCCTCTGGCCACGGTGCAAAGGGTGTGGTCAATGGTGCAGAAGCGGGTATCCTCTGCGTTTTTTTCCCCTCGCACGCCTTTGTGGCTGAATCCTCACCTGCCAGAACTCATTGGCCTTCCGGGAGCTTCCCTATGGGGTAAACACGGGGTTCGTTACCTGTCTCATCTTTTCTCCTCAGACGGTGTTTTCCGCTCCTTCTCTGCCGTGTGTGAACTATATGGGGTACCTCGCACAGCTTTTTTTCATTATCTTCAACTACGACACGCTGTCCAGACTCAGTTTGGTAGCCTCATGGTCCCCCTGGAGTTCACCCCGGCCGAGGAGCTGCTGGGCTCACCAGATCTAGACAAAACCCTGACACATAGCTACCTACTGTTGTGTCGGGATGATACCTCCCCATTCCAGAAGGCCTATGAGAGGTGGGTGGTGGATGTCCCTTCTCTGAGTGATCAGCAGTGGAAGGAGGTGATGAGCACATACTATCCTACGGTAGTTAGTGCCCGTGACCGATTGATTCAGTTTCGCTTCCTGATGAGAACGTACTATACCCCGGAGAGGCTCAGGAAGATGGGGGCATCTGTCTCTGATTCTTGTTTTAAATGCCAGGCTGAGGTTGGTACCTTTGTGCATACAGTGTGGTCATGCCCTAAAATTCAGGCCTTTTGGCGATCGGTTCTGCAATTCCTGTCCGACCACTTTGACTTTCCGCTAGTCTGCACTCCTGAGGTTTGCTTACTAGGAATTATCAATGAGATTACGCAAAACAAATATTACAGGGTGTTCATACGTTTCCTTCTATTTTGTGCTAAGAAAACTATAGCGATGGAGTGGAAATGTCCTGATGTTCCCCCCTTGTCCCGTTGGAAACAGCTGGTTAACAAGTATGTCCCCCTATATGAGGCCCTATACGAGCACCGTAAATGCCCTAGGAAGTTCAAAAAAATCTGGATTCACTGGCTCATGCTTGATGTCACGGTGGACGATTAAATTCATCAATGGTCCATGATAGAGGGGGGAGGAGGGTGCCGCTGTGTGTGTGGGTGGTGTGTCTTTGTCTTGTGAGTGTGTGATCGAGTGTATGTGCGATCTGTATGCTCTGTTCGCCCCCAGCTTTGTTGCCGCACGCTAGTGTGGCCAGTCTTTAATTTTTTATTTTTTTTTATTTTTTTTTATTTTTTTTTTTTTCCCTTTTTTTGTTTTTTGGGATGCTACGTACCTACTGCTGCCCTCTTGGTTGGGTTATCCAATATTATGACCATATATATTCTTTTGGTTCCCTGTTGGCGTACACTCCCGCAAAATATACTGGGCGGACTGTGCCCGTTTCTGTTTTTGTTTCTGTATGTTTTCTATATGCAAAACTTAAATAAAATCTTTTAAAAAAAAAAAAAAAATTGGATTTAATGCGACCAAAAATGCACAATTTTGCACTTTGGAATTTTTTTGCGCTTACGCCATTTACCGTGAGGGATCATGAATTAAATAAATTAATATTTTAAAATAAACATGTTAGTTTATTTATTTATTTTTATTTATAAAATGAGAAAAGGGGGGTGATTTGGACTTTTATTAGGGGAGGGGGTTATTTATTCATAAAAACACTTTATTTCATTTTCACATACAGTACTTAGAAGCCCCCTTGGGGAATTCTATATACACAGGACTGATCTCCCATTCAGATCAATGCTGTGTATATAACAGAGCACCGATCCATTAGATTGATGCTCTATTATAATAGTCTGCTGCAGACCATCTGAATGGATTGCCGAGTCGGGATCAGCGTCATTCCGGCGCTGAGCCCCGGCCAGCTCATTACAAAGGATCTCCCCTCCGAGATCGCATTGCAGATGGGTGATCCCCCACTAGACACCAGGGACAGGGGCCACATACACTATTCAAATGTCAGCTTTGTCAGCTGCATTTGAATAGTTAATTAGCCCGCCGTGGCAGCTAAGACCTGCAGTCCCTGGCTGCACATAGCAACCGGGGACCGCTGGCTGCAGAGAGGGCTCACTCCGGGAGCCCTCTCTGATCCCCCTTAGAGGCTGCATGACTGGTATACCCGTCATGCGTTGTTAAGGGGTTAAGGCAGGATTTAACATATAGGCAGACCCCTCCCCCTTTCTTATTCTTACGGTCATTTCTGAATAGACTATAACCCTGGATATTAATGGCCCAGTCATAGCTCTCATCCAGCCATGTCTCGCTTATCCCCACTATATCATATTTCTCTTCCACCATTATGAGTTCTAATTCCTAAGCTTTATTAGTGAGGCTTCTAGCATTTGTATGCATACATTTAACATGTTTGTCCATATTTCCTTTCCTCTTATCACTAGTGACTGTTCTATCACCTCCCGCCGCTCCACCCCCAGTTCCAAAATCTAGGCCCAGCTCTCCATCTTCTCTGTCTTCACTTGCTGAATTGTAGTTTCCCTCCCCCCCCCCCCCGGGTCCCTAGTTCAAACACTCCTCCAACTTCTTAGTCATCCTCTCCCCCAGCACAGCTGCACCCTCCTCATTGAGATGCAGCCCGTCCCTACCGTAGAGCCTGTAACCGACAGAGAAGTCGGTCCAGTTCTCCATGAACCCAAACCCCTCTATCCTACACCAGTTCTTGAACCACTTATTTACCTCCTTAATCTCCCGCTGTCTCTCAGGTGTGGCTTGTGGTACAGGTAATATTTAGGAAAATATCACCTTGGAGGTCCTAGTCTTAAGCTTCCTACCTAAGTCCCTGAAATCGTTTTTAAGGACCCTCCACCTACCTCTAACTTTATCATTGGTGTCTTGTGCATCATGACTGCTGGGTCATTGCCAGCCCCTCCCAGTAATTTGTCAGCCCGATCCGCAATGTGACGAACTAGAGTCCCCAACCACTAATACCTGCCTCGCCTGCCTTGCACTCCTATATCCCACATTACTGGAGCAGACACCCCCCTGGCTTTCAGAGGCAGTGTCCTGCTGCAGCAATGCCACCCCTGAATCAACCTCCTCCTTATCCGTCAATTTGGCAAACTTGTTGAGGTGTGCCAGACCAGGACTAGCCTCCATTGCACTCCTCCGTCTACCCTGTTTTCTTACTGTCACCCAACTAGCTGCCTCTTCCTCCTGCACCTCCATGCTATCACCCTCTCCCCCATCTACCCCTTTGAGTGCTTGCTCACTGAGCAGCAGACACCTTTCCAGTTTGTCAATGTATCGTATTCTTTGCAGCTGCTCATTTAGATCCAGGATCTTGGCTTCCAAACCAGCAACATGGTCACATCTCCCACAATGGTATGCCCCCTCGATCGCTTGATCAAGGATTGCATACATGGTACAAGATGTACATTGGATCGCATTGTCAAACATGGAGCCCACTTTTATGGGGATATAAAGTATATATAAAAAGGAACATCAAAAGCAAACAAATAACAATTTGTTCTGCTGAATATTCTCTGAAAAGTTCCTGAATATTAAAGTCCCAAAAACACACTTCAGATCAAAAACTTGCATGGTCCAAAGCTAGCTCACAGCTAGCTCACAGATATCAATATAAAAGAACTTAGCTGCAGAGTTTGCAAAAAAAAAAGCTTTCTATAAAATAAATAAAACATTACAAAAGCTATATAAACATGCATATCGGTGTGGTCACACTGATGTATAGAATAAAGATATCATGTCACTTTTGCCTTAAAGTGCATTACGTAGACATGGGAAAGCCCCAAAAGTTACAAAATTGCCTTTTGTTTTCCAATTATACACCATAAATAACATTTTGGGGTTCAGTCATACATTCATGGTAGATTGTAAGGTGCCATTACAAAAAGTACACTTGTTCCTGAAAAAAACAAGCCCTTAAATGCCACTGTAGATGGAGAAATAACAGCGCTATAGCTCTTAGAAGGCAAGGAGTAAAGAACGAAAATGCATAAATGAAAATTGTCACGGCCATTTTGGTCATTTTGGGCTTGGTCATGAAGGGGTTAAATGGTTGCACAAATGATGCAGGGAGTGTTCGTGCAGCCACGCAATTATTCATGCCTTTTAAAGGTACTGTAAATGAGCGCCCATTTTGCTGATCAGTGCTCATTTGTGGTTGTGGGTGACTGAAAATTGCCAGGGGTAAAAGGACCTCTTAAGCTTTCTCCCTCTTTCTCCTCCCGCTTTCCTGCATAGGGCACATGGTATAACCACACTAGTGTTATCAATCTTACCTAAGCAATTTAAAAAATGTTAGAAATCAATCAGATGGAGGGAAGTTGTTTGAAATTACAGTAACCATTTAAATAATAGGTCATTTTCTTATAATATATTCCCTTTTAAGGTCAAATAATTTCCTCTTTTCTGTAACTGGTTGAGCTGCATTCCATGGACAGCCCCTGTAAGTTAAATTTTTGACTAGGCTAGTCAAGTGTCTAGATCAGGCCAACTAATAAAGGAAATGAAGAGGTCCCGTTAAATGAATTATCTGTTAGGTTGCTATTTCAGTAATAACTGAAAACTGCATTATGTATTCACTCAGGTTCTCTTGATCTAAAATTATGGAGGGCAGCCACTATACTGCAACACAAAGAGATATATTGTAGATCTGTTGTAAACATGATTTTTTTTTCATCTCTATAAAGGATATCTATAAAACATTTCATTTATTAATAATATATATATAATATATATACTGTATATATTTTTTTACTAAGCCTGTCCTTGAGCACTTTCAGAATGTGCTATTCTACAGGGAGTCAGATGAATGTAGCTCGGTGTTACTATGTTACTACTTTCATTAAGAATGGCTGCTATGGAAACCTGTTTATATAATAATGATTAAGCTTTGGTAAGTGCAAAGGTTCAAGCTTTTGCTGTAACATACGCTTAGTATGTAGCATAAGTCTTTAATCCTTTTGAAGGCTCTTATAGTTCCAACACGTTGCACTTAAATGTAGTTTTGAAACATTAGCGCTTTAAAACTAAAGTTATCAATATTCATATTAAATGACCGTACATATTTAGTGGGTAAAACTAATATGAACCCAGTTCATTACATCAAATGCCCTTGCAGCTGGTCAGTTGGCTTCAAGCAACTCTCTACAATGTCACACTTTTCCTTCTTTATGTATATTGGAGCAAGTCAGCTTCTGTACAGTAAACTGAACACATACTTTTACACTTGCTAGAGAGAGATTGGTAGAGGCAGTAAGAGAAAGTGCTAGAGAGGGTTATAGAAAGTTGATTAGGTATCAGGGACAGATAGAGTATAGTGTGAGGATAGTAGTGTAAGCTGTGCAGCTGTGAAATCGCTCCTGTCCTGTCAGTTTTTGACAGTACATGCTGTCCGCTGCTCTCCTGGGTAAAGTTAATCCTTTGAAGCACTTATCAGGTTACATAAGATGGCATGTCCTCAAACCATGTCTGGCAGCAGAATAAGTTTTATTGTCAATTACACTTAGTCACCTTTCTTAGTCACCTGTTGTAACATGACAGGTGCTTCACAAGATTAACTTTAACCAGGAGAGCTGTGGACAGCGGTGAAAAACTGGTGAACAATCACTCATTGTATGAAATTGATCTAGTGCTGTCCACAGCTCTCCTAGGTGGAATTAACCCAGTGAGTCACCAGACAGGTTATGCAGGTGACCTGTCCTAATGCCATGTCTGGCAGCAGAATAAGTGTCATTGAAAATTATGCTTATTCTGCTACCAGACACAGTTTTACACCAGGCTGCTCTCCTGCGCTGCAGAATCTGTTGGCGCTATACAAATAAATATTATTATTATTATTATTATTATTATTGTTAACAGGCCATCTGACAGAATCTGGCAAGTGCTTCACAGGATTAACTTCAACCAAGAGAGCTGTGAACGGCAGTGGATCACTGATGCACAATGACACTGATCACATATGCTAGTGATCAACCAATGTTCACAGCTCTCCTGGGTGAAGTTAACAATAAGAAAGTATGTTGAAGCAATAATAAAGACTACTCAAGCTAGTTCCTATAACTCTGTTTCCTGAGGAGATTTGCCACAGAGGTTGGAGTGGGGCTGTACCTAGGTGTTGGTGATATCAATGTACTTTGTAGTAGTTTACTGCGTAGCTCATTACCTAATACTGTTGTCTGAGGTGATTACAGGGATATACTTGGTGAGGTGCAATACAAAATCGGGCATCAGGAAGACAAGCTATTACGGTTCACTTTACTTGAACGTCAGGTACAACGGGTTACAATCTTTTATCTGTGAAGTACCTCTATAGTGGCTGCCATATACAATGATTTAAACATACATCAACATATATTTAAAAATGTAACACAGGTTCCCTGCTAGGTCCGGTCTTGGGGTAATATTTTAGTATACTGCAAGTTTCCCCTCTTAAAATAAGCCCTTCACGGTGGCTGGCTGAAATAAGGATAGATTCTGGAAGCTCATATATTCTTATAAATAAAATGTTAGACCTAAATACTAATAGCGATAAGTGCAAAATTATCTCTCAAATACAACACATATACCTCATATGCAATATAATATCAGCATAGGTGAATATTCTCAAATACAGTGCAGTAGACATCATTTATAAATTAGAATGGGCTTCTGCCCAATGGAAAACACATCTTGTAAGTCCTTGTAATCAGCATTCATCATGGTACAGAGTACCCCTTTAACTTTTAATAGTTCTATAAAACCTGAAAAAAAAAAAAAAAAAGGCTGGTATCAGCTGTAGTAGTGACAACATAAAATAAGACTAACAGCACTGCAAATCTGTATAGTGTCCTTTAAATAAGCCCCTCTTTTTAGAGATAGAGATCCTCTAGCACATAGTAAGTAATGTCCATTAAAGTCTCTGCATAAAATAGTCACCAAACATTATTCTTTACAAAAGATGTCAGTAGCAATCACAGAAGTACAGTGTTTTTAACACACTCCAACCCAGCAAAACTACCCCAATAAGAATAGGCTTTTTTTTACAGCCACATATGTGGTCTAATTACCAGGAACATACTCTTAGCTACTATTAACATATTAAAATGTTGTACCATACATGAACTCAAGCATTACCTTTCTTGGTCCAAAAACCAGGAAATTTCTTTAATGTTACATGTTGCCAACATGGTTCAACTGGTGCAAACATTGGCAAATTGGGTCCACATAACAGAAGGGCAGAAGTGCCCAAAGGGTATATACAACAAAGGTTGTAGAACTGTCCCTAATTAGCAAGTTGCTTACGCAGGGACAATATATTTTTGACCTCTGACCCCTGGTTATCCTCTCACTCCTGGTTGCACACAGCTGGCAGCCTGTATGTGTAGAAGTGGCAGCAAATATGGTTACCCCCTCTGGTTCCAGGGGAAATGACTGTCCCTATAGGAGAAGGTGAGATGGTGTCTGCCAACTTGGGAACTCCCTTACCTGAAGGAGATACTGGCGAGGAGCATTTGACAACTGTAGGGATGGCTTCTACTCCTGACAACAGTCTAAGGGTCCATTTACACAGAAAGATTATCTGACAGATTATCTGCCAAAGATTTGAAGCCAAAGCCAGAAGCAGACTTTAAACAGGGAACAGGTCATAAAGGAAAGTCTTAGATTTATTCTCTTTTCAAATCCATTCCTGGCTTTGGCTTCAAATCTTTGGCAGATAATCTGTCAGATAATCTTTCTGTGTAAATGGACCCTTAAGGCCCTATTCCATGGAACGATTATCGGCCGATATCGGCTGCTACGGACGATAATCGTCCCGTGGAATAGATTGCAACGATCAGTCGACATCGTTCATGTCGGCTGCTCGTTGCAGTCGCTTGTTTTTCAACATGTTGAAAAACAAGCGACTGATACAGCAACGATCTGCTGCCGTCGCTCCGTTGAATAGGAGCATCGGCAGCAGACGCTGCTGTGTCCTATGGGCTTCCCGGACAATCAGCGATCAACCGGGGAGCCCCCCCCGCCTCCCCTCCCACACTCACCGGCTCACTGCTGCCACGCTGAATAGCGGCGGCAGCGAGCGCTGAAAGCGCTCGTTTGCTCCCTAGATGGCCCTTGGAATAGGGCCATTAGATTCAGACCCTCAAGGGTGTCTACCAGGGCCTGTGCAAGCTGTTGGGGATATTCCTCCCACACATCAGGTTCTGGTACTAAGGAATGAGGTTCCAGAGTAAACACACCTTGCCGGTTTATTGCAGCAGCCCCTGGGGTGTACTCCATGTCCTCACCATGGGAAAAAAGTGTGTTCGTACTCCAGGAGGTACTCCCTCTTCACAGAGTGCCGACAAAGAAAGTACAGCCATTTTGGAGATCCCTCACAAAGGCATATGCTCTATCAAATTCCTTAACCTACAGCTTTTCTCCCTTCAGGACACTGTTCTCCTGGGTTCGGCCACTCCAGACATCTTTGCGCCGCCCATTCTTGCTCTTTATTTTCCCTGAACTTCAGTACTAGAGGTGTACTGGACCAAGTAGGCACTGCTAAGGGAGGGAGTGTCATGTCTCTTGCACAGTATTCAGGGCCAAGTCCGGGTCAGACGCTTTGGCTGTCAAGGTATGATAGGAGTTGGAGTTTTGCAACAGCTGGAGAGCAGAGTTTCATTACCCTGTAGCTGGCTAGTGGTGACAAGAGGCCCACTTGCCAGGTCTTGATTTCCCTCTCAGGTCATGCCAAATGCAATAGTGGACGGTCTGACTCTGGATAGCCAGCTCTCCCGGGAGCACCTGCACCACTCTCCATACCACTTGTCATATATTCTTCCATCATACTATCACTTTCATACAGGGACACAGGAACAGAGACTCATCTACCTAATGGGGTTCATCATGCTTTTGTGCCGCAGATTTGATGTGTTTTTCAGACGCAAAAGTTCTAGCAGAACTGCTCCAAAGAGTCGCTTTTCTCATGGAAATCAATTTTTGCTGTCAATTTTTTTGACTTGTTTTTGCTGTAAAAGAGATCATATAACAGTTGTAGTCCTAATCTGAACCCAAACTTTTCCTCAAAGTTTGATGAACCTGTTGAACCAAACTTTTGAAAAGTTTGCTCTTCTCTACTGATCAGCGCAAGTGTCGGTGTGCATGACTTTTTTATTTGAATTTCTGACAAATTTTACAAAATTATTAATGTGCACAATAGCTTTTTTCTGCGGCAGTTTTATCACTGATTTGTCATCTCTATGTGTTTGTGTCCACTATTTAAAAAGTGAAAAATATCACGTATAAGAATATTAAGAACATACTTCTCACACTCTGAATGAACAGATGGCCCATTTGTTAATGGATCAATGCAGCTAAATATTTTGAAAATACAGTATTACAAATCATTTTTTAACCAACTTGCCCATATGTGCATCTTTTTTTCTTCATGGTTTATCTTCTGAATGCTGAGGCCCATATTTTTATTCATTTGACATAACTGATCAAAGTAAAATTACACTTTACATCTAGATGCCATTTGGTATTGCATTTAATTTAATAAAAATGTATGAAAATGGATATATGAAAAACAAATTTTACAGTTTAATTTTTATTAAAAAGTTGTTTTCCACGTTCTTCTTAAGACAAAACTTAACAACAGATTGTCGACTACTTACCTAAGCAACCAACTTCCAACTCATTAATACTGCTGCCAGATTCTCTATTGTGGCATACTTCAGCATCCTGAATAGACAAGCTTATGTCCAAACTGCTGACTCTGTTAGATAGCTGTTATGGCCTGGGGACACATTGTACCTTTCATATGTCCAGCTCCTGCTTCAGCTTCTGAAGTGCAGAAACCTCCTTACTCCCCCTCCCCTACCTGACCCTGCTTTGGACTTCCAGACGTCAGACAGGTAGGAGCGGGAGCGAGGAGGCGTCCAGTTTGCAGCTTTTCAGGAGCTTGGAAAAGCTACTTTGATTTCTTTGTACCAGAGAATAAAAGCATTCTGGAGTCACAGCTGCATATATGGAAGGTAAGGTGTCTTTGTCCTAACAGCCATGTAACATCAGTAGTCGGTAACGTGAATTAGAGATGACAGATTTTCAGAGTTTGAATCAAGTTTCTATGTTAACATTTTTTAAAAGAATTTTAGATTTGTTTTCTTTTTATTTCATTTTTCATTTTACTATATATATTTTAAAATCCTGAAATCTTGGGGTTTTCATTCTAGCACTAGACTTAAAACTAAGCTGAGACATTCTGTTCTGTATAGATCATTTCCCAGAAGTGTCCTCCTTATCTACAGCCAGGAGTACAGTGACAGGTGACACCCACACATAGATGTTACAAACAATAGCTGCTGCTCACAACTCAACAGCTTCCTCCTTGTAGAAATATAAAAGTCACTGAGCAAGACTAGAATCCTTTCTTTTTCATCTAAATTGGGCAGATCCTATTTATTGTGTCCTATGGTCCATTGGTCTGGCTATAAAGCTATCTCTAAATGTTAAAACAGCTCAGGTAAGATGACATAATAATAAGCAAAAAAATATAATAAAAATTACATCAGAAATAGAGATGGGCAAATACTAAAATGCTCGGGTGCTCGTTATTCAAATCAAATTTTTCCCGATGCTCTTCAAATAACTAACCCGATTGAAGTCAATGAGAGACTCGAGCATTTTTGCTGGGAACCAAAGCTCTGCACAGGGAAGGTTGCGTGAAAACCTTGAAACCTCAGAAAATTATGGAAACACTGCAGAAATAGACAGGAAACAGCAGAGGCAGCATGCAAGGATGCCCCTGAAGCTGCCTAATCACACCATTACACAAAATTTTGGACAACAGCCTGGTGGTGACCTTCAAGACAATTTTGGGCGACAGTGTAGTGGCGAGCCTCCAAAATATTGTGTGAGAGAGCCTAGAGGTGACCCTCAGAACAATTGGTTTGAAAAAGCATGGTGGTGCACCCCTGAATGACAGTCTGTGACTGAGATTGCAGGTGAACCCCTTAGAATTGTAGTCTGGCACACCTTGGTGGTGAACCCCTAAATTACATAGTTTGACTGAGATTGCAGTTTACAGCATGGGGATGAATCCCAGCATGACTTTTTAAGACTGAGATTGCAGTTTACAGCATGGCAGTAAACCTCAGAGTGGCTTGGTTAGACTGAAATAGCAGCTAAACCACCCTAAAAATTTAGCCTGACACAGCATGGCTGTGACAACAGAGTGACCAAGTTAGATGAGGTAGCTGGTGAACCACCCAAAAATTTAGCCAGACATAGCATGGAAGTGACAACAGAATGACCAAGTTTGACCAAGGTAACAGATGAACCACCCAAGAATTTTGCCTGAACTAGCATAAACAGAAAGAGAATCCCTCAAGGACTTCGGGATCCAGCAACAATCTTCTAAAGTGCCAAGCGCAGGTAAAAACTGGGACTAGGTAATTGTGGTGAATAGCCGCATATGCGGTTACCAAAAAATATTAGCTCCCAGTCGAACTGGTAGTAAAAACAAATAATTTATTGATAGCAGCGACGCGTTTCGGCACCAGCATCCATAGGTGCCTTTCTCAAGCCTAACAACAACCTTAGATATCACATCATTTATACATACATAGTACTACAAGTCGCAGCACGGCACTTCCGGTTTCTCGGAACGCCGCCGATGTATAATCACAGTCATCGGATACAATTAATCGCACAAATACATCGCAATACATGTTACAAACAAGACACAGATTGTATACTTACAGTCCTATGACCCTCCGTCCATGATCCCCTTGCCGGAAGTCACTGTAACTGCGGCGGAAATGACATGGAACGTAATGGGTCAGCGTACACGGCCTACGTTACCAACGTAATACTACGTAAAAGGAGCAAGTGCATTAATTGTAATGACACCTGCAAACCACTAGATGGAAAACACTATCTTGGACTATACCTGACCGCAACAATGTCGTCAAGTGTAGCCAAACGCTCAAAGGAATATATCAATGGCACAAATATACATAATAATAATAATAATAATAGTCATCAGTATGGCACTACATATTTATAATCAATCAGTGAAATACTTAATAATTCATTAATTCAACCTCTTTTAAATATGTTCTATAAGTTCATTCAGGCCATCAGGGTGTAATGATTGAATTCTATATATCCAGTACGTTTCACGTTTATTCAATGCTGCTATTCTATTGTATGTACCTATTGGGATTTGTTCAATTGGAGTAATTGAAATTTTATTAAAATCTCTATTATGTGCACCGGTAAGATGACGCGATAAACTATGTTTTAAAAACCCTTTCGCTGTATTATGTCTGTGTGAATTTATCCTCTTATGGAGGGGTTGAATGGTGCGCCCGATGTACTGTAGCCCGCACTCACAAGTAAGCAAATACACTACAAAAGGGCAGGAACAGTCAAGGTGTTGTTTGATCGCAAAAGTATCTCCTGTTATATTTGATTTAAACCTATTAACATCCACTGAAATATTCAGACAGCATTTGCATTGTTTTTTCCCACATTTCCACACCCCTTTTGTATTATTAGTGTTCATTTCTTCCGATTTTTTTCCATCGTCTCTTTTTTTTGAATGTTTTAATCTACTTGGTGCTATAATGTTTCGTAGGGTCATACCTCTTCTAAATGTCAGGTTTGGTTTTTCCGGAATCAGTCTCTTTAAAATTGGGTCAGAGGTGAGCAGGTGCCAGTGTTTTTCCAGGGTTTTTTTAATCGATATATTACTATTATTAAATGCAGTAATGAAATTAAAGCGCCATCTTTCTAGGTTATCAGTTTTATCTATTTGAAGCTCTCGGTTAGGTAGTAACAAATCACTCTGGGTTTTTATAGAGTTTTCCTCACATATACTGCGGTCCCCCTTGGCTGATGGACACATAGTTTTATATAGACGTTTTATAGATGACCTGTTTTTTATCTGGAAGGGGACAAGAGAGTCAGCCATTAGTTTTATTAATTCCCTTAATACTAACAACTGGGGTTTACAATTCACCCCGACTATTAGCGGGGAAGAGATAGTGTTTCTAGATTTATTAATTTCTCATAATGAACACTCTTTTTGCACTAAAACACATTTTAAACAAGTGGACTCTAATAGTTTTTTAAATTACCGAAGTACACATTTTAAGAAGTGGGTGAATAACATCCCTTTTAGTCAATTTTATCGGATACGTAAGAACTGTATGAATACTGAAGATTTTAAAGCACAGTCAAAAATTAAAAAAAAACGTTTTTCAGAAAAGGGCTATCCCAAAAGATTAGTGGAGGGGGCTTTTAAGAAAAACTCTATAAAAACCCAGAGTGATTTGTTACTACCTAACCGAGAGCTTCAAATAGATAAAACTGATAACCTAGAAAGATGGCGTTTTAATTTCATTACTGCATTTAATAATAGTAATATATCGATTAAAAAAACCCTGGAAAAACACTGGCACCTGCTCACCTCTGACCCAATTTTAAAGAGACTGATTCCGGAAAAACCAAACCTGACATTTAGAAGAGGTATGACCCTACGAAACATTATAGCACCAAGTAGATTAAAACATTCAAAAAAAAGAGACGATGGAAAAAAATCGGAAGAAATGAACACTAATAATACAAAAGGGGTGTGGAAATGTGGGAAAAAACAATGCAAATGCTGTCTGAATATTTCAGTGGGTGTTAATAGGTTTAAATCAAATATAACAGGAGATACTTTTGCGATCAAACAACACCTTGACTGTTCCTGCCCTTTTGTAGTGTATTTGCTTACTTGTGAGCGCGGGCTACAGTACATCGGGCGCACCATTCAACCCCTCCATAAGAGGATAAATTCACACAGACATAATACAGCGAAAGGGTTTTTAAAACATAGTTTATCGCGTCATCTTACCGGTGCACATAATAGAGATTTTAATAAAATTTCAATTACTCCAATTGAACAAATCCCAATAGGTACATACAATAGAATAGCAGCATTGAATAAACGTGAAACGTACTGGATATATAGAATTCAATCATTACACCCTGATGGCCTGAATGAACTTATAGAACATATTTAAAAGAGGTTGAATTAATGAATTATTAAGTATTTCACTGATTGATTATAAATATGTAGTGCCATACTGATGACTATTATTATTATTATTATTATTATGTATATTTGTGCCATTGATATATTCCTTTGAGCGTTTGGCTGCACTTGACGACATTGTTGCGGTCAGGTATAGTCCAAGATAGTGTTTTCCATCTAGTGGTTTGCAGGTGTCATTACAATTAATGCACTTGCTCCTTTTACGTAGTATTACGTTGGTAACGTTGGTAGGCCGTGTACGCTGACCCATTACGTTCCATGTCATTTCCGCCGCAGTTACAGTGACTTCCGGCAAGGGGATCATGGACGGAGGGTCATAGGACTGTAAGTATACGATCTGTGTCTTGTTTGTAACATGTATTGCGATGTATTTGTGCGATTAATTGTATCCGATGACTGTGATTATACATCGGCGGCGTTCCGAGAAACCGGAAGTGCCGTGCTGCGACTTGTAGTACTATGTATGTATAAATGATGTGATATCTAAGGTTGTTGTTAGACTTGAGAAAGGCACCTATGGATGCTGGTGCCGAAACGCGTCGCTGCTATCAATAAATTATTTGTTTTTACTACCAGTTCGACTGGGAGCTAATATTTTTTGGTAACCGCATATGCGGCTATTCACCACAATTACCTAGTCCCAGTTTTTACCTGCGCTTGGCACTTTAGAAGATTGTTGCTGGATCCCGAAGTCCTTGAGGGATTCTCTTTCTGTTTGTGTCTATGTGCTCCACACGCTGTGTGGATGATCTCGTGCCGAGCTGCGGTATTTGGTTGAAGCCCTAGATAGTGTTGTGCCTATCCTTTGCACAACACAACAAGGTGAGTGCATTGGAGATCGATCTCTGCACTGCTGTTTTAAACTATTTTTACAATATTGCACTAGGAAGCGCCTTTTTTCCCCCCTCTTTCTCTTTTTTTGCCTGAACTAGCATGGCGGTGACAACAGAGTGACCAAGTTAGATGAGGTAGCAGGTGAACCACCCAAAAATTTTGCCTGATACAGCATGGCGGTGACAACAGAGTTACCAAGATAGATGAGGTAACAGGTGAACCACCCCAAAATTTAGGCAGACACAGCATTGTGGGGACAACAGATTGACCAAGTTCGACTGAGGTAGCAGCTAAACCACCCAAGAATTTTGCCTGACACAGCATGGCGGTGATAACAGATTGACCAAGTTCAACTGAGGTAGTAGGTGAACCACCCAAAAATTTAGCCTGACACAGCATGGCGGTGACAACAGATTCACCAAGTTCGACTGAGGTAGCAGGTGAACCACCAAAAAATCTAGACAGACACAGCATGGCTGTAACAACAGATTGACCAAGTTCGACTGAGGTAGAGCAGTCATCAATGAGATTCCAGTCAAAAGTCTGTAGTTGACACTCCTAAAAAACTGATTGGAGAGAAGGCCTGTAGGTGGCCCTCCTTAAAAATTGTTTGAAGAGAGCCAGTTGGCCCACTGAAAGTTTTCCTGTTAGCTTAGCATTTGTGTAAGGAGGAGGAGAGGATACATGAAGAATCTTAATTTTGAGCTGCTTTCCCTCGGCGGAGAGTTGAATTCTGTTGAAATCCAGCCTTTATTCATTTTAATAAGCCTGTCAGCGCTGTCGGTTGACAGGCGGGTACACTGTAATGGTGCCACCAGCTGTACTGTCAAAAATGTTTCTAACGTGAAGGTCACGGGAAAGGCAGCCCAACATGAAGTCAGCCATGTGCGCCAGAGTCCCAACACGCAAGAATTTCCTCTCCTCAATAGGCTGACTCTATTTCCTCCTCCTCCAACTCCTCCTCTTCAGCCCATACACGCCCAAACAAATAAGAAGGAATGAGCATAGGTACTCTCTTTAGTCTTGCAAACAGTCTCCTCCTCTTCCTCCTCATCCTCCCCCTACTCCAATACGCACTGATATACAGACCTGAGGGTGATCTAACTATCAAGCAACGTATCTTCTTCCCCCATCTACTGTGACAAGTGCAAAACCTCTGACTTCATGCTGAGCAATGAGTTTTTCAGCAGACAAAGCAGCGGGATCGTGACGCTGATAATGGCGGCATCACCGCTGACCATCTGTGTTGACTCCTCATAGGGGCTTAAAGAGGATGTACCACGGATAGAACGGCCTCTTGTGCTACAGCCCCGGCCCAATACCCGTGCATAGAACGGCATGGGTACATGGGAACCGGGCCGCGGTTCAAAAAATGGACCGCGGCACCGGCTTCCCCGTAACGGCGCCGTTTGGTGCCTGATGGTACATCCTCTTTAACACCTGACATATATCAGACATCCACGTCCACTCCTCATTGTAGACTTGAGGAAGCTGACTAACCTGACTACCATTTCTCGAGAAAGTTGTCATCTGCCAGTCTACAATAGCTCTGTGGTGCTGGTGGACAGAGTAACTGCTCAGGTTGCTGCTGAGCAGTGGTTTGTGTTTCTGGGAAGGGTCATGAAAAGAGTTCCTGGGAGTATACCGGATCTGAATCCCTAATTTCCATGGAGGGGTTTGGCTGGGGGAAGGAGGTTGAACTTGAGGAGCCACAGTTCCACTCACTTGGCTAGCGTGGGTGGACTGCATAGAAGATTGGAGTGAATGAAACTGAGAGGACACACTGATTCACTAGACTGGAGTGAATGTAACTGAGAGGACACACACATTCACTCCAGTGCAGTGAATCAAACAGACAGCAAAAACGTATTCACTAGACTGTTGTGAATAGTACGGAAGAGCACGCACCAGTGGCGAGCCTAAAATGTACCGCTAAAATGCTTTGATAATTAACAGGCAGCCCTCGTCAGTATTAGGCAAGCCAAGAATATACCACTAAGGATAGGTGTAGCTGAACTACCGGTCACAGCAAGCCAAGATGCTGCAGCAAAAAGGAGTACTGGGAGGACTTTTGGTGTAGTCTATGGAGTGTGTGTACTAGGTGCTGTATGTTTTAGAGCACCAGTTACACTGCACAGCCAGGATAGGTGTAGCTGCACTACAGGTCCCAGTGAGCCAAGATGCTGCAGCAAAAAGGAGTACTGGGAGGACTTTTGGTGTAGTCTATGGAGTGTGTGTACTAGGTGCTGTATGTTTTAGAGCACCAGTTACACTGCACAGCCAGGATAGGTGTAGCTGCACTACAGGTCCCAGCGAGCCAAGATGCTGCAGCAAAAAGGAGTACTGGGAGGACTTTTGGTGTAGTTTATAGAGTCTGTATGTACCAGGTACCAGGTGCTGTATGTTTTATGGCAACCGTTGAAATGGACACTGCACAGCCAAAATAGGTGTAGCTGCACCACAGATCCCAGCAAGCCAAGGTACAGCAGCAGCAAAAATGAGTACTGAGAGTACTTTGGGCAATTTTTGGGGGTCTATGTGGACCACCTGCTGTCCCCTTTCTGCCACCAGTCGCTCAGCGTGCAGCCAAGAGGAGGCCAAAAAAATGTAGTTGTAGCCCTTCGAAGGACTGTTGGGTACTTTGTGGATGATTCCTGCCTAACAGACACTATTTTCCTCACCCTAACACTCTCCCACCAGCTCTGTCCCTAAGCTCATCCAGCCTGCATCTGAAGCAAGCATCGCGGGACCTGATACTTATATGCCGAAGTCATCTGATCTGGCCAGCCAATCACTGCTATTGACGTTATGCTAGGAGGTCCCAAAGCCTCCCCTGCATGTTGATTGGCTGAGAAAAAGCCACCAAACATGCAGGAAGAGGAAGATGCCATTTCCTCGAGTATCGCAAGATGCTTGCCCGAGTACCAAGCACCTTCGAGTACCCTAATACTCGAACGAGTACCAAGCTCGGACAAGCATGTTCGCTCATCTCTAATCAGAAAATAGAAACAGATTATAAAAAAAAACATGTTTCAAGATCACTCTGATCAGTAAGACATAATCCACTGAGGTTACAGAGTGTGAAGCTTCGTATTGGACTTACAGCTTTCCCAGTGCCATGTATCAATATTAAGCCGGGAGAGCTGTAAGTCTACAATGCTTTGCAGGAATATACTGATACATGATGGCAGGAGAGCCGTGAATCCACATTGCAACGTAACGCTCCATAACCTCTGTGGATTATGGAATGTGGGAATAAGCCCTTAGTAAGATAAGATTGATCCTATTATTTATTTGTGAAAAGTTTCTGTTTAGGACATGGCATGGACCATTTCCTGACTCTGAGGAAGGAACTGCATCCATCAGGCTTTTATGGCATATCATTGGGATATTGATAATGAAGAAATCAAACATTGGGTCAAAATTTTTGAGCTTTTTTGATCTATGGTTAGTTAAAATACTCAGTAATCACAACTCTTAACACAATTCTTTTTGTACAATGAATACTGAAAGTTTGTAAGGAATAAAGCAAGAAGCCTTGTGTTCACTAACTGGTCAAATATTGTATTTAAAGGAAATCTGTCAGCAGCAATTTACTTTCCAAACTGCTGACACTGTTACATAGCTGTTAGGTCAGGAGACAAATGGTGCCTTCCGTAAATCTGTCTATACTTCCAGAATGTACGAAATAGCTTTTATTTTATAGTACAAAGAGTCAAAGGCTTTTATGAGCCCCTAAAGTGCAGCAAACTGTAAAACCTCCACACTCCATCTCCCATATGTTATCCTGCTTGGGACTCAGCTTCCAGGTGTTATACCAGGGGGGGTGAGAGAGGAACCAGAGGATAAAAGCATTTCTCTACATCCTGGAAGCACAGACAGATATATAAAGATACTATTTGTCTCCCTAAGCTAACAGCTACCTAACAGTGTCAGCAGTTTAGAATGTGAATAACAGCTGATAGAGTCCCTTTAAATTAAACAGGGATCATTACAGCCCAAAAAGTTATGACAATATTTGTCTGCTTTCTTTATTATCAGTGGCTATTGAAAATATAGGAATGTATGAACTGGAGCCAATCTTTGAATAATACTTTAAATTGTAAATAATACAAGAGTACGACTCACTGTTTGCTGTCTTCTTATTTCTTTTATTCATATGTCCATTTCCATAAGGCTGAGGAGGCTATGAGGTGTGCATTCACGGAGCTGGAGTGGGTACCGTCTGCTCCTATTGAAAACATGCATGATAGAACTTCTACAGTAGAGATATAATACCTGTGGTTAAAAGCTGAATATTTATTGTGAATCCAGCCCAATGAACTGTATTATTATTAGATCCTATTCTGTGGCTATGCCTTAAATGTCTCGATGGGAAATACCCCTGTGAATACATTTTACACAAAGCTACTGTAGTGCTGCCGTCCTGTTCACTCCTCTGCTGTGCTACATGCTTTTCTTAGGGCCGCTCATGTCTTCCAGCTTATTCTTCCACCTTCTGCTGCTAGAGCATAAGGCTTCTTTTGACTGTATAGAGGCAGCCTGTCCCCACCTGCTACTGTTGTGTGCCAATCCAGGGCCACCTGCATCTATTTAAACCAGCTCCAGCAGCCCCTCCCCTGCCTGAGCATTGTTGGAGTCTAGCATTGCAAGCAAAGGTATTTTTCTGCTGTTTCTGCTGTATTCCCAGGTATTCTGACCTATGATTGTTCTTCGGATTAGGGTTTCTGTGTGACCTTCATCTGCACTATCTGCCTCTCCTGTTGCCAACTTGGATTATCTAACCTGCCTCTGAAGCTGCTTACCCTGACCCTTCGCCTTTCTGACTACTATACACTTTTCATTCCTGGTACTGCGCTTATTCTCCTGCGGCTCCCGGCTTGCTGACTACTTATACTCTACCTGTTCCCTGGTGCCTTGAACTGATTGTTTGGTTCTTAGGAACCAGCTACTACTCACATGAGGGCCACACATGAGGAAACAACTGAGTTTAATGCCTCCTCTTCTCATTGACTCAGTGATAACATATAATGGGACATAAGTCTCTCTATCCACAGGACTAAGCATTTTACCCTCCACCACAATTCCGTTTTGATAACGAAACATAGCGGATCCATCAAACTCCCTATTAATTTCAATAGGTTTTCGTTGTGCTCCATTCTCATTAAATCCATCAGTGTTTTGTTTTTTTTGGACGGCTATAAAAATTTTTCATGCATAAATTTTTAGTTTTTCCAAAAAAAGTGGAAGATGAACGGATAGTGCACTTCCATTTTTTTTGTACATTATAGTCAGTGATGACAAATCTAAATGGAAGGTATTTCTGTTCATGTCCATTCGCAAGTTATCAGCCTTCTTCAGTTTTTTCACTAAGCAGGTGCAGAAGAAGTGCGAAACCAGGAAGGAAAATAAACTGATATGCTTATGGATGCCGACTGAAGCAAACAGATGTACAAATGTCACTTTTTAAAGCCAAAAAGCTTTAAAAAGCTTTTGGTATGTCTTATGAATGAGCCTACACTAAGTTTGAACAAATTTTCTCTGTATTTGTTCTGCAATGTATCCTGGTACTCAGTCCAGACCTCTGCCACCACCTAGTTTGGAGTCCCTAGTTTGGAGTCTCATCAGAACAGTGGACTCAATTAGGGTGCGTTCACAAGTACAGTATCCACAGCGGATTTCACGCTACGGATCCCTTCCCATTTACTTCAATAGGATGATATACTCACAGCGGGATTGTCAACCTGCTGCGAGTATGTCAAAGTCAGTGCCCTTAAACCGCCCCCCCAGCCCAGGTACATACATTACCGGGTCCCCACTCCAGCTTGCTTCAGGGGCTCCCCGCACTCAGCAAATCAGTGCGCTGTAGCAGGGCAGCGCACTGATTGGCTGAGTGCCCTGAGCCCCCAAAGCAAGCTGGCTGTTCAGACAAGTCAGCATATACTTCTGGCATCACAACAGATCAGCTTTGAGGATGTTTGCGGTTTCTTCTCTCATCTACTATACTTGGGATGTTACTTCTGCATGACAAAAAAATCAAAAAAGAAAAAGCTGGACACTATATACTCGAGCGCACACCACTTATACACAAAATTTACAATTTTTATTGAAACAAATATGTGACATCACAACAAACAGCAGAATAAAAACAATTAAAAAACCACAAAGGTATATACAAAACAGAAGTAGGGAACAAAATACTTCCCTACTAAACCAGGGGATCAAACAATGTAAATGATGCTCCACATGAAAAAAGAGAGATATATCAAGTGTACAATGGATATGGTTCCGTAAATGATTATCAATAAATACCAGTCTTCAAAAAACACCAATCATAAATATAGATATAAACAATCAAAGTGCTGCAGTGCCAATAAATACTAAATAATCATAACATCTATAAGTCATGAAATAGGAACCTGATACACAGGAAAAAAGAGGAGCCAAACCATAGATGTAACACTATTGTAGCATGGGAGCAGGTACCCTGGTCCAGACCCAATGCGTGTCGTCACATACAGTGACTTCGTCAGGGGTGAAGCTTAGAATGACATGATGTCTTTTTATAGTCAAAAGTCAGTTATCATACACACATGATTAGTAAGTTCATATAATTACCTGTGGGACCCTTCTGAGTGGAGAGAGCAACATACCACCACCCAAGATGGCGTCAACGGCGTACCTCATCTTTTACTGCGCACGCGCGCAGTCGAGCTATATCACATGACCACCTTGATCACCATCCCCGTGGTTCCTTAGTCAAGTGCACATGCGCTGGAAATATAATTAGCTCACTGCGCATGCGCTAAAAAATAATAATAATATCACGTGACCTGTCCGCAGGCATATCATGTGACCGCACACATTACATCACAAGCCTACTCATTAGAGAACTAAAGATATATATGTGTACGTCACACAAGTAACAGTGCGAACGTAACCATACACATCTCCTATCCACTTATGTGAAAATGTATCCCATGATGCAACGATAAGAATGTAGTCTCGTGCATATCATTAGGGAGCGCATTATGCGCATGACCAAAGCAGACATGTCACATGACCACATGCGTTCCACCCTGCATGTCAAGATGAGAAAGCATGACCGAATTAAAGCAAGTCATGTGACATCATGCATTCCATCTTCCATGTCATCTCATGATTAGTCCTCCACCACTCACACTTTGCACTGATTATACTATGTTGTACATCAATGCAGCAGTCACTACCTCTGACAGAGTACATACCACAGTACACCGCATAATTCACAATGTAGCACAATATAACACAATGTATATAATATGTGCTCATAATGTAGCACAATATAAAGCAGTAAAACAGTGAATGACGGTACTGTAGTATCATACAATAACTACAGCAGCAACACAATGTAACATAGTACAAAGGCGATAGGATAAATATAATACCAAATGACGACACTATGATATATATATATATATATATATATATATATATATGATATAATATATACATATATATATATATATATATATATGATACAATAGGTCATAATAGTGGCACACTGCACGGAGGCGCAACGTAACATGATACGGCGGTGATGGTAAAACAAGGGTAGTATAGTGCAATGACACTATGATGTATATGATAAACCACAACGGAGATGCAATGGCACTATAATCTACATAATAAACCACGGCGATGGTACAAACAACACTACGATGCACAACGGCGATGGTACAAATAACACTACGATGCACAACGGCGATGGTACAAATAACACTACGATGCACAACGGCGATGGTACAAATAACACTATGATGCACAACGGCGATGGTACAAATAACACTACGATGCACAACGGCGATGGTACAAATAACACTACAATGCACAACAGCGATGGAACAAATAACACTGCGGTAAACCACCACGATGATACAATGGCAGTATAATCTATACGATTAACTACGGCGATGATGTAATACACGCACAGAATTGGAAATATAGGTATACTTATAATTTATTACGTAATCCCCCCCACCAATATATGCCTAAAACTGTTTAGACAAAATATATAATATACAAATACCACAAATTTAATGTAGTTCACCATTGTCATAAGCTGAATTTGTGAGAAAAAATATAAAATAAAATATATATGTAATAATAATATATATGTAATAATAATAATAATAATTAAAGATAATGATGATAAATAATTAATAATACTTAAATATAAAATAATAATAATAAACCTGTGCAAAAATAATATTAATAATGTGAAGGAAAAGAGGATTTCTTACATATATAACAAATAATAATGTGTATCCAATCCGATAATACCATATATCCAATAATGCCAGGTAGTGCCAAAAATCTAATAGTGGCAAAAACCATCGGATAGGCACTAGTGATAAAGCGCTATGCATCCTAGTCCTAATCTTAGTCCTGGCCCATAGAGCGCCCTATAATGCTCTCTCCACTCGGGTCCCACGTTCCAGATCACATGTTAAACTGTAACCATGTTCAATGTTCTCCAAAATAATCATGAAATACATTCAAATTTTGTCCCAATTCCTATGTACAATAGTCCATATATAGGTTTCCGTTTTAAACTTAAAGGGGTATTCCAGGGAAAATCAATAATTTAGCAAAGGAAAGGGTTAACCAAGGTTTACCCTTTCCTAATATACTTACCTGTTGTTTTTTGGCCCCCCAAGGAGATCTCCGGTCCGGTCACGTGATCTTGCAGCTTGTGGCTCGGATCCTCTTCTCCTTCCGGTTCGGTGACGTCACCCGGCCGGCGTCGCTCTCCGTCTCATTAGCAGCAGAACACTGAACCCTGACTGGCTTGGTAGCGTGCAGCCAATCAGGGTTCAGTGCTCTGCATCCCCACACGCTTCAGAGTGGGGGTCCCCTGAGGCTGCAGTAAATTATCAGGGGTCGTCGGGCTCAGTGCCGGTCACCAGTTACATGGGTCGGCACTGCACTACAGCAGGTGAATGCGGGGTCTGGCATCAATCATCACTCCGCAGAACCCCCCCCACCCACCCACCTTGTCAGCGATGCCTACCGAGTCCCGGGAGGGGATGCGGCGGGCGGCATTACTTCATTCATAGCTACCAGACACCCGGCCGCCCGCCGCATCCCTTCCCCCCAGGGACTCAGGGTCGGCATCGGTGGGGAAGTAATGTGTATTGGCTGCTGATCCCCCCCCCGGCCCCCCCTCCCTGTGTCCCTGTCAGAGATCGCTCACCCCCACCCCCGGAGCGTGCTGCTGGTCCCGATCTCTGCACTGGTCTGAAGCACCTGTACTCAGCTGACAGGCTCTGTGTACGGGGCAAGAAATCTCTCCTGCCTCACTCACACAGAGCCTGTCAGCTGAGTACAGGTGCCTGAGACCAGTGCTGAGATCAGGGCCAGCGATCTCTGACAGGGACACAGGGGGCCAGGGGGGATCAGCAGCAAATACATATTACTTTGCAGGACTTCCCCCCCCCCCTCCCTGTGTCCCTGTCAGAGATCGCTCACCCCCACCCCCCGGAGCGTGCTGCTGGCCCCGATCTCAGCACTGGTCTCAGGCACCTGTACTCAGCTGATAGGCTCTGTGTGACTGAGGCAGGAGAGATTTCTTGCTTCGTGCACAGCGCCTGTCAGCTGAGTACAGGTGCCTGAGACCAGTGCAGAGATCGGGGCCAGCAGCACGCTCCGGGGGGTGGGGTGAGTGATCTCTGACAGGGACACAGGGAGGGGGGGCCGGGGGGGGGATCAGCAGCCGATACACATTACTTCCCCACCGATGCCGACCCTGAGTCCCTGGGGGGAGGGGATGCGGCGGGCGGCCGGGTGTCTGGTAGCTATGAATGAAGTAATGCCGCCCGCCGCATCCCCTCCCGGGACTCGGTCGGCATCGCTGACAAGGTGGGGGGGTTCTGCGGAGTGATGATTGATGCCAGACCCCGCATTCACCTGCTGTAGTGCAGTGCCGACCCATGTAACTGGTGACCGGCACTGAGCCCGACGACCCCTGATAATTTACTGCAGCCTCAGGGGACCCCCACTCTGAAGCGTGTGGGGATGCAGAGCACTGAACCCTGATTGGCTGCACGCTACCAAGCCAGTCAGGGTTCAGTGCTCTGCTGCTAATGAGACGGAGAGCGACGCCGGCCGGGTGACGTCACCGAACCGGAAGGAGAAGAGGATCCGAGCCACAAGCTGCAAGATCACGTGACCGGACCGGAGATCTCCTTGGGGGGCCAAAAAACAACAGGTAAGTATATTAGGAAAGGGTAAACCTTGGTTAACCCTTTCCTTTGCTAAATTATTGATTTTCCCTGGAATACCCCTTTAAGCCAGGGAGAAGCCGGCAGAGCCTAAATGCCCAGGCCCCAACCAAAAAGCCAGAAGGCGAAGAGGGGACTTTATAATTGTCCATTATTCTGTTTTATTCCATTCTTTTTCTTCTTCTTCAACTTCTTCTTTAATTCTTCTCGTTTTCTTTAATTCTCTCCTATTGTCCATCTCTCTATTCTAGTTTATTCTCCATCCATTGGTCCAAGGGATCCAAAGTGCAAAGGGGAATAACAAAATTATCATATCCCGAAAGGTTCCAATGTCATCAGATCTCCATAATATCATCTGTGTGGAATTCAAATGCTCAGGATCTGAAATATCCATATCGTTGTAATAGTACATCGGAATGAGTAGACGGTGCATATTCTAATAAATAATAATAATAACCTTCCTAAAAATAGGAAAAAACGAAAATATTATTATCTATAACTACACCAAACTAAACCAAACCAAAAAACAGTGACAAATTAGGGATTAGGTGATAACCCAAAACAGTGTGAAAAATGTGTTTAAAATTCTAAATAGATTGTGTTATATATGTGATATTGAAGCTACGTGGTCCCAAGTGTGGCATATATATGATAAGTTAGAATATCATTATGTGTAATTGTGCTACAGTATATTAGGTAATAAAAAAAGAAAGAAAAAAAAAAACCCTTGAAGGAAGGAAATATGCAAGTACACATATGAAAAATGTACAATATATGTCACCACCTACTCACCAATGAATCCTGTGAACAAAAGCTCCTCATTTAGTCCTCGTGGCAAGACCGTCTTCAAGTCAAAGATCCATTTAGATTCCAATCGAACCAGGGCATTTTTTATCTCACCACCCCGTATATTGGTGTAAAGTCGTTCCAGTCCGCAAACTTGTAGGCCATCCAATTTGTCTCCATGTTCTTTCAGGAAGTGGGCAGCCACTGAGGTAAGTATCTTTCCCTGCTCCTGATCCCTTCTTGCTAAGGTTATAGTAGAGAAATGTTTTTGTATTCTCTTGCGAAGCTGTTGGCCCGTCTGGCCAACATATATCTTCCTACAGGAACATGTGATAGCATAGACTACATTCCGTGTTTTGCAATCTATTCGATCTCTCAGCGGCCATTCTTCTCCGTTCCCTGGGTTTACAAATTTGTCTCTGGCTGGCATAAAGGTGCATACTGAGCAGTCTCCACACGGATAAGATCCTCGGTAACCAAAACCCCTCTTGAGTCTTTGTTTTGTCCTCTGATAGTGACTTCTAGTGAGAGTATCCTTTAAAGTGGGAGCCTTTTTAGCCACCAACAAAGGATAAGGGGAGAGAAATGATGAAATTCTTCGGTCTGCCATTAACATGTGCCAATTTTTCTTCAGTGTATGTCTTAGGTCCCCCCACTGGTTGTTATAAGTGGAGATGAACCTAATCTCGTCCCTTTTGTCTAGCTTCTTTGATTTGGTTTGTAAGAGCACTGATCTTTCCTTCTCACATGTCTTCTGGTACGCTTTTGAGATCACTCTCTTGGGATAGCCTCTGTCTTGAAACCGTTTGGTCAATTGTCTCGCCTGTGCCTTAAAGTCTCTCTCTTCTGTGCAATTTCTCTTAGCTCTATAAAATTGGCCCACAGGTATCCCCGTGAGTGTGTGTCGCGGATGAAAGGAATTGAAATGTAGTAGATTGTTTGTGGCTGTCTTTTTGCGGTGCAGATCTGTTGTAATACGATTTCCCACCAGACTTATCTTCAGGTCAAGGAATCCAACTGAAGAGGTGGAGAAAGATGAAGTTAGATGGATGTTAAAATCATTAAGGTTCAACATTGTTATAAATTCTGTACATTCTTCCTCAGTTCCTGACCAAAGGAACAGCACATCATCGATGTACCTATACCATTGAAATACTTTTCCGAACATGGCACATGGGGGTACACGTGTGTCCCCTCCCACCAACCTAAAAATAGGTTGGCGTACGAGGGGGCACAAAGGGCACCCATGGCCGTCCCGGATGTCTGGAGGTAAAACTGACCGTCAAAGACAAAGAAGTTATGCCTCATTACAAAATTCAGCAAAGTGTAAATGAACAAATTGAAATTTTCATCTGGTCCCCCTCCCTGCTGCAGAAAGTACTTAGCTGCCTCCGTACCGTGATTGTGTCCAATATTAGAATATAACGACTCGACGTCACAGGTTACCAATAATGTGCCATCAGGGATGAACTTGTCCTCCAAAAGTTGTATCAAGTGACTGGAATCTCTCACGTAGGACGGCAATTTGTTGACCAATGGCTGTAAAAAATGGTCAATGAAAGTACAAGCCTTTTCACATAGTCCCCCAATCCCAGAGATTATCGGCCTCCCTGGTGGCTCTGTCTTGTTTTTATGTACCTTCGGCAGCATATAGAAGGTAAGGGTCTTGGGATCTGTCACTTGCATAAACTTGAATTCATTCCGTGTTATAACTCCTTCCTCCAATGCCGTATCTAGGAGATCTTGTAACCGCCTAGAAAAAACCACTACATCAATGTTCACTCAATAGATAAGTGATATATGACGCACCCTTGTCAAATTTATTTAGAGAATTCTGCTTAATGCATTGTGCAAAAGGCACTTATGCCTCATGTAATATAAGCTAGGAGGGATAACTCCCATGTATGTAGTACCCTGTTTAGTGTCAGTACATGAAGGATTCTAGTCCATTAATTCGGATCTAATGCAGACTTAATAAAACCTGATCTGCTTGGTATGCTGGGCCTTGTGGTATGCCACAACTCTGTCATGGTAATGGATGAGAAACAGATTACTGAACTCAGGGAGACCAGCCAAATTACAACACTGCCTGCTGCTAGTGAAAGTGCTCAATGCAGTGAAGTCCTAGATGCATTGCTCCCTGGGAAACATGAATATGCAAAAAAAGAGCCCGTGGAGCCTCATTGAAGAGTCTCAAAACATAGGACTAGCCAGATATCCCTCCAGGAATGACCCAGCCAAGGGGTAGCTCTTCTTTTGCTTATTCATGTTTCCCAGGGGGCAATGCACCTAGGACTTCACTGCATTGAGCACTTTCACTAGCAGCCGGCAGTGTTGTCATTTGGCTGGTCTCCCTGAGTTCAGCAATCTGTTTCTATTAGGCATTGCTCCCACCTAGCCAGAATCCTGCTCCACACTGATGAGGGGCAACACCCCGAAACAGCTGTATGTGGATGGTTTCCTAGCCTTGGTTTATCCCTTGTCCTTACATTGACTTATAGAGCCACTTAATGTGGTGGTTTTTGGTGGTTTCTTAACAGGAGCTACTCCTTGGCTGGGTCCTTCCAGAAGGGATATCGGGCTAGTCCTGTGTTTTGAGACTCTTCAATGAGGCTCCACGAGCTCTTCTTTTGCATAATCATGGTAATGGATGGCGTGAGGTAGTGGCAGAGCAGTCCTCCAGTGTACACCCTGGTGGCAGTATCCTGCATAATGGTGTTTCGGAGTGTCCTTGATGTTGAGTGAAACGAATACTCGCCAAATTGCTTTGTACAACAGGTAACATTACTGAACGTAAAATGGAGGTTCAGAAGCTTTAACAATTCTTAAATGGAATGCTCAGAGTGGAAGAGCCTGTATATTCACTCATCTCTATATCTATCTACATAGATTAGACAAAGAAAAAAACATAGGTGAAGCAACAGCGTTTCCTTTCCCCTATACTGCTCAGGAGAGGCTGTTGTTTCCCCATTGGCCAGGTGATCAGTGGCATAGCTACCATGAAGGCAGACCACACGACTGCTATGCCTCCCCCCCCTCCCCCTCCCCGAAAAAAAACTAGTCCCCCAAACTATTGGTGGACATACAGCATGGGCACAGCCAGTTTGGCTGCACAGGGGCCACAGTGATGTTCAGCCTGCTCGCTATTGTATCAGCCGTGAGTCCTGCTATATTCCTGCCTGCCTACATGTTTCCAGCAGCACCTCCTCTGCCACCATTAGCAAGCCAAGCCAGTGGTAGCAACCTAGGGGTTGCCTGCTGCAGCATGTCCATCCCGCCTTGCGGTGGGCACTGGTGAATATAATTTTGGGAGCTGTGATTCTCTTATATTTTGGACCAGAAGACCAGATGTTAAAGATAATATATGGACCTCTTAATAATTTCAGGTCCTGGACCAGGAGCTAAAGAGTAATACAATATCTAACATTTATTAAAAAAAAGTTTTTTACAATATGTTACCCTCTCCTCTCTAAGTAAAATCGGCGGAATTCTCTGCATCAGTGTCCCACAGTATCTCTATGGGAGGACTCGCATGCCTCTCCCGCCGCTCTCCGCACAAAGAATTGATATGGAATTCTGCCAATTTTACTCAGTGTGAACATACCCTAAATCTGCCCATCTATGGGTAGGATGCGTATGAGGTGGTGGTTGTGCTGATTACATCTTTATCTGAGTGTATGGATGGAATCATGTTTGCCAACAGCAAAAAAAATGCCAGCAATATAAACAGAGCAAAGGCTACACTGCTTTCAGAGGGGCAGAAAACTTGGGATGTGATCAATGCCCAACTTTACTGATTGCTTCTCTGGCATTATTTAGTGGTTTCTTCAAAGTTTACCTGCTTGCTTCTGCAGCGTTTCTTCCCTGTCTTGTAGTAGTTACACATGTCTTTTTATCAGACCAATGTGGCTTGTGCAAGTCGGTGCTGTCTCTTGGGGTCTAGATAAATTGTAGAGTATGAGTTCTGGGGCTTGAATTAATGTTAAGATCTGAGATCTTAATGGATTGGGGGGGGGGGGGGTCCATTTATTTGTCAGTGTGATGAAGGTGTCTAAAATTATTTTGGTTGTTTTGAACCTTTCGACAACTCCCCTGACAATAAATTTAAAATCCTTTTTAAAAAATTACATTCTATTTGATACCTTTTTTTTTTTATTATTATTATTTTTGCCCACCACTCCATTTTTCATTTAGCGTTTTTGTTTTTTCCTCTCCTTCTAAGAGCCATATCACTTTTATTTTTCAACCTACAGGGGTCTTTTTTGTTGTGCCACGATCCCTAGTTTTCAATGGTTTTCATTCAGATTCTTTATAAACTTTTTGGAAATTGTGATATAATGGTGAACTCAGTAGACAACTTAAAGCAGAAGTATCGGGGGGAGGGGAGAACATAGTAAAGACCGTATATTTACCTGTTGTCCTGGTGTTGTCACTCACCGCATACCGCCCCCGCTTACAGTGTTCATGTCTTCCTTTCTGCTAAGTCATGACTCAGTTATTGGATGTCTGGCTCAGCGACTCTGTACCTACAATCTGACCCCCCCAAACCACTTGTACCTTCGGATAGCTGCTTTTAATCCAAGATCTGTTCTGGGGTCCGTTCAGCAGGGGATGCAGTTATTGTCATAAAAACAACTTTTAATCCGGCAGCGCTGTGTCTAACGGCCGTGGCTTACATTTGTATATGCATTAGGCTGGCACCACTTCTTCATCCTTCCTCCCCGCCCTCCTCACCTTTAGGAATGATCCAGGAACATTTACTGATGTTTGAGCTTTGCACAGGTGTCTTAACGAGCCAGCCCATGTGCCGGGCTGCCACAGGTGGGTAATAGGAAGCAATCTGCCTGGAGAATTCCTAATAATGAGGGCTGGGAGGAGGGACAGAGAGGTCGTGCCAGCCTAATGCATATACAAATGTAAGCCCCGGCCGTTAGACACAGCGCTGCAGGATTAAAAGTTGTTTTTATGACAATAAAATGCATCCCCTGCCGAACGGACCCCAGGACAGATCTTGGATTAAAAGCAGCTATCCGAAGGTACAAGTGGTTTTGGGGGGGGGGGGGGGGGGTCAGATTGTGGGTACAAAGTCGCTTTAAGCGGGACACAGCTAAATCTCACCCTTTCATGACGTTGCAACCGAGTTGTGAAATACCCCGAAGACGGCAGAAAATCCAGCGGGGGACAGGAGCCTGGTGATGTGGCATAGCGTGGGCACAAGGTCCGGTAAGCATACTTTCTTTATTTTGTCTCTCCCACCCCCTGCCGGCACTGTTATTTTGATTTTAGCCAAACTTCTCCTTTAAGGAAGTTAGCAAGCCAGCAGAGACAGCAGAGTTGTATTTACCTTCCTGATCACTCATGCAGGCTCAGATTATATTTTCTGATTGCTTAATTGAAATAATTACAGTTACTTCATTTTCATGCTGTTATAAGCCTTTTTTTTTATTATTGGGACTTCAATTTCATGTGCAGAAAAAATGTGAAAAATGGCTCTGTATAATCTTTGCAATTATTATTGTTGAATGTATCCCCTTGAGTGCAGTGAATGTTGTAGTTGGTACAAAGCAGGGGTTCACAACAGGAGGCGTCAGCATTTCTTTTCCTGAAGTGCACTTTCCTAATAATAATCCTTACACATAAGAGGAAGAAGCGCTGTGTCCTGATAAGTGCAGAAAGTTCTACTCTGGGTTTGACAGGGAAGAGGTATGGAGAGAAGATCACTAGCTCACTCTGGGAGAAAATAATCCTTGAGTAGCATCACCTCTGCAGGTTATCCAGAATACCAAGAGTCATCTCTATTAGCCTGTATCACAGAAGGATTCTGCATCATTTGTATCCCTGCACCTGAACGCTGCAGCTTTTAGGAGCAGTTATGGTGTACACTTTACAAAATGTCCGACCCTGATATTTAGGGGGAAATTTTTCAGACTGGTGTAAAGTAGAATTGTCTTAGTTTCCCCTAGCAACCAATCAGATTCCACTTTTCATTCCTCACACACATTTTCTTTGGAAAATGAATAGTGGAATCTGATTGGCTTTTCCAGTCATTATAACATTTAGCAGACAGCTTCAGTGTCTCGTATACAGCCACAAATATGTCAGTGTCTCTATGACAACCACTACACCTGCTACAATGACTCCACAACAACTACAATGTCCTTTACACAGTGCTGTCAGTAACCATAGGCCAACCACAATCTTTCATATGTTAGAACTTTTTTTCCTCATGGGCCAACTTTTGTTTTTGCATTTTTATTTTTTCCACCTTGTGTTTAAAAGGCATTTTTATCATCTACAGACCCATATGAGCTCTTATTTTTTGCGTCACTAATTGTACTTTGCAATTACAGACTTAATTTCTTGTACAAAATACAGGTATGCTGCAAAACCAGAAAAAGTTATATGTACAGTGAAATTGAAAATAAAATGCAATATTTTTTATTTGCCCTATGGTAAAACTGACTGTTATCTATGTTCCTCAAGCCGATATGCTTACAACGATAGGCAACTTGCTTCTCTGGAAGAAAGTGGCCATATTTTTGTAGTGCTGGATAACCCCTTTTAAAGCACAGCAACATCACTACTACTGTCCATGGGATATGTCTAGTGTGGCTGCCAAACCCCATTCGCTTGAAATGGAATCAGCTGCAGTATAAACCTATAGCCTATAAACAACAACGGGGTTTCTAAAGGAAGAACAGATAATTTATTTTTCTGAAACCAAGCCTTCAAAATATAACATATTTTTCAAAAGAAAACTTAACATGTAAAAGTTACACCAAAAGTTTTTATCTGTGTGAATATGGGTGCTGTCACTCCCATAAATTAATAAAAGAAAACTGAGAAATGAAGGAACACAGTGATCAAAACAGAACTTCTCTGAGAGCTAGACAGATGGTCTATGTATAAGAAAACCAGAGGTGCAGTCTTTCTTCTATCGATAAGAGGCTGTTGTTATACCTGGGTTAAGGTTGTAAGTTCTCTGCACACACAAGTTTTCACCTCGACCATTGTTGTTTTATATCAAAATTTAGTCACCACCACCTGCCATTTGAGTCTGAAGACTATAAGCCACACTCATTCTGCAAGTCTCTGGTGACAGAGCACAACCTGTCACCCTTTATCTTTAATAGTCTTCAGCTTGTCCACCATCTTCCTGTTCTGCCTCGCTTAAAATATCATAGGTCACAATGCCCTGAGAAAGGCATGGCATACCTGGTATGGGGTTAATCATATATGTACAAAACTCTAGATTCAGCTATGCTTTAAAAATATATCATTATAAATAAATCAAGGAACCAGGCCCCATGCAGCTACAGTACCTGGCCATAACCCTAGACATCAGGGCAACCATGCCAGAATTGGCTGAACTGGTAGATAATAATTTTAGGATTAACCCCACAGTTGGCTCCAGATGCTAACAGCCTCACCAAAATGCCAAGATACAGCACAAACAGGTATGAAACAGTCTGACATATAACTGGCTGTTTCACACAAGCCGAGCAGAGTGGCTAGAAAGAAGCCTCTCCTCAGTAAAAAACACATGGAAGCCTGCCTGGTGTTTGCAATGAAAATACCTAAACGTCTCTTAGCCTTTAAGAAATAAGATTACCTGCTCTGATTGGTAAATATGAGGTGTTATTATATGCACACAATCACTGGGGGATGTAATCACTGCCGAAGGTGCTTCAGCTAAGTACTGAATAAACGGTCTGAATACATATGTCTATGGCAATGGCAATATATATATATTTTTTATTTTCAATATGTTAACATAGCTTTTTATGATTCTGTGTTGACTTTGTCATAATTTATTTTAATTTCTGTGCTCATTATGGGGTATTGAGCGCAGAATAATGGGGGAACATTTGATTTTACTTTTATTGTAGCACAAGGCTAAAACATAAAATGTGAAAAACTTAAAGGGCCTGAAGACTTTCTAAATGCATTGTACTGTATGTACAAAGCAAACATGTACACGCAATAACAATATCTAGGGGGTCCAGAACACCACTTATATAGATTTTATAGACTTTCTTCATTTATCTGATCTGTGGGGTTTTCAGCACATGAAACTATGACATGTCAAATGGTGTACAAAATGACAATAGCACTTTAAGCTTTATTAAAAAGTCCAGGGCAGGGTTTTTCGTAAATATTTTAGTAACTAAAATATTGATTACAATAGTGGTAAAGCCACAGAGAAAACCTTACACATGCCCATGTGATTTTTCAGTAGTCCATGGAGAAATAATCATGTCGCTTTCTGGCTCACCGTTTTCACTACATGAGACCATGCCTTTTAATTCCCCCCCCCCCTTCATTAAGAAACACCAACCATAATGCACAGCATATTATGCAGATGGAAACTGGAGAAACTGGAGAAAGAAAAATATACATGGGGTATGAGATTCAGAAAACTTCAGAAGACAAGTCCTTGAATATGTTAAGTAGAACAATTGGAATACTAAAATAGGTCACTATCTTTGCTAATGCAGTGCTAAGTTTTACTCTTTTATTTTTAGCATTTGTTAATTACATAGTGAATATCAAGGCTTTAGCACATTACATTGCCATTCCTTAGAGAAAACAGACAATTCTCTGGCCAGAAGCACCAACTGTGTCATAATTGGGCCATTAGATAGAGTTTACTTATTTTTCTTCCTATTATGTTTAAATTGTATGCTGTATTCTAACCAAAAAATGTTAAAAACTGCTTTACAAATTTCTGGAACAAGAGGACAACAGGTAGAAGGTGTATAGAAAGTCACATGTGGCTTTGTGCTTTTATGGCATTGGAAATCCATGTTCTTTTAGGCAGGCTTTCTTCATACTGGTTTCACACATGGCAGTTTCTTGTGCCAAAGCAAGAAGTTGATTCAAAGGGGAAATAAAAAATAAAGGCATGACTTGTACTTCTCTTTCCTGTTGGATCCTCTTCTGGTTTTGGCTCAAAAGCTGCAGTGACACCTTCCAAAAAACAGCATTCAGTCTGGTCCAGAGGCCTTTACTAGAGCTGGCTTGCTGATTCAGTAAACAGGTTAATCTGACTGGTATGGAAGCCCTGCTGAGCCAGCTTTCTACTGCTGAAAACAGCTGCTGCACAAACAGGGGCGTAGCTAGGATTCACAGGGCCCCATAGCAAAAAATTTTAAGGACCCCCACTTCCTTACGCACAACACAAAGCACTGTTTGCTGTGCTGTTCACACAACATGAGTAGAGTATTAATCACAGCCGTTGTTGCCGATTTACAACACCGTCATGATGAATACTTTACTTACATTGTGCTGCAGCTATACTGAATCCCAGACGGAGTGTATACACATAGGGGGAGATTTATCAAAGGGTGTAAAATTTAGACTGGTGCAAACTGCCCACAGCAACCAATTACAGCTTAGTTTCCAGCTCTGGTGAACGAAAAGAGGAGCTAGGATTGGTTGCTGTGGGCAGTCTAAATGTTACACCCTTTGATAAATCTCCCCCATAGTATACACCCTGGCCGGGATAGTTAGCGGCTCCGCAAAAAACTGACATGTCCTATTCAGTCAATAGCGGCCACAGAGAACCTGTCAGCGCACACAGTAGAGCGTGCAGCTCCAGCTCCGGCTGCACGCTCCATTGTGTGCAGCGAGGAATTCGTATGCAGGCACACACTGATCCGCCTGCATCCGAATTCAGCAGAAGTGAAGATGCAGTACTGGCCGGATGATCTTCATACCTCGGCCAGGTCACAGAACGCCATGTGAACATAACCATACAGTGTATGCTCAGTGATGTGGCCAAAAAATAAAATCTCTTGTGGCCAGAGCCAGAATGCTGGCTGCAGCTACAAGAGTGACTGCCAGAGAAGAGAGCCAATGGCTGCTTGCTCTGTCAGTCCACTGTTTTTATCTATAAGGGCCCATTAGGAGCCCTTATGGTTAAATACATAGGTGCAGGAGCAGACTACCTTCTGATTAACCCCTTATGTACTGCAGTGTGTAAGTAACCCAGAGTTCAGAAGACAAGAAGATATCTGCTTTACTGCTCATTTTCCTTTCCTACTTGATTGCGCAGCTGGAGAACAGAGGTCAGAGGTTATCAGTGCAGCAAAGCAGAGATCTCTGTCTTCTGTCTGTTAACCCTTTTTTGTGTTGCAGCATGTAAGTAAACATTGGGTTACTTACACACTGCAGTACATAAGGGTTTAAGCAGAAGGATACACACTATTACCTTCTTCCCTGGGCCCCCCTCCTGCATGGCCCCATAGCAACTGCCTACCCTGCCTCTATGGTAGCTAAGCCACTGTGACACTTTACCTTATACATAGTAGTTTGGGGTGGTTATGGGTTAATGTCTCTTGTGTGCCTATATTTTTAGACTGGATTCACATGTAATGGATACGCAGTGGATTTCACACTTCAAGTTCGCAGCAAAAAGTATGTAAATGCCACCTCCCTTAACCCCCGCGGCCCAATTTTTATTCTGCTGCGACTATATAAACACTGGCCCCCTTGACCTGTAGCAGCCTGCTGTTGCTGAGCACCACTGATTCTACAAAAGCACAAAGGTAAGACAATTCCACAGAACTACAAGTGGGTGGGGAGATAGTGCCATAGCTTCATTGCTTTGTCCAAGTTTATTTAATGTTAAACAGTTGTAAATATTCTAACTTGTGCAGAAGTTATTATCATTTCTTTAAGTTCTATTCAATGGATATTATTATTTCAGCTTGTTATCTCCTATCCATAGGACAGGGGACAACAAGCTTATTGGACCCCCACCGATCCCAAGAATGGAGACACCATAGCAATGAATGGAGTGCTTACCGTGCCTTTGATGCATTTATTCTTTATAGGCTGCTGAACACTTCTGAACGCTGAACTCCAAAACATTTAGCAGTCCATAGAAAATGAATGAACTGCATGTCATGGGAACATCCCTTTACGTTTAGGTACAATAGTAAGGATATTGTAAATAAGCAAATTATATAAAAAATTTTAAGTATATCAAGACAGGACAAAAATAGATACCACTTGTAAATCTGTGTTAACTTTAGTGTGGTCTTTAACCTATCTTATGTCAAAATCCAAGAAGTTCATACATAATCTCTTAAATTCACTGCCCTTTCACTGTCTTTTATACTAAATTTAATGGAAACACCTAAAAGGGCCATTATTCAATCTGAACTAGAATAATGTGCCAACATCACAATGACAGCCGCCAAAGTATGTTAAACAACAACTGTTATTTTGGGTATCAAATAACGGCCATTGAAAATCATTGTTATGAACATGGCCCTATAGGGTAATAGGACAGAAGTAAAGCAAAATAATTAATCCTGTAGTCCATGCTAGAGAAAATAGCCTGTTGGGAGCATTACTGTGACCACTGGGGAATTGCCAAGGGCTAAAAAGGTAGGATATAAGGAAATGGGAGTGTCACCACAGAAAAGTCTTTACTAGATAAAGGCTGTCTTTTTGAGTGAATTTAGCTTACAGGCCTGACTTTGAGCAAAGCCATGGCAAGATTCTGCATTCAGAGGATGTCATTCTTTACCAGGCATGAATAATGTGCATCATTCATCATACTATTATACATCATACTATTAGTTCCATTTAAATCAGGCTAAGTTAAATTATGTTACAAATATGAATGTAAAGTAATTATATCATCATAATTCATATATCTAATTAACTAATAGTAAATTCATATATCTACTTAACCCCTTCACATCAGCAATATATCTATATACTGTACGTTCCAACTGTCGACGCCTCCTGCAGTAGAAATGTATATATATATGTTCCTGGTGGGGAGGAGTTTTAATGAGCATGAGCAGCACCACCACACACAATGCAGTGCCAGGAGCAAGCATAATGAGAGACAGCAGTAATCACACTACTGTCTGCCATTAAATACTACGATCTATAGTGATCATACCGTCTAAGAATGTCAATGACAAGAGTGGTACCTGTCACTGACTGATCTGAACCAGTGTGACTGCAGGGGTCCCAATCAGTTTCAAAGCTTCTCTTCCAATAAATGTTGAAATCATCCATTTTTCCAATTATGCAAACAAAAATAAATACATAAATAAATAAACATATTTGGTATTGTAGCATCTGGAATTGTCCGATCTATCAAAATATAACAATATTGTTCCTGCACAGTGAACAGCGTCAACGAAAAGAGGAATACAATTAACAGGATTGCTGATTTTTCTTATATATTATATAACAGACAAAAAAATTATAAAAAAGCAATCCTATTTACACCAATACTCTATGCTGTAATAAAAACTATAGATCATGGTACAAAAAATGAACCCCCAAACAGCCCCTTAGGTGGAAAAAGAAATGTGTTATTGCTCCTAGAAGTTCCCGCCCTGCTCTCTGGCCCGCTCCTTTGGATGTCAGTAATTCTGCAGAAGGGGCGGCCTGAAGACTAAGCAGCGGCTGATGAGCAGGGCGTTCGCAGGGAGTGTCACAGACCTGCCTCTGTGACACTGTCAGCGTAGAATAAAGAATGTATTTACTCAATTTGCTGGATCATACAGCATTGCTAAAGGTGCAATGCTTGTGTACTGTATATGCATATCTGTACTGTCCATTACCCTTTAAGTTATGACAGCTCCTCAGTAATTTAGAGAAGTTCCTGTTTAATCAAGTACCAAACCTGGTATATCTAATTTCTCTCCTGTATACAGTTTAACAGTAACCGCCATGTAGGTATAGATGTACTATACATGTTGATATACACTTTAAAAATAAGGTGGTGCCTTCCTGCAGGGCCGGCATTAGAGGGGGAGCAAACAGGGCAATTGCCCAGGGCCCCCATCCCCAGTCTGTCATCATAAACCTCGCTCCAGCTCGCTGCTACGCTGCCTGTGCCACCTTAAAAGGACTTCCTTAAGAAATTCCCCTTCACCTCAGCTCCAGCCTGAACTTGTCACATGTCGGGATGGCAGGGAGGGAAGAGATATGTGCAGCTGTTGTGCAGCTCCCTGACCACTTCCTGTCCCGTGTATGAGGCTGATCTGTCACCCCCCCCCCCGCACCCTGCTCCTTCGTGAGATTAGTTATGTATATGGTGTGTGTGTGTGTGTGTGTGTATATTTACAGGCTATATCAAAAATGCAAAGATACATGGCACTACCTAGGCTCCACTTGCACCGATCACACCTGGGGTAACTTGAACCATATGCCGGCGGTGCTCCTGCTAGAAGTCACACATGAGTACTAAATAGCAAAAGAAGAAAACGCAGGGCACTCACCGTTCTGTTGCAATTCAGACCATCCGCTTTATTATGAAATGCAGGAGTAGCGGGGGAGACAGGAATGGGTGACCGCAGTTTCGCGGCGTGTGCCGCTTTGAAGAACCCTTGCGTGACCCTGACGTCACTTCCTTTTATGCGCTCAAACAAAAACTTTATATACAAGTGAAGTGAACAATAAACATACCGTATACACATATTTAAAAACACATACTATATACACTGTGTTCATATAAGGACAACAACATCCACCCGGTTACATAACATCTATGTCGCTGCGGGTGTTTAGTCCCAGGCTACCTAATGCTTCATATTTTATAATAAATTCAGTTTCTTTTTTCAAGAGCAATAACCTCCTATCGCCTCCACCCCTAGGGGCCGGTACTGTGCAAAGACCAGCAAACTGTAACGGATCCCCGTTGTGTATTTGTTGCATATGCTTGATCATCCGTGGGCTGCCCTTGCCTGTACGTAATGATCTAACATGCTCAGAAAACCTCTTCCACATCGGGCGAATAGTCTTGCCTATGTAGTATCTGCCACAACTACAGAACAGGGCATAGACCACAAATTGGCTCTTACACGTAACGAAATCAGTTACTATATGTGTATGACCTCCTAATTTGATGTGTTTGCCATTCTGTAATGATCTGCAATAATTGCAGTGTCCACATTTAAAGTTACCATGGGCTGAACTAGAGGTAAGCCAAGATCCTTCTCTATATGTTTTTTCCTTCTCTAATCTTCCATGGACTAATAAGTCCTTGATGTTTTGTGTCCTTCTGAATGTCACTATGGGGCGATCTGTAATATGTTCCCTGAGGACTTCATCTTGCTCCACTATGTGCCAGTTTTTATGGATGGAGTTCTTAATTACTCGTTCTAAAGGGGAATAATCAAAGGTAAACACAATCCGTTTTTTGTTTTTTGCTGTAAATTTTGTATTTGTCATACTCTCACTATGACGTGCTTTGTTTTTTAGTGGGGATGTGTCCATGTTCAGTGCTCTGTTCAGACTCTCTTGTATCAACTGATGGGGATATCCTCTCTTGCTCAATCGTACACTTAGTCCTGCCTGTATATGAAATAAGGTGTCGTCATTGTTTATCCGTCTCAATCTTACAAATTGGCTATAGGGTAAGGCTTTTTTAGTATGGTATGGATGATAGCTATTATAACTTAATAAGGAATTAACCGCTGTTTCTTTTCGATGGCAGGAAGTGATCAGATGTCCATCCCTTATATTTAAGTGTACATCCAAAAAATCTAATTCTTGGCCCCCATATACTGATGTGTATTGCATGTTTAGATCATTATTGTTCATATACGATACAAATTTTGCAAATCTTTCTCTACCCCCCGACCACACCATGACAATGTCATCTATATATCTCAGATATATGTGTATGTAGCAAGCAAATTCATTATTCATGGAAAACACTTTAACACTTTCCATGTATGCAAGAAAGATGTTAGCCAGGGTAGGTGCCACTGGAGTCCCCATGCCAACTCCTGACTTTTGCACATACCACTGGTCATTGAACTCAAATGCATTACATGACATCACTAGCTGTACCAGATCACATATGTACTGTACAAAATTAGTATCGTATCCACCTACTGTGTGCAGACACCACCTAACTGCCTGTACACATTGGTCCTGCGGGATCCGAGTGTACAGGCTTTCTACGTCAATACTCACTAACTCGTGATCCTCCTGCCAACAAAACGGTTTTAATGTTTCCAAGAGATCACCCCTGTCCCTGACGTATGAAGGGATGTTTTTCAAAATCGGTCTCAATAGCCAATCAAGGTATTTGGAGATAGGTTCCATGACTGATCCCCTGCCCGCTACTATAGGGCGTCCAGGTGGACGTTCCAAGTTTTTATGTACTTTGGGCACCCAATACCAGTATGGCTTCTTGGGCATCTGGACATACAGTTTTTCCGCAAAACTATTGGAGAGGTGCTGTTGTTCCACTCCTCTCTGCAGGATGTCTCTAACCTTATTTTGATAAGTGAGTGTGGGATCTGTGGATATTTTGCTGTAGGTGGTATTATCTGACAGCTGTCTCTGTGCCTCTTCCAAATAGTATTGCTTAGATAGTACTACAATATTCCCACCCTTGTCGGCCGGACGTATCACAATCTCACGTTGGGACCTTAACCATACTAGGGCCCTGCGCTCCCCTTCAGAAACATTTGAACGGGAGGCAGGATAAATTAATGCCTTTACATCTTGTATGACCTTATCCATAAAGAGGGAAATGTGAGAGCCGGCCGCCAAGGGTGGATTAAAAGTAGATGGTACACCGCCTGTAAATATAGTGGTAGGAGAGGAGAAAGAGGGAGAAGGAACACTAGACACATCTGAAGAGGAGTCATCAAGTCCCATCAAAAGGGACTGCTACATCTACTGGGGATGGATTGCCTCCCACCTCAGGAAACATATTACAGATCGCCCCATAGTGACATTCAGAAGGACACAAAACATCAGGGACTTATTAGTCCATGAAAGATTAGAGAAGGAAAAAACATATAGAGAAGGATCTTAGCTTACCTCTAGTTCAGCCCATGGTAACTTTAAATGTGGACACTGCAATTATTGCAGATCATTACAGAATGGCAAACACATCAAATTAGGAGGTCATACACATATAGTAACTGATTTCGTTACGTGTAAGAGCCAATTTGTGGTGTATGCCCTGTTCTGTAGTTGTGGCAGATACTACATAGGCAAGACTATTCGCCCGATGTGGAAGAGGTTTTCTGAGCATGTTAGATCATTACGTACGGGCAAGGGCAGCCCACGGATGATCAAGCATATGCAACAAATACACAACGGGGATCCGTTACAGTTACAGTTTGCTGGTCTTTGCACAGTACCGGCCTCTAGGGGTGGAGGCGATAGGAGGTTATTGCTCTTGAAAACAGAAACTGAATTTATTATAAAATATGAAGCATTAGGTAGCCTGGGACTAAACACCCGCAGCGACATAAATATTATGTAACCGGGTGGATGTTGTTGTCCTTATATGAACACAGTGTATATAGTATGTGTTTTTAAATATGTGTATACGGTATGTTTATTGTTCACTTCACTTGCATATAAAGTTTTTGTTTGAGCACATAAAAGGAAGTGACGTCAGGGTCACGCAAGGGTTCTTCAAAGCGGCACACGCCGCAAAACTGCGGTCACCCATTCCTGTCCCCCCCGCTACTCCTGCATTTCATAATAAAGCGGATGGTCTGAATTGCAACAGAACGGTGAGTGCCCTGCGTTTTCTTCTTTTGCTATATGTACAGGATATTTCATGCCTGCAGGGATTACTTTGCTGGTGAGGACCACCAACAAGCCTGGTTAACTATGATTTACATACAGTGCGGGAGATTTAGAAAAGTAAATTTGTGGGGGGCTTGTGTAACAGTCAAAGCGTGTACTTTTATGTTTGCAAACAGCACTACCCGCCCTAGTACACTGTATGTATATCTGCAGGGGCTAGCTGGTGGTGATGCTACTGTACTACCAGCCCTATTATATGTATAGCTGCAGGGGCTAGCTGGTGGTGATGCTACTGTACTACCAGCCCTATTACACTGTATGTATATCTGCAGGGGCTAGCTGGTGGTCATGCTACTGTACTACCAGCCCTACTACACTATATGTATACTTGCAGGAGCTAGCTGGTGGTAGTGTCGGACTGGGCCACCGGGAGACTGGAGGATCCTCCGGTGGGCCCCTCCTCCCACATACTAACCGTCTGGCAGCTGGGGCCCCCAGACATTGATGGGTCCCAGCGTCGTACGAAGCGGCAGGCCAGCAGCGGTGGCCGCCACCGGCCAGGGGTGTGCTGGGTAGGTCAGGCACCCCCACCCCGTGCAGTTACAGGGCCAGAGTGAGCTTCCGACACAGGCCAGAAGCTCACAGCTGTAGCCCCGCAGTGCCCGAACTTCTCTCTTGCGCGGCAGCGCCGATGCCGTCACATCATGTGCGCGGCCGAGCATGAGAGAAGTTCGGGCACTGTGGGGCTACAGCTGTGAGCTTCCGGCCTGTGTCGGAAGCTCCCTCCGGCCCCGTAACTGTAATGCCACGCCTGCCTCTACCCCTGTCTCTCCGTCTGCTCCCCCTGCCCCTCGTCCATTCCTCCTGCCCCTTGTCTTCTCTCTTTGCCCCCAGCTGCTCCCCCTTCCCCCTGTCTTCTCCCTCTGCTGCTCTCCCTGCCTCCAATTTCTCCCCTGCCCCATCTGTTCCCCCTGCTGCTCTCCCTGCCCCATCTGCTCCCCCTGCCCCCTGCCTTCTCCCTCTGCCCCCTGCCTGCTCCCTCTGCCCCCTGTCTGCTCCCCCTGCCCCCTGTCTGCTCCCCCTGCCCCCTGCCTTCTCCCTCTGCCCCCTGTCTGCTCCCCCTGCCTTCTCCCTCTGCCCCCTGCCTTCTCCCTCTGCCCCCTGTCTTCTCCCTCTGCCCCTGTCTGCTCCCCCTGCCCCTGTCTGCCCCCCCTGCCCCCTGTCTTCTCCCTCTGCCCCCTGCCTTCTCCCTCTGCCCCCTGTCTTCTCCCTCTGCCCCCTGTCTTAACCCTCTGTCCCTGTCTGCTCCCCCTGCCCCCTGTCTGCTCCCCCTGCCCCTGTCTGCTCCCCCTGTCCCCTGTCTGCTCCCTCTGCCCCCTGCCTTTTCCTTTTGCCCCCTGCCTTCTCTCTCTGCCACCTGTCTGCTCCCCCTGCCCCCTGCCTTCTCCCTCTTCCCCCTGCCTTCTCCCTCTGCCCCCTGTCTGCTCCCCCTGCCCCCTGTCTTCTGCCTTTGCCCCCTGTCTTAACCCTCTGTCCCTGTCTGCTCCCCCTGTCCCCTGTCTGCTCCCCCTGCCCCCTGTCTTCTCCCTCTGCCCCCTGTCTTCTCCCCCTGCCCCCTGTCTGCTCCCTCTGCTCCCTGCCTTTTCCTTCTGCCCCCTGTCTGCTCCCTCTGCCCCCTGTCTTCTCCCTCTGCACCTGTCTGCTCCCCCTGCTGCTCTCCCTGCCCTGCAATTATTCCCCTGCCCCCCCATCTGCTCCCCCTGCCCCCTGTCTGCTCCCTCTGCCCCCTGTCTTCTTCCGCTGCTGCCCCTGCCCCCTATCTGCTCCCCCTGCCCCCAGCTGCTGACCCTGCCCCCAGATGCTCCACCTGGCCCCCAGCTGCTCCCCCTGCCACCCCTAGCTGCCTCCCTTCCCAGTCACCCCAGCTGCTCCCCCAGCCACCCCTAGCTGCCTCCCTTCCCCAGTTACCCCAGCTGCTCCCCCTGCCCCCCCAGCTGCCTCCCTGCCCCCTCCTCCAGCTACCTCCCTTCCCAAATCCCCCCCAGATGCCTCCCTTCCCCAGTCACCCCCAGCTGCCCGCCTGCAGATGAGTTGTGGTTGGAAAAGTCTTCATGATGACTGCACCAGATGGAGAAGAAAGCAAAAAGTGAGCAAGAATCGGAGAAGACATCACCTGTGAGTCATTAGTAAATGCACTGTTTTCACTTCTATAGTGTGCAGAGCCTGTGTACCAATGAGTCAGTGTATGATTTGTGGTAGTGTACTGACACAGCCCCGTGGTCACTAAAGTACATTAGTGCAAACTTTTAAACTGCCTAGGAGCTCCCAGGTCCAGTCCACGACTGCAGACTGAAGGTCCAGCAATACATCTGTCTACAGCGGCAGTTATCAGAGGATTGTACTACTGTACTACAACTCCCAGCATATCCTGAGGGCTGCAGACTGTCAGTAAATGCTGGGAGTTGTAGTGCCTGCAGCTGTTGTAGTTGGGTCCTATACACTGGATGCTTTGTGGCATATAAGAATACATAGATCTGTGGGGGCTCAGTGCAGGGAAGTGACCCCAGAACAGCACTTATGGGGGATAGTGGTAGATGTTTTTGTTCTATCCCCTATTAGTGCTGTTCTGGGGTCACTTCCCTGCACTGAGCCCCCACAGATCTATGTATTCTTATATGCCACACAGCATCCAGTGTATAATGCACCTAGGACCCAACTACAACAGCTGCAGCCACTACAACTCCCAGCATGTACTGACAGTCTGCAGCCCTCAGGATATGCTGGGAGTTGTAGTACAGTAGTACAACCCTCTGATAACTGCCACTGTAGACAGATGGAGCCAACAGGAGACTCTGCACACAGTGATTTATTAAAGGGTTGTCCTCTCAGAAACTACAACTCCCACCATACTCTGAGAGCTGTATAAATGTAGGGGGTTCTGAGAGTTTTAGTTCAACTGAAAATGTTATTCACAAGGGATTTGTCACAGATACAGATGAATCCAGGAAAGGACCGGGTCAGCATGTCGTGTCTCGCTGGTTCTTTATTGGTGGGCCCCAAGGATCAATTCCTCTGGTGGGCCCCAGGTACCCCAGTCCGACACTGGCTGGTGGTCATGCTACTGTACTACCAGCCCTATTATATGTATATCTGCAGGGGCTAGCTGGTGGTGATGCTACTATACTACCAGCCCTATTACACTGTATGTATATCTGCACGGGCTAGCTGGTGGTCATGCTACTGTACTACCAGCCCTATTATATGTATATCTGCAGGGGCTAGCTGGTGGTGATGCTACTATACTACCAGCCCTATTACACTGTATGTATATCTGCAGGGGCTAGCTGGTGGTCATGCTACTGTACTACCAGCCCTATTATATGTATATCTGCAGGGGCTAGCTGGCGGTGATGCTACTGTACTACCAGTCCTATTATATGTATATCTGCAGGGGCTAGCTGGTGGTGATGCTACTGTACTACCAGCCCTATTACACTGTATGTATATCTGCACGGGCTAGCTGGCGGTGATGCTACTGTACTACCAGCCCTATTATATGTATATCTGCAGGGACTAGCTGATGGTTATGCTACTGTACTACCAGCCCTATTACACTGTATGTATATCTGCAGGGGCTAGCTGGTGGTCATGCTACTGTACTACCAGCCCTAATATATGTATATCTGCAGGGGCTAGCTGGTGGTCATGCTACTGTACTACCAGCCCTATTATATGTATATTTGCAGGGGCTAGCTGGCGGTGATGCTACTGTACTACCCGCCCTATTACACTGTATGTATATCCGCAGGGGCTAGCTGGTGGTGATGCTACTGTACTACCCGCCCTATTACACTGTATGTATATCTGCAGGGGCTAGCTGGTGGTCATGCTACTGTACTACCAGCCCTATTATATGTATATCTGCAGGGACTAGCTGGTGGTCATGCTACTGTACTACCAGCCCTATTATATGTATATCTGCAGGGGCTAGCTGGTGGTCATGCTACTGTACTACCAGCCCTATTATATGTATATTTGCAGGGGCTAGCTGGCGGTGATGCTACTGTACTACCCGCCCTATTACACTGTATGTATATCCGCAGGGGCTAGCTGGTGGTGATGCTACTGTACTACCCGCCCTATTACACTGTATGTATATCTGCAGGGGCTAGCTGGTGGTCATGCTACTGTACTACCAGCCCTAATATATGTATATCTGCAGGGGCTAGCTGGTGGTCATGCTACTGTACTACCAGCCCTATTATATGTATATCTGCAGGGGCTAGCTGGCGGTGATGCTACTGTACTACCCGTCCTATTACACTGTATGTATATCTGCAGGGGCTAGCTGGTGGTCATGCTACTGTACTACCAGCCCTATTATATGTATATCTGCAGGGGCTAGCTGGTGGTGATGCTACTGTACTACCAGCCCTATTATATGTATATCTGCAGGGACTAGTTGGTGGTGATGCTACTGTACTACCAGCCCTAGTACACTGTATGTATATCTGCAGGGGCTAGCTGGTGGTGATGCTACTGTACTACCCGTCCTATTACACTGTATGTATATCTGCAGGGGCTAGCTGGTGGTGAAGCTACTGTACTACCAGCCCTATTATATGTATATCTGCAGGGGCTAGCTGGTGGGGATTCTACTGTACTACCAGCCCTATTATATGTATAGCTGCAGGGGCTAGCTGGTGGTGATGCTACATGTACAGGATCTGCAGCAGATTTGATGGCGCACAGTTGAAGCTGCAGCTTTGCTTTCAATCTGCAACTTCAAATCTGTGCCATCAAATCTGCTGCAGATTATGCTGCTGCACATGTGACGCCAAGAAGGTACTGTGCACATCTCTATTAAAGGGGTATTCCAGATACAGAACTTTTAAAATGATGCTAGGGACGACCTGAAAATAGAAATAAAAAACAACACTTAGGGCCCTATTATGTCAAACGATTATCGGCCATTTTTCAGACGATAATCATTTTGTGTAATAGCTTATATTAAAAGACCCATCTATGCCCAGTGTCAGCTGCATCATCCCATACCCAATGTTACAGTGGGGGGCACTCACTGAAATTTATCATTACTGCACAGGACAGGAAGGGGTTAAAATGTTGTGGTCTCTTTTTTTGTGTAACCTTAAATAAGTTAATACAACAACAACAACAACAACAACAATAATAATAATAACTATTAATATATACAGTATATACCCCAAGCACAGAAAATGCTGCCTACCTCTCTTCTGCTTGCATGCAGAGGTTGGCCTGCTGTGTTCTGCCTGTACAATGCGCTCTTACGCCTTTTTGCATTCTGCTATCTGTCTCTGATGGACATTTTACAATGCGGTACTATTAATACTTATATGGTCACTGATTATTTTATATGGATTTTATTTAGTAACAGTATGGTAATATAATTTAGCTTCTATGTAATGTTAGAGGTCATGGTGTGGTGGCACTGTTTGGGCCTTGTATAGCGGTATTATTAGTAGAATTGGTCATTTGGTCTTAGTATCATGCAGTTTGTTCAGATCAATATACAGGTAATGTTCAATCACTACATAGGGGTAATATTTGGTCATATTGTGGGTGATTTATCAAAGGGTGTTAAATTTAGATTGGTGTAAACTGCCCCCAGCCAACAATCACAGCTCCTCATTCATTTTACTAGAGCTGTATGCTGAGCTATGATTGGTTGCTGTGGGCATTTTGCACCAGTATAAATTTTACATCCTGTGATAAATCTGGGCCATTATGTTCACACACCATCATTTTTGGCTCTTTAGTAGCTAGTCATTTTGAGTTTAAAAAAAACGTCAGTTTTCTGGACTCTAATTGATGGCTGCCCTAAAAGACGACCATTAAAGGGCCAAAATTGATAGTGTGTGATCATGTGTTTTCAGGAGATATATATATGTGTTGTATATTAGCATAGATTTTTTTTTCTGTTTTATCGGTTTTTCATTTGATTTCCTAATTTGTACTGAACAATTGGGGTAAAAAAAAAAAAAGCCATAGAAACATGACAGCCAAAAAACACACCATTCACCAAGTTTAGCATTATTTTGCAATTATGCAATTAAAGCAGTGTTGTTTGGCTCCGCTGCATAGCAAGATTTTGTGTATTGGACTTGATCTTTTAAAAACCCAGCAATGGCCCCGCCACTTTCTGATTCAGCTGTCACTATATTGTGGTACAATATCCGAGCATCTGGGGCCCCACTTTAAAATTTTGCCCAGGGCCACACCTGGCCTAAAACCGGCCCTGCCTTCCTGTAGGTTATGTTGGTTTCACACATGGCAGTTGTTTGGAAAACTGCCACTTCAGTTTTGAGCCGAGGCCAGGAGTGGATCCGGAAGGAAGGAGACATATAAGTGCTTTCTTTATTTTACTCATTACTTTAAATCCTCAACGTTTTGGCTCAAAAAAAAGCAATGCCAGTTTAAAAAAAAAACTACCATGCGTGAAACCAGCATCAATGTGACAACTCTTTAACAGATTGTATTTTTAATGCATGTAAAAGGCAATTTTTGTTACATTTTTCATGATCTGTACAATAAATATAATATTTACTGGTGACCTCTTCAAAGTGTACTTGTTGTGTGTAAAAACTTTTGACGTGTTAAAAAGTTTTTACAAATGACAGTTACACTTTAAGACTATTTTCCCAGTAAGTACATTAAACTCTGGTCATTGTTAGTGTTTATTGGTACGTAGTGGGAACATAGCCTAAGAATGTGGTTCAGAAGGGGCTACAGTATATTGCAACTTAAGAGAAATGTGTAAGATAATTGTAATATGCTATTTGTATTGACAGATATCCGTTGTCACCAGGCCTAAAAAACAGTGATCTTCACTTGTTTAATGTTGAAGAAAATGGAGGAACACCTTTTACATCAAAGGTTTCTGGAAGACATAACCATCATCACCAACATCATCACCACCATCATCACTCTTCTTATGGACACCTTGCCACAGAAAGCAAAGAAAAAACCTCTGGAAGTTCCAGTACAAGTAGTAAGTTTCCCATTGTTTGTAAAGAATGCATGATATTTAGTCACACCCAGTAATTTCATCTATGCAATTTTATTGAAAGTCCTTCCCGATTAACATACATCATCTCCAGATTCATGTTCGTGTATGGTAACACATATAAGGGTCTTGTCACACCTCATAACAATGTTTACATACAGCACATACTTTGGAAAAATTATTATTATTTATTTTAATCTTCCATCATATGCCCCTCCCCCCAATAATCTTCCCCCAACCTGACCTATATGTTATGAAAGGGAAAATTATTATTTTTTGGATCAATTGCAAAATTATTTCCCAGTGCATACACTATGGGGGGATTTATCAATGAGTATGCCGGTGCTAAGTAAAGCCCTACCCCCATTCACCATGCCAGATTTACAAAGAGGTGCGTTCACACTACGTATATTTCAGTCAGTATATTTCAGTCAGTATTGTGGTCCTCATATTGCAACCAAAACCAGGAGTGGATTAAAAACACAGAAAGGCTCTGTTCACACAATGTTGAAATTGAGTGGATGGCCACCATTTAATGGCAAATATTTGCTGGTATTTTAGAACAACGGCTGTTATATTGAAATAATGGCAGTTATTTACTGTTATATGGAGGCCATCCACTCAATTTCAACATTGTGTGAACAGATCCTTTCTGTGTTTTTAATCCACTCCTGGTTTTGGTTGCAATACTGACTGAAATATACCTAGTGTGAACGCAGCCTCATAGTGCGTTTACACAGACAGATTTATCTGACAGATTTTTTAAGCCAAAGCCAGAAACAGACTATAAACAGGGAACATGTCATAAAGGAAAGACTGAGATTTTTCCTCTTTTCAAATCCATTCCTGGCTTTGGCTTCCAAAATCTGTCAGATAAATCTGTCTGTGTAAACGTACCATTAGTAAATCCTGCAAGACTTGCACCTTCTGCATGACAGGTGCTAAGATGGAGACCTGCTTTAGAGCAGACGTAGATTTCTGCCATGGTTTATACCTGTCTACAGGCATAGACCATAATAAATCAGGTGCGTCTATCAGGTGAGCGGGGCTTACGCCATGGTATAACACAAATATCCATGTGTACACCATGAGTGCACATTTATAAATGTGCCCCATAATGTATATACCAAGGGAGGTTTGAATAAGTTACTTTAGGTTTATATTGTATTGTGTGTTATATAACAATTGTTATATAGTATAACAGAATAAAATGTGCCGGCAGCCTTGTTTTGTTGTTGTAGATCTCTCTTACACAATCCTTTGATTAGCTTCTTTTCATCCTGGAGCTAAGCTTTTAATGCTGAATTCTCTTCTTGACAACAGTTCTCACCTACAGCTGGCTTTATAACACTTCAATCCTATGAATATTGATTGCTCTGTTTTACTAAAAAAAATTACAGCAAAAAAAAAGGATTATTCTGCCATCTTACTCATGCTCTATTTGCCATTTCTAATCAGTTATATTTAATCTTTCCCTTTTTCGTGCATTGGATATGTATAACGCAGTCTTTCTAAGTTAATGTGATCACTAATAGTCCTAATGTAGATGCTGTGAGACAACTCAGTACACACACATAATGCTTAACGTGACAAATATTTTCTTACAAGCTAGTTTTGTGCAAATAGCTATCTGATTGTGAATAATTTCTTCACATCTTTATATTGTTGTAATTAGAATGACCACAACACACTGATTCATGCATAACCAATAAAATGTTTCAATCAGTATTCTTTAGGCTGGGTTCACACTACGTATATTTCAGTCAGTATTGTGGTCCTCATATTGCAACCAAAACCAGGAGTGGATTAAAAACACAGAAAGGATCTGTTCACACAATGTTGAAATTGAGTGGATGGCCGCCATATAACAGTAAATAACTGCCATTATTTCAATATAACAGCCAATGTTTTAAAATAACAGCAAATATTTGCCATTAAATGGCGGCCATCCATTCAATTTCAACATTGTGTGAACAGACCCTTTCTGTGTTTTCAATCTACGCCTGGTTTTGGTTGCAATATGAGGACCACAATACTGACTGAAATATACGTAGTGTGAACCCAGCCTTAGGCTGTATACTGAGTTTTCCTGTCTGTTCACATTTTCCATTTCATTTTTCCATCACGTTTCCATTTCAGTACGTTTAATTTTAACATACACACAAATGTGGTCTTGAATACATTTTTTAAAATAATGTAAGTCAATAGGAAACAGGTTCTGCAGTATGGTATACAGCAGCAACCAATTTTACCATTCATTTTTTTCTTTTTTAGCATACACGTTAAATGGAAACAAAAACGCAATGTCAACCCAATGCTAATTGAGTTAAATAAACCCTATAAATCTTTTGTCTTAAGGCCCTATTACACAAAACGATTATCGCCCGTATTCGGCCTTCATAGCATAAGCTATAGTACTATAATAATAGCCAAATTGCTCTTATACTAGTTACAGCCAGAAAGACCACCAAACAGTGCCTACCCGAGTACTAGCCATGTGTGCAGTCAGATTCGTAGGTGATAGTGTCTGTATTGGATACTGAACTCAGATAACAGGCCCCCAATGTAAGCAAACAATAGATATAGAAAGGCATGTGCTTAAAACTTAACCCTTTTCAGTCACCACCCATAATCTAAGCGATTTTGTTGGTCGATTTGTCTGTAGCACATCCTGTCTCTGTCTCTTTTGTTGCCGGGCGAGCTGTAACGCCTCATCTGTAACCCCACCCACCAGACAGTGATCACCTGGCCAAGAGCAGGGAAAAAACAGCCCCTGATTAGTATTGGGAAAATGACACTGTTGTCTCTCTCTTGCTCTCTTTTTCTGATCTACAGTATCTATACAGATAACTAGATAACTAGATACTCTGTTTACTGTGCAAAGCAGAAGCAGATTGTGCTGTGGTGGGCAGTGTGATCATGGGATCATGGGATCTCATGGGAGCTAATGGGGTCACTGTCTCCTGGGTTAGACAGGCACTTTTTGGCACAAAACACAGTCTACACCAGCAAGTAAGGTGCAACTGGCCCCAACCAGTTTTATTTTCTTTGCAGCAAATAAACACAAAAGAAAACCTACGTCGTCTGGTAACTAATTAAACAGTACACAGCTAACTAACCAGAGCTGAGCCTACTGCACAGCTCTCGAACAAAACATGGAGCACTTTGCTATTTAAGGGTACAAACACACACACACCGTATACGCAGCGTATTTACTGCTGCGATACGCAGCAAATACGCAGCAGATACGCAGCAGATTAGATCTAAATAACTGAACACAGCATCAAATCTGCTGCAGATCTGCTGCGTATCTGCTGCGTATCCGGTGTGTGTGTTTGTACCCTAAAGGGGTTATCCAGTGCTAGAAAAAACAAGGCCACTTTCTTTCAGATACAACACGACTCTTGTCTCCAGTTCAGCTGCAGTTTGCAATTAGGCTCCATTCACTTCAATGGAACTGAGCAGCAAAACCCCACCCAAGCTGGAGACAAGTGTGGGGCTGTCTCTGGAAGAAAGTGGCCATGTTTTTGCAGCGCTGGATAACCCCTTTAAAATGAAGTTTTACCCAGGAGCAGAGAGAGCCATCATCTTGTGAGCTGTCAACACTTTTATATCACACACAGGCTTGCAGTAGCCAGAGTCACTCCCAATACCTGGAGTGGCCAAGTGGAGTAGGAGCCCACCCATCTCTCCCCTACTCCAAAGCAGCCAGGCCCTATTTTCCAGTCTTTTCCAAAAAAAACTATAGCAAGGAAACAGATTCTCCTTGCTACCCTAACTCCCTGGCTGCTTATTTAACACACATATGACAGGAAGCTTGGTGAAACATACATTCTATCCATTACTTTGCCCCTGGTCCTGTCACAGCAGATACTACAAGACAAGGGCAGGTATTCAGCAATTGGTTCTGAGGTGCGTTGCATACTGGGAGATGGGAAAGGTGTAAAACAATAGTGGGGGATTGGTGAGTGCACCTTTATGCTAGTTAAAGAGAAAGTCGCTAGAAAAGAAAAAATGGCAGGCAGGGAGCGGGTGCAAGAAAATAATAAACAAGTGAACTCACCCCTCCTTGTGCCTCTGTTGTGCTGCTCCATGGTCCCGTTGACGGCCACCGGCTATCATCTTTAGCTGGAAACAGTCACCGTACCCGCCCCAGTCATTAATTGGCTGAGCGGGCAATCACTCAGTTGGGTATGAGACGTTGCAGCTAGGAGTGCTGCAGGACACTGGCGTCTGTCAATGAGACATGAGGATAGGTGAGTTTACATTGTTTATTATTTTTGCCTGTCTGCATTTTTTCACCTTGGTGGATCTTCTCCTTTAAGTGACTAGTGACAGCTGAGGAGAGAGACTGGGTAAGATGTGAGGGAATAGAAACATAAATGCAGTGACTGGTCTTATAACAGTTACTACTCTATGATTTTGCAGTAAAAGTTAAAGAAAGGCCCCGTTCACACTGAGCAAACACGACTGAATTCCGCCGCGGAATCCCACCGTGCTCAGTGTCCCTCTGTGAGTGAATGAGATGGTGCGCTCTCCTCCGCTGCGTTCTCCGTTCTCCCTCCGTTCTCCCGCCGTTCTCCGTTCAAAGGACTGACATGTCACTACTTTAAGCGGAGAGCAGCAGCAGTGGAGGAGCGTGCGCCCTCTCATTCACTCGGACTTTCGCCGTGTTTGCTCAGTGTGAATGGGGCCAAACAGCTGAGGTGAGTTAATATAGGCCCTTTAACAGATATTCAGTGGTCTCTTACCTTTACAAATTAAAGAAAATTAGTCACTTAATTTCACCCTATAAAACTGTTGACACATAAATATTCAGTCCTACCATGTCCGTGTATTAGCAGGCCACAGTTGCAACTTACAATGGCGCACGCTGTATGCAAAGGAGAAGCAAGTAGGTATCTAGTGGAGGCTGCAACTAAGCACAGCAATAAGCCAGTAATTGCACCGGGCCTTGTGTGATTGGCAAGCCTGGAGCCAGCAAAACATTTCTTGTAGCTTATGGGTCTGCATGGGATTTTTTTGGGCTGCAATAGAAAGATGTTGCTGGCTGTAGGCTCCAAACTCCACAAACGATGTTGTTCAAGCTATTAACATTATAATTGATTAGTTAAAACTGGAAATAATTCTTTAGTGCAGGAAGTGGAAATGACATTGGTCTTCATTACTATTCTGCTCTTATTTCAGAGGTTTCTACTGGAGTCCTATGTCTTTATGAAGATACTTCCGGGCATCTGAAAAAAGCTGATGTTGAAACTACAAAGATTGGTTCCCCATGGCCAGCTTTGCGTATCAACACAAATAAGGTATTGCTATATGATTTGCATTTGCTCTTATTGTATTTAGAGAAAATGGAAACCTCCACAAGGACCAGCATTTTACATGTGTGAGAATACATAAAAATATAGTTCTTTCTTTTACTTGCACATACTTCTACACAAATTCAGCATAGGTTTCTTTCAAATCACAACCCAGCAGCTTTATTTTCAGTCATCGTTGAGGTCTCACAAACACAAGCAGAACTTTTCTTTAGCACAAACCTAATAACAAAAATAAGATTTTAATGCCGCAAAAGACCTACTGAAAACAGTCCTTCTCTTGAGGGTAGCTGCACACGTACTGGATTTGCAGCAGATTTCACGTTGTGAATTTGCAGCGAAATCCACTGCAAATCCTTGTACTGTGAAGTTCAATGGGGTTACATACCTGCAGCAGAATTTTCATTCCACTGCGAGTATGTAACCTGGCCCCTTTAACCCACCACCGCCCAAGAATTGACACAAAATTGTCAACGGAATAAGTGGAGCATAGTGCACTTGTTTGGCCAGCACTCCTCATTCCTCATAACTTTTTCTTTTTTAATATTTTACTAAGATTTTTTGTATAATATGAGCTACTGTACATAAGATATTGAACAAGGATTTCGTAACAAGCATAAGGTTACATAAAATAATAATTTCAGGATAACATAAAATACTATAACATCAATCGGAGAGATTTTAGTATGTTATATTCTGAACCAAAGGGTCCATATGGACCAGAATTTTGAGAGAGAATGTTCCTGTGTGTGGTATATTTTTTCATAGATGAGTTTGATTTTAGGACAGCCCCACAGGATATGCAGGAGTGTCCCCATTTTCCACATTTCCTTCAACATACTGTAATCCTAAGATATTGGGGAATATTAGATGGAGACATGAAGGAGTGTAGTACTATCTGACTATTGTTTTACATATTGCCCCTTGAAGTGCAATCTGAAATATTTATATACCACACTGAAGGCATATTTCCATTCTGTTAAGAATTGTTTTTGTAAGTCTTGTTCTCATTTTGACATAGGAGTACATTTGCACAGTTGTTTTTACCTTTGAAGTTATAATATAAAGAGACACTCCTAACATTTTGGTTGTTATTGTTTAAAGTAACACTGTCACCCCCTTACTGTATGAAGATTTCTCTACACAGCTGTAAAGCCTAAATTCTGCAGTTTTCATACCTTACTTTACAATAGATTGTCAGTGTCACTTTAAGAAGGATAACATGTCAGAGTCTATATAATTATTTTTAGAAAATCTTTCTTGTACTTTCTCTTATTTGTAAAAATTAGTGGAACTGAGTTTTCTCCAGTGATTATTTTGTATATCCACAGGTATAGCATGGGAGAGAATCACTGTGTCTATGTGCTTTTAACAGTTTTGTCCCAAATCATTTTTGATGTTTGCATTAATGTAAACTTTAGTTTTGGGGAGCGTGATTTGAGTATAAATGCGACCATTTTATTTTTAAGAAATATAGTGTTGGAAAGAGTTGTTTAAATTTTTACCTAATTTTATTGAGGTAAAGCTGTCTGCCAATTTTTCAATGTAGACAAAATACATGCATAGTATGTATAGAAGTAATCTATTAAATTGAGTAGGCCTACACCACCTGTTATGGTGCATTTACAAATGGTACATTTTATCTGACAGATTTTTGAAGCCAAAGCCAGGAACAGACCATAAACGGGTAACTGTCATAAAGGAAAGACTGAGATTTCTCCTCTTTTCAAATCAATTTCTGCTTTTGGCTTCCAAAATCTATCAGATAAATCTGTCTGTGTAAATGCACCATAAGTGTATGCTTTAAGGGGTTATCCAGTGCTACAAAAACATGGCCACTTTCTTCCAGAGACAGCACCACTCTTGTCTCTAGCTTAGACGGGTTTTGCTGCTCAGTTCTATTGAAGTGAATTGAGCTTAATTGCAAACACACCTGAACTGGAGACAAGAGTCGTGCTGTCTCTGAAAGAAAGTGGCCATGTTTTTGTAGCACTGGATAACCCCTTTAATTGTAGTGATATAGGGGGTTCCTGATTTCTTTCCACTTCAAACAAAATGATTCCACTATCTTGCTTTTGAGAAAAATAACCATAGAATATGAATTGGAAGTATGCGGAAGAGATATAGTACTTTTGTTAAAATTAACATTTTAGTCACCGTTCTTCCAAACCAAGACATTACATATTGAGAACAATTTGTTAATTCAAAATTTATTGATTTAACTAATTCTAAGTTTTTGTTTTTATATATTATGAATATAGTATATATGGATATAAGTGAGGTTAATGCCTAAATAAGGAATTTGATCATTTTGCCAATCAAAGTTGTAAGATTGCATTAAGGATTTTTTGACGTTACATTAATTGAAAGTATTTGAGATTTAGAATTGATTATTTAAAGGACAACTCCGGCGAAATTTTTTTTTGGCTTATTTAACACACATTACAAAGTTATATAACTTTGTCTGGCCCCCTTCCCCCACTTTCCGACCCCCCACCCCGGAAGTTAAAGAATGTATACATTACCTATTACGGTCGTCACGGTCCTCTTCTATGGTGTTGGGTGACGTCAGAGCTGGGGGGCGGTCCGGGTCTTTTTCCTCTTCGGCGTCTTTATTGAGAGTGAATGGGAGAGAAAAGGCTGCTGGTGCACATGTGCACCAGCAGCCTTTTCATTGGCTGGAGCGCATCACATGGCTTCCAGCTTGCTCAGCCCTGATTGGCTGAGCTTGCTGGAAGCCATGTGATGCGCTCCAGCCAATGAAAAGGCTGCCGGTGCGCAAGCGCACTGGCAGCCTTTTCTCTCTCATGGACCCGGAAGCAAGAGACATCGCTGGACGGCGGACGCAGGTGACGGTGAGGCGGACGGTGGGCGAATAGAGTGGCGATCGTCACCGGAGGGATGGTGAGTATGGTGTCTGTGTGTGTCTGTGTTGTTTTTTTTTTGGGGGGGGGGGGTCCCGCCGGAGTTGTCCTTTAATAGTAAAAAATTTTACCATATTCTTATGGTAAAATATGTTTGGTATCTGCCACTGAGTTGATTAAGATGATATCATCTACAAATAGTGCTAGTTTGTGTTCTGTAGATCCTATTGTGATATCCTTTGGGGGAGATTTGTCACACATGGTGTAAAGTGAAACTGGCTCAGTTGCCCCTAGCAACCAAACAGATTACACCTTTTATTTTCCAAAGAATTTGTGAGGAATGAAAGGTGGAATCTGATGGGTTGCTAGGGGCAACTGAGCCAGTTTCACTTTACACCACGTTTGATAAATCTCCCCCTTTATGTCTTAATTCTCAATGTGTCCATTAATCACATGACTGCCTTCTCTGTGTGCACATGACCTGGAAAACACTGGACTTCCTGTGTTTAGACTGTATTTAGAAGTAGTTTATCTGTTAAAAAAAAGTCAAGAGTAAATAGAGGAGGAATCCATGTTTGCATCAGGTATCATGTTGAAATCCCTGCATGGTGTTAATGGTCCCTTTTTTTCTGTTAAACATGAAACTTTGGGTTATGGTCTGTATTTGGAGCATATATGTTTACAATTGTATAATTCAAATTGTTTATTGTACAAACTATGATCACGAGGAGATAACTTTTTAAAATAGGAATACTTCTTAACCCCTTCACATCCACAATCTGTATATATACATTCCTACTGCACATATCTTGTGCAGTAGGAACCTAATATATGTTCTTGCAGTGAAAGGGGCTTTTAATGTGTGCAGGGCCACTCCATTGTGAGTGGTCCTCTACACATGAGTGTTGCTGGAGGTAATGACAGGCAGCAGCGGTCACACAGTTGCCTGTCATTAATCCCTTAATTGCTGCGATGCATAACAACCACGGCATTTAAGGGAGTCAGAGTCAGGATAGGTAAACTTACCTCCATTCTGTTGGAATTGCGATCTGTGCAAAGAGTCTGTTCTCAGCATTAATCAGTATGATCATGGCATTAATCAGTATGTGCAATCTTAATGGTTGCATATTTAACTGTAAAAAAAAAAAAAAAAAAATATTTCAAAAACTCTAAATTTATAAAACAAACTTTAATAAAAGTTTAAACAAACCTCCTTTCCCATTATAAATTAAAATATAACAATATTGTTCCTGCACAGTGAACAGCGTAAACAAAAAGAGGAAAAATATGATGCCAACAAAAACTAGAGATTATGGCTTTAAAAAATTATGCCCCAACCGGCCCTGTAGGTGGATAAATAAAAGTATTAAGGCAAGGAGGAACATTGTTTCAATCTGACCTGGACATCCGCACATCAATGACCTTTGGCATGAAGGGGTTAACAACGAATGTCATACATTTACAACATTGCCGCCTGGGACTTAAAAACAAGCACCTTATATGTATAGAACATTAAGAGAATGGGAATTGAGCCCAAGAACTGAGCTTTCTTCATAGAAGATGAGTACCGACTGCTGTTAGCGGCCAACATTCAGTCATGAGGAAACATGCTGATGTCAGTCACTTAACTCCTAAATTCTGTCATCATAGTGATCACAGCACCTCAGGCAGGCCGTACTAGCAGAGAACAGATCTGACTGATGATACACAATAACATTAATCAGTATAAGCAATGTAATAATTGATCAGAAAAGTCCCCAGGATAAAGATAACAGCCCTGGTTTACTAATGTGTTTATGTCATCAAATATATATTTTTTACTAGTTTAACCTGTCAGTTTCTTGTTTCACCATTTTAACTAATGTTGCGCACCACAAAATTCTTTAAAAACTGACAAACCTGTAATTTTGTGCTTTAAAACCTAAAATGGGCATGTCCCTTTAAATCCCTTAATAATCAACATATTTATCAAACAGTTCTTTTGTCAGATTTTTTACTCTAAAAATCAACCTACCCTAGTGAGGTTGGGTTTTAGTTTTGTCGCGTGAAAAACCTGTCACATTTATTAGGCGCAATCAGACTCAGATTAATAATTCTGTCGGTTTGGCAGATAAAACCCTGAGACTAATGCTCGGTTTACACGGAACGATTATCTTGTGAATTTGCATGATAATGATCGAATTCGAGCGATAATCGTACGTGTAAACGAGCGAGAAATCATTTATTTTGAATTTTTAACTTGTTCTTAAATCGTCGTTCGTCGTTCGCAAAAAATTCGCCGATCATTCCGTGTAGACAGTCGTTCACTGATTTTACCTATGTGCAAGATAGGCGTAAGCGAACGCAAAACGATCGGAAAACTAATGTTCTGTACGATATATCGTTTTATTTAAATGCTGATTGTTATAAAAGAAAAATCGTTACTTAGAAATCGTTAATCGTACGATTGGGCGAATTATCGCTCCGTGTAAACCCAGCATTAGGGTCCGTTTACACACACAAATTATCTGACAGATATTTACAGCCAAAGCCAGGAATGGACTATAAACAGGGAACAGGTCATAAAGGAAAGACAGAGATTTCTCTTTTTTCCAAATCCATTTCTGGTTTTGGCTGCAAAAATCTGGCGTCAGATAATCTGTGTGTGTAAATGGACCCTTATGCTACCTTTACACGGAACGATTATCGGGCGAATATTCGCGTTAACGATCGAATTCGAACGATAATCGTACGTGTAAACGCGGCAAACGATCGATAAATCGTTCATTTTGAGCTTTTAACATGTTCTTAAATTGTCGTTCGCACAAAATTCGCTGATCGTTCCGTCTAAACAGTCGTCGCACAATAGTCCGGCCGCCCGCCGCCCGGCCCCCGCTCATCTGCAGCCCCCTATGCCGGCTCGATCGCCACCCCTCCTGCTCTGATCGCCACCCCGATCGCCACCCCTGCCGCTGTTTGAAATTCCCGGCTCCCCTCTTCAGTCAATCAGTGCTGCCGTGCATTGATTGGCTGAAGAGGGGAGTCGGGAATTTCAAACGGCTCCTCTTCAGCCAATCAGTGCTAAAGAGGAGCACTGATTGGCTGAAGAGGAGCCGTTTGAAATTCCCGGCTCATCTCTTCAGCCAATCAATGCGCTGAAGAGGGGAGCCGTGGATTTCAAAGACCTGCTACGCGGAGCAGGTAACGTATGCTCGTGGCCGGGGTGGCGGGGGCTATCGGAGCGGCTACGGCGGCGGGGGGGGGGGGGGGCGATCGGAGCGGCGGGGGTGGCATTTGGAGCGGCAGCTGGGGGGCGATCAGAGCGGCGTTTTAAAAGCCAATCTATATCCAACATGGTACCGGCCAGAAAACTACATCTCCTATCATGCAATGCTTATTCCTGATCAGCAGCAGAGCTGATATCTACAAGATATAGCAGAGTTGAGGTGAGGTAGTGACATAGCAGAGTTGAGGCAGTGACATAGAGTTGAGTTAAGGAAGTGACGTAGCAGTGTTGAGGTAGTGACATAGCAGAGTTGAGTTAGTGAGTTGAGACAGGGGGTTATTCAGGGCCACGGGTAAGCAGAAGGGGGCCGCAGGGGAGGCCATGGGTGAGTCGCGGAAGCGGCCTGGGTGAGCCGTAGGGGGAGGGGCACGGGTGAGCGGGGGACACAGTTTTACCCCAGGGCGAACGGCGTAAAAACAAAACCCCCCAAATAAAAAAAATGTGTTGTTGTTTTTTTTAAATTTCACCACACATTTAATTTTTTTCTGGTTTTGTAGTGTACTTTATGCAGCCTGTCATTGCAAAGTACAATTAGTGGCGCAAAAAATAAGGGCTCATGTGGGTTTCTAGGTGAAAAAATGCAAGTGCTATGGCCTTCTAAGCACAAGGAGGAAAAACACAAAAAATAAAATTGGCCTTATCCTCTAAGGGTTAAATGTATCTGTTAAACAGACAGCAAAAACACAGTGTGAACCCAGCTTTATATATAATACAAACACACACACACTATCTGTGTGCACTGTAAAGATGTTTATACTGTTATTAACTATAAAATTTCTTTTTTGATGTAGCATATTTACAGTAAGACTAGAATGCTTTGCTACAATGTAATATAAAGTTGTTTTTTTTTAATACAGGTGGAAGAACAGAAACTACATGAAAAGCCTCTCCACTCTCCATTATCTCCACCTTCATCTGCCTCTGAGCACATGAAGTGCAACATACTTAAAGCACAGATGGACGCTGCCTTTAGAGTGGGACCTCAGGTGTGTAGGCAACATTATTTATTTCCTTCTAATAAAAAGTGCTTCACTCTAGATAATTTGCTGAATTTTTACTGCTAGCTCCTTTCTTCATATTATAATTTTAACTCTTCGTAGCTCTAAATGTAATTTTCCTTGTGTACTGAAATCTAAACAAGTCATAATATTAGAACAAAAAAAACTGTTGCAACATCACATTTTTTGCATATGTAAATAAGTACACTGTACGATAAAAACTGTAATTGTACTGTAAAAACTACAATTCATGCTGCAAAAATAGCCCTCATTTGGCTATGTTCATAGCAAAATAAAGTTATGTCTCTCAGAATGCAAAGTCGAGAAAAGAGATAATCATAGGCTAGTCCATAAACAACACAGAACATAGGGTAGTCCTTATGTGGTTATTGTAGGATAGAAACTATGTATATGTGATTAGGGGGTGGGGTAAAAATACAAAAATATGGTATACTCAGTACTCACCTGTCCAATCCTCTGCAGCTACAACTTAATTCCTGGTACCCAATTTCCCAGGCTAATTCCTGGTTGCTGCTGATGGTCCCTACAGGAACCGCCCTGCTTAGCCAATCACTGACCACAGCAGTGTCCCACCCCTGTCAGTCATTGGCTGAGTGGGGCAGTTTCTGGAGATTGACACATCATCAGCTAGTAGACCAGAGGATTGGGCACAAGTTGTGGATCAGAGCAGGTGAGTATACCTTTTTAGATATTTATCCCACCCCTGACCACACTATACATGCTTTTCATCCTCTAGATATCACCTTTAGGGAATTGAAACTGGGATTAATAGATAAAAACCTGTCTCTCTAGTCCACCATAAAAAAAAATACAATTAGTAGTGCTCAGGAGCTTAAAGTGTCACTGTCATTATAACTTTCAAAATCTAAATCAACATCAGATGTAAAATAAAGCAAATTTGCAGTTTACATTCATTATTTTTTTCCTAGTTATCGTGGAAAACACGGTACTTCCTGTGTTTAGACTCCTTTTTTTTTCAAAGAGACTAAACACAGGAAGTCCCATGTTTCCCAGCAGGTTATCTGCCCTCACAGAGAAGGCAGCCATGTAATTGATGGACACATTGAACCGTAACTCTCTGTACTGTCCGGTCTTCATGTGTTTAGTCTCTTTTTTTCGACCACCACAAGACTGAAAATCTGCCTTCAGAACACTGGACCTGGATGTCTGGTAATTACAGCTTTATTTTACAGCATGATAACAATTATAATTATAATGATAATAATGAATGTAAATTACAAATGTGCTTTCTTTTCTAGTGTAACTGTCATTTAATTTTTTTCCAGAAATAAATAGTACAAGCAATTTTAAGAAACTCTGTAATAGGTTTTATTAGGCAAAAAAGACTCTTTCTGTACTGAAAAGCTGTTTCCCAGCCTTCCTAACTTATTATCTGCTCATTATTACATTATTAGAGATGAGCGAGTACTACTCGATCAAGTAGGTATTCGATCGAATAGTACTAGAAATAGTATAGCATAGTATAGTATTAATATAGTATCGATTTTGAACGAGTATTTGATCAAAACCCCAGTAAAAAATTTTATTCTCCTCCCACCTTCCCTGGCTTTTTTTTTTAACCAATAACTATGCAGGGGGGAGGGAGGCACTAGGAGCACACAGGCAGTGAAAAAAATCACCTACATTTATTGCCTGGCTAAACCATGTGACCTTTACAGTAATCGAATAGTGGATTTAAGATTCGTTTCCAGATTAGACTGTATACTCTTTGTGTGCCAAGACAAAAAATAAAAGCCTGGTACTACTCTTCTACGTGCTTGTGCGCAACATAAAGTCTAACGCCTGTTGCCTGCTGTAGGGCATTCTAATACGTCATAGAGAGGGTATACAGCTGTATATCCTTGTGTGCCAAGGCAAAAAATATAAGTGTGGTGCTACTGTTCTGCGTGCTGTGCGCAACATAAAGTCAAACGTCTGTTGCCTGCTGTAGGGCATTCTTATATTACATAAGTGAGGGTATACGGCAGTTTACTCCTTATGTGCGAAGGCAAAAAATAAAAGCCTGGTACTACTCTTCTATGTGCATTCTCCCTTATGACCCACACTCCCTTATGTGTAATAAGGGCAAATGGAAGTGGCAGATAAAATTAAAAGAGGACATGTCTGACCGCATCACACACACACACACACAATGACAGTTAGCCATGGATGCTGTTTGCTTTCCCTCTTGCCTATGCCCTCTGTGGTTGTCATAGGCAACATGATTTAAAGAGGTACATGAAAATATTTCCTTGACTTAAAATGTGGCTTTCTGTCCATACTACTGTAAAGGAAAGAAGGTTTCCATGTATTGTTTCCACTTTACATAGAGGTTATATCCTGTTTGAAGTGTATAGTTGATAGGCTGTGATAGTGGCATAATATTGCGACTTTGGCGTGTTAGATGCACCCAGGCATGCTTCCGCTGCTATCCCAGTTGCATTCCAGAGGTGTTGGCATTATTTCCTGAGATGTCTAAGTGATCGAATTTTGATTTCCAAGTGTCGAGCATTTTTCTCCCATAGATTTTAATGGGACTCGATATTTGATCAAATAGTTGACTATTGGGGTCTACTCGAAAATTCAAATATTTCACTACTCGATCATCTTTACTCATTATCATGCAAAGCAGTCTTCATTATAGAGGAGCAAAGTGAAGAGGTGTTTCTGTGTCCATTATAACCTATGCGGGGGGGCAAGGGGATGAGTGAGCAGGGAGAGCAGACAAGCAGCTGTACAGTTTGCAGACTGTTTGGGCACATAAAATACTGGATTTACAGGTCAGAAAGGTCAGTACTTATTTTGGAGCTTGGTGAGAAAAGATTGCAGGATGTTGTTTTGTACAACCTTGCTTTTCTTCTCTTCATGCTCACTCACCCCCTCGACCCCTCCCCTCTCCATAGAGCATAATGTACACAGAAATCTTGCTTCTTCTAAAGTGAGGGGAGTGGTAGAAAAACAGCTTTTTGAGCACAGAAGGAAACTTTTGCTTAACCCATTACTAAGTTTCTTAAAATCCCTTGTACTATTGATATTTATTAATGTCTGAAAAATGACATTTAAATGACAGTTACGCTTTAAATAATAGGCTTACTATGTTGCCAAACACCATTTTGTTGAAAAAAACAATATATCTGTACCGTGTTAGCCAGTAGATAGAAATCTCAGTGGTTAATAACTTTTATAACCATTTAGTTAGCCATTAGAGATGAGCAAACCGAACTTCATGAATCGAGATTCCTTACGAACTTTGAAAAAAGTTCAGCTTTTTACAGTTTGTAATAAGTTTAACCCCTTAAGGACAGAGCCTGAAATGGCCTTAAGGACAGAGACAAATTTTATGAATATGACCAGTGTCACTTTATTCATTAATAACTTCGGGATGCTTTTACCTAGCCGGACGATTCTGAGATTGTTTTCTCGTGACATATTGTACTTTACATTTCTGGTAAAATGGAGTAGTTACTCATAACGAATCTTTATGAAAAACACCAAAATAACGTGAAAAATTGTGAAAAAATGCATTTTTCAAACTTTTAAACCTTTCTGCTTATACAGAAAATGGTTATGCCACATAAATTATATATTAAATAGCATTAGCAACATGTCTACTTTATGTTGGCGGCATTTACTGTATTAAACTATATTTCATTTTTTTTAGACAATAGGACGCTTAAAACATTAGCAGCAATTTTCCAAATTTTCTGTAAAATTTCAAAATCAGATATTTTTAGGGACCTGTTCAGGTTCAAAGTGTATTTGAGGGGACTGTATGTTAGAAAGCCCCACAAAGCACCCCATTTCAGAAACTGCACCCCCCAAACTCAGCAAAAGCACATCCAGAAAGTTTTTTAACCCTTTAGGGGAGTCACAGAAATAAAAGCCAAGTGTGTAAGAAATTTGAAAATTTTTATTTTCTGTGCAGAGATTTTATTGTAATCCAATATCTTTCATAATGATAAACCTATTAGCAGAGAAATGCACCCCAATATTGATTTCTCCGTTTCTGCAGTTTATAGAAATACCCCATATGTGGCCCTATTGCGCTATTTGACGCAACCACAAACCTCAGATATAAGGGAGCACCTAGTGAATTTCAACGCCTCCGTTATATTTGGTCATTTTTGACCGTACCACTTCAGGTTGGCAGAGGCTCTGGGGTGCCAAAACCTAAAAAATACCCCTAAAGGGACACCATTTAGAAAACTGCACCCCTCAAGGAATGTAACAAGGGGTGCGGTGAGCATCTGGACCCCACAGGTGCTTCGCAGATTCTCTACACTCTATTTTTTACACTAAAATGTTGTTCTAGCCTTCATTTTTCATTTTTACAAGGGGATAAAAGAAAAAAAAAACACCAAACATGTAGCGCAGTTTCTCCCGAGTACATAAATACCCCACATGTGGACATAAAGTGCCAAGCGGGCGCAGGACGAGCCTCCAAAGGGAAGGAGCGCCAATTGGCCTTTGCAAGCTGGATTTTACTGGAATGGATTTCAAGGGCCATGTCGCATTTACAGAGCCCTCGTGCTGCCAAAACACTGGAAACTCCCCACAAGTGACCCCATTCTGGAAACTACACCCCTTAAGGAATCTAACAAGGGGTGCAGTGAGCATATGGACCCCACTGGTGACGGGCACAAATGTGGAACAATGTGACGTGAAAGGGAAAAATTTCATTTTTTCACTTTCATGGCACAAATGTGGCCGTCATCAAGGGGTCCATATCCTCACTGCACCCCTTGTTAGATTCCTTGAGGGGTGTAGTTTCCAGAATGGGGTCACTTGTGGGGGGTTTCTAGTGTTTTGGCAGCACGAGGGCTCTGTAAATGCGACATGGCGTTCATCATCCATTCTGGCCACATCCAGCCTGCAAAATCCAAATGGCGCTCCTTCCCTTCGGAGGCTTGCCCTGCGCCCACATGGTGCTTTATGTCCACATGTGGGGTATTTACGGACTCAGGGGGAATTGCTATACACATTTAAGGCTAAACCAACATTATAGTGTAAAAAATAATATTTCATTTTCACGCCATATTGTTCCACATTTGTGCCCGTCACCAGTGGGGTCCATATGCTCACTACACCCCTTTTTACATTCCCTGAGGGGTGTAGTTTCCATAATGGGGTCACTTGTGGGGGGGTTCAACTGTCTTGGCAACACAGGGGCCTTTTAAATGCAACATGGCCCCTCAAAATCCATTCCAGCCAAATCCAGCCTCAAAAAGCCAAATGGCGCTCCTTCCCTTTGGAGGCTTATCCTGCACCCGCATGGCACTTTATGTCCACATGTCAGTTTTTCCGTACTCAGGGGAAATTGCTCTACACATTTAGTGTTTTTTTTATCTTTTAACCCCTTGTGAAAATGAAAAAATCAAGACAAGATCAATGATTTAGTGTAAAAATTAAACATTTTTTACACTAAATGTTGGTCTAGCCTTGATTTTTTCCTTTTCCACAAGGGGTTAAAAAAGAAAGTGAACACAATACGTGTAGGGTAATTTCCCCTGAGTACGAAAATTCCCCACAAGCGGATATAATGTGCCATATGGGCACAGGGCAAGCCACCATAGGGACAGAGCGCCATTTAGAGGATGGAGGCCATGTCGCAATTAAAAAGCTCCTGTGCTGCCAGGACAGTAGAAACCCCCCACAAGTGACCCCATTCTGGAAATAACACCCCATAAGGAATCTAACAAGGGGTACAGTGAGCATATGGACCCCACTGGTGACGGGCACATAAGTGAAACATGTGCCATGAAAATAAAAAATACAATTTTTTCATTTTCACGGTCCAAATGTGGCCGTCACCAGGGGGCCATATCCCCACTGCCCCCCTCGTTAGATTCCTTATGGGGTGTAGTTTCCAGAATGGGGTCACTTGTGGGGGGTTTCTACTGTCCTAGCCGCACAGAGGCTTTGTAATTGCATCATGGCATCCTCTAATGGGAATGGCGGCCATACCTATTTAGCTGGGGAAAAGGGACAATTCTAATTTATTTGGGGGTATTAGGCCAATTATTAGTTTATAAGGTTGAAAACGACAGATATCCATCAAATTCAACCTGTGTTGATCCAGAGGAAGGCAAAAAACCCTTGTGAGGCAGACAACAAGTAGCCTCCTCACAGGGGAAAAATTCCTTCCCGACTCCATAATGGCAATCAGAATAATCCCTGGATGAACGTGACCCCTGAAATAGGAATAAGGGACAGAATTTAGATAATGTAGAACTCCGATGACGTGTGGTACGCCTTGAAGCGATCCAGTATGCAGAGGCCGGGGGGATCAGGGCAGGTGTCACACTGGAACATGGCGTCCTTCCTGATCCCCCTGTTACGCCACACTCTGCACTTCTTCTGGGGTCTCCCTTTCTCCAGTGTGGGGGACGTCACCTGGAAAATGTTGCCCTGGTGCGATATGGGGTCCCACATATCCAGAAGCGCTGAGTCCGCTCCATGGCTGCTAAATATTAGGGCTTTATTACTACTTCTGATATTTACGGATCGTGCCGCAAGCTACAGTAGCTCGGGCAGCGAGGGACCGGAAGAGGGGGTGCTGGTATAAAAGTTATCCCCGTACGGATGGTAACCTTTATCCAGCAGTGGGAAGATCAGTTCCCAAACGATCTCCCCACTAACTCCGAGGATTGGGGGGGGGCATCTGGGGGCTGGATTTGGGTGTCCCTTCCTTCATACACTCTAAGGGTACGTGCACACTGCGGAATGGCGAAGGATAACCCTTTGTGCATTCCGCAGCTGGCACCCACCGGCGGACTGATAGAGGCGCGCGTCTCCACTCGTGTCATAGACTCCATTCTATGCACGGGCGGATTCTGCCCTCTGTCCAAAGAATGAACGTGTTCATTCTTTGGATGGGCGATGGAATCCGCCCGTGCATAGAATGGAGTCTATGACACGGGTGGAGACGCGCGCCTCCATCAGTCCGCCGGGGGGGGGGCAGCTGCCGAATGCACAAAGGGTTATCCTTCGCCATTCCGCAGTGTGCACGTACCCTAAATCTGTAAGTGTACCCTGAGGTACTCTCACAGAGTTTGGAGAATTTCATACCGTCATCTCTTATTGGGACGGTTCTGGCGGAAAAGACATGTCTGGGGGGCAGCGTATGCTACGCTACCCCCAGACACGTCACTGGATGATGAGGATGATGAGGATGAATGGAGGAAAGAAGGATCCCCCATTCATCCTCACTGGCTGCTTCGGTGTCGGAGGCAATAATAACGTATGCGCCCGACGCCGAAAACACCCTGGGGGCCATCTTTGTACCGGGACTAGTATGTGGGGTATGTAAATGTGTAATGTAGTGTAGTGTAAAACTTTATTTTGTGTAGTGTGGTGTAGTGTAGTGTTTTTTACGTGTTTTTTTGACAGTAAGAAAAAATATCCCTACGCCAAGAAAAGAGCTGCTGATAAATGCCGCACTTATGTGTGGCACTTATCAGCAGACAGTGGCGGTAGGATATAGGGGGGAAAAAACGCCCCTACGCCAAAAAGGAGGAGTTGCTGATCAGCGGTGCACTTACGTGCGATGCTGATCAGCACTCAGCGGCGTTAGGGCGCAAAAAAAAATTTGAAAAAAAAAATATAAAAAAAATCTTTTTAACCCAAAACAACTGATCAGTGAATGATATTCACTGATCAGCAGCTAGGGGGCAGTAGAGCGACGCTGCTGGAGATTGCCGAGACCCGCCGAACCCGAGGACCTGAGCGTTTCCGAAGATTTCCGACGCTGGATGACCGAACCCGGAAGTGAAGCGAAGAAGACACGAGGACGTCGCGGACCGCAGATCTTCGCTCCGGACGCCCAGATCAGGTGAGTATGGTACACCTGCACCACACACACCTGTTCTGCACCCCTCAGCTACCTAGCTGAGGGGTGCAGAATCCGACAAAACAGTTTTTTACAGTTTGATCGCCATGATGGGCCGGCCGATACTGGCCGGCCTATCACGGCGATCGTGGGGGTGGCATCGGCGCCATCTTTCCCCAGGACACTAATGGCGATTGGTGCTATCTCAGACAGCACCAATCGCCATTGCTTTCCGGGTCACCGGGTCACCGATGACCCGGAAAGCTGAATTTAGCTGCTATATGCTGATCTGTATTGATCATCATATAGCAGCGATCGTCGGCATGGGAGGGGTTAATCACCCCCATCTTCCCCGACCGCTGTGTGTGAACACACAGCGATCGGGGAAACATCAGGCGTAAGTATACGCCCGTTTGCGTTAAAGCCCACCCTGCGGGGGCGTATACTTGCGCCCGATGTCGTTAAGGGGTTAAGGGTGCTAACACACACGACCGATGCACAGCAGATCAGCAGCAGATCTGCAGCAGATTTGATGGTGCAGATTTGATGTTGTGTTAAGTTATTTACATCAAATCTGCTGCGTATCGCAGCAGAAAATTCACTGCGATACGGTGTGTGTGAAGCTACCCTAAATGAATGTAGAGATGGAGGCCAACCAATTTAATAAACATAAAAAACAAAAAAAACAGCCTATGCCTACCTGTCTGCTTTCCCCCAGTGTCCTCCTATGGGTCTCTGGTGTCCCTCACCAGCTTATTTTGTGTATATTAAGTTATCACAGCGAGTTTTCGTTCTATTGTTGCTGTTGGAAATTAAAACAGCAACATTGGAACGAAAATATGCTGTGACAAATAAATATACACAAAAGAAGCTGTCAGGCGAGAAAGCAATCAGCATACACAGGATTGCATCTATGCAAATCTAGCACACATTAAACTAATTGTATACAATTGCTCAATCTCCTAAAATAATATAATTTGGTAACTAGTAGGCGGTGTATCCGCGCTCCTTTAGCCAACAATATTACCCCTGCTATACAGGTCAGTTTTGCAAATCAATATGTGGAAACTTATTTTTTTCAATAAAAAACAAAAACAAAGGGAGACAGTTTACACTATGAGCTTGGTAATTTGTAGCCATATAATTTTTTTCTTATTTCTCCCTTTCTATACAGTGATGTCTTAAACTGCATTTACATGAATTACATATTATGTAGTAAACTGGATTTATTTTTCTTTCTATTCTTTCAACAATACTCACAGCAGTTAGAGAAGGTTAACTGCATTTGATAATTAAAAAAAGAAAAACATATTATTTTATTGTATTTCTTTAAAATAATACATAAAAGTCTTTGATATTTCTTTGAAATTGCAATTTGTACTTTAATTGAATCCTGCTAGGAAATAAATGCCACATATGAAGGGTGTCACTTAACTCACAGATTCTCATCTCATTTTCTGATCTGACCACATAAAGGGCACAGTAAGGTGAAGAGGTCTTCTCATTATATTTTAAGATTCAGAAGCATTAAAGAGGCAGCAGTTAATTTTATTTATATGTGATCAATATGAGACCTAAAAGGGGTCATCCGGTGAAAGAAAAACAAACAAACAAGTAAACATTGGTTTTAATGGGGTTTTCAATGAATAAACCTATTTTTACCTTCTCTTGGTGCACACTGTCTGCTTTGTTGTCTTCAGTCAAATTTTATGTCTAGTGTACATTCTCTAATGGAGTTCCTGTTCCTGTGTACAGGACACTCTAGCCAGGAAATAAACCAACTCTTCCTCCCACTACACTTGGTTATAAGCTTTCCCACATAGTGGGAGGACAGTAGAGTTGGATGAATTCCTGGCTAGAGTGTCCTGTACACAGGAACAGGAAGTCAGTTACAGGTGCACCTGACAGGAAATTGGGCTAAATACAACAGAACATAGACTTTGCATCAAAAATAGACTGGTAAAAGAGGCTGCCCAGAGCATGTCAATGCCTCCATTTAAAGGGGTATGCCAGTGAAAATCTTTTTTCTTTAAATCAACTAGTTTCAGAAAGTTTTACAGATTTGTAATTTAATTCTATTTAAAAATCTCAAATCCCCATACCTTACCTTCCCATACCTATCAGCTGCTGTATGCCTACAGGAATTGCTGTATCCTTTTCAGTCTGACGCAGTGCTTTGGTTGCCACCCCTGTCCATGACAGGAACTGTCCAGAGCAGGAGAGGTTTTCTATGAGGATTTACTGCTGCTCTGGACAGTTCCTGTCTTGGAGCAAAGAGCAATGTATCCACCACTTCCAGCAGGACATATAGCGGCTGATAAGTACTGGAAAAAATTTTTAATGGACTGGAGATTTTTTAAATTTTCCTATTCTCTCCTCTCTTTCCTTATTTCTCTTTGTATTTCTCTCCCTACTCTAACTGCCTGCTGCAACCTGCTCTCCACTATACACAGCTGACTGGCCGCCTCCAGGAAGCCAATCGCCTTATATAGAAGGCAAGAGGGGGGTGCTGACATCACAGTGGGGTTTGCAGCTGATTGAACAGGTGCAAGGGATTATGGATAACCCCTTGCTCCCGCCAAAAAGCAGTACTGTAAGCTAACATGTGCGGCTGCCATGTTTAGCGAATTTGCGAAGCGAATCTGGTGAATTTCGAATCGCTACAAAGCAAATTTAATGCCCAATTCACTGTGAATCGGAATTCATCAGATTACAAATATTTTTTTTTGCTGGAGTACCCCTTTAACAGTTATGACTTTAGAGTGCAATCAGTGTCTTAACTCCAATAAAACAAGTCGTTCAAGGTCATCAATTGTATCTTTATTATAAGATGACTGTTTGTTGTAAATATATCATGCCTGATAAAGAGAGTATTATAATTATTATATTATAATGTTTTGCTGGAATAAACACTTCATACTTCAAGAAGCATCTGGGAATCTCTTTTTTTTTATCTGGGAGTAGGAGACAGTCCAAGCCTACACCAAGGGGCATTGCATTTGAAATCCACAATTTTTCCTCTTCTTCGGTCCAATAGACAGCAAGCTGTCAGTCAGTGGCAAGTGGTCTGAGAAAGTGGATGGCATTGCACCGGGTTCAGTTCTAGCAACTACTAGAAAATATTACAAAAACAGCTACATTAACCCTTTGAGGACCAAGCCCAAAATGACCCAGTGGACCATGCAAATTTTCATTTTTGTGTTTTCGTTTTTTTCTCCTCCTCCTCCTCCTCCTCCTTCTCCTCCTCCTCCTCTTTAATTTTTCTATCTACAGGGCCATGTAAGGGCTTGTGTTTTTTTTACAGGAATTTCTTTCATTCTACCATAACATGTATGATGGAACCCCAAAATATTATTTATGAAGATATAAATTGGTGAAATCATAAAAAAGAATGCAATATGGTAACGTTTGGGGGGTTCCTGTGTCTACATAATGCCCTATATGGTAAAAGCGTCATACCATTATTCTATAGGTCAGTCAGAACACAACCATATGCAAGAACACAGATTCTGTAATGTTTTTTTTTATTTTCTTTATTACATTTTTTAATTTTTTTTGCAATTACCGTTATTATTAATAAAGTGACGCTATTGTGACTCTTATAACGGTTTTAGTTTTTCACCTACAGGCATGTATGGGGCATTATTTTTTTCGCCATGATCTTTAGTTTTTATTAATACCATATTTGTGTAGCTCGGATGTTTTAATCACATTTTAATACATTTTTATATATATATATATGTGTATAGCTAACAAAAAAAAAATGGTAATTCCGTGGCCTCCCTTCCCTGGTTGCGTACGCTTTGCGGGGTTGGCGGTCACTGACCGTCACAATGTTGTTTGGTTAGGGACTCATGTGTATCAGAGACCTGCACATGGTACATGAGGCAATATGGTTTGATCAAATTATATGCTAACTTCTGATGTTGGCTTTTTAATGTAGCTGAACAAGCTTTCGTACGATGTGCATCCATTTGTGTCTCCCCAGGCTTGATCATTCATAGGAGATACACACAAAGAAATTTGTGTAGCTGAAAATGAGTTGCACTGATTATAATAAGGGCGGTTTGGGCGGCCGCCCGGGGCCCAAGGCTCCGGGGGGGCATATGCCACGCCGCCCACATTATAATCCGCCACTGTACTGTCCCCGGGACCATCTATGAGGGGGGAAAAGGGGGGCCATCTATAAGGGGGGATAGGGAAGAGGGGGACCATCTATGAGGGGGGAAGAGGGGGACCATCTATAAGGGGGGGAAGAGGGAAGAGGGGGACCATCTATGAGGGGGCCAGATATAAGGAGAGAGGGGGGCCAGCTGACATCCTCCGTGCTGCTGGGACCTCTCCTGTAGCATCAGCACCACCTCTTCTGACATCCTCTGTGCTGCTTCGACCTTCCCTATAAGATCAGCACCCTCCTCTCCTGACATCCTCTGTGCTGCTGAGACCCTGCGACCTCCCCTATAAGATCAGCCCCCTCCTCTCCTGACATCCTCTGTGCTGCTGTGACCCTGTGACCTCCCCTATAAGATCAGCACCCTTCTCTACTGACATCCTCTGTGCTGCTGGGACCTCTCCTATAGTATCAGCACCTCCTCTCCTGACATCCTCTGTGCTGCTGCGACCTTCCCTATAAGATCAGCACCCTCCTCTCCTGACATCCTCTGTGCTGCTGGGACCCTGTGACCTCCCCTATAAGATCAGCCCCCTCCTCTCCTGACATCCTCTGTGCTGCTGTGACCCTGTGACCTCCCCTATAAGATCAGCACCCTCCTCTCCTGACATCCTCTGTGCTGCTGGGACCTCTCCTATAGTATCAGCACCTCCTTTCCTGACATCCTCTGTGCTGCTGGGACCTCTCCTATAGTATCAGCACCTCCTCTCCTGACATCCTCTGTGCTGCTGCGACCTCCACTATAAGATCAGCACCCTCCTCTCCTGACATCCTCTGTGCTGCTTTGACCCTGTGACCTCCCCTATAAGAGCAGCCCCCTCCTCTCCTGACAACCTCTGTGCAGCTGTGACCTGGGGGGGGGGGCAACAGCAGGAAACCAGACGGCAATATGTTTATTGGGGGCAGTGGAGGTGGGGTGGACAATGCTTACTGGGGGTAGCAGCAAGGGACCAAACATTATGTTTATTTGGGCCAGCAGGGAGGGGAGGCAGTCAGTGTTTATTGGGGACAGCGTGGGGGGGGGGGCAGTAGTGGATTATAATGTGGGCAGATTGAACGGGGGGGGGGGGGCAGGTTGGGTGGACTGCAAGGGGCCCAGGGTACATTTAATCCGCCACTGACTTGCACAGATATAGTGAATACAACATTCAGATAGTATCATACAGAATACAAATAATGATTACATTCAAATAAAAGTATATAATGTAGTAGGCTCAGAATGAAATCATGGAATTTTAAAAAATTACTATTGCGCACAATGCTGCGCTTTGTTTTTCATGTTAACTTGTAACATGTAAGCATACTTAAAGTTAGCTACATAATGTGAACCACAGTATCAATCAAATGTATACAAGTAATCTATTTATTTATCTATGCAGGTTCTGGCCAAGCTTACCATTTTAAATTCTCCATAGACTTGTGGCCATAGTCAATCAATCCATTATAATTAGTTTTTTTTGGCTATTGATGAATCGTCCTTATAAATGATCTAGTGATGTTACTTTAATTTACTAATCAATATGCCATATCCTTGAGAGTGAACAGTCCTTTCCTTGTGGCAGTGGAAACATACTGGGCAGTAACGGATGTTGTTTATTCACTGCCCTCTGTTAGATAAATGAAGCAGGTCACCTCCAAGACACAACTGAATAAATCTTACTTGTCTGTGTCATTTATTTCTGCTTCGTAAGTTAATATGATAAATGATCTTTTAAACTGATTTAGGGTACAAACCCACACACCGTATACGCAGCTTATTTACTGCTGCGATACGCAGCAAATACGCAACAAACACGCAACAAACACGCAGCAGATTAGATCTAAATAACTGGACACAGCATCAAATCTGCACCACCAAATCTGCTTCAAATCTGCTGCGTTTTTGCTGCGTATCTGCTGTGTATACGGTGTGTGGGTTTGTACCCTTAACATGCTTCCCTTCAGCAGCAGCACAACAGGTTTCTCTGTCATGTCTGGCTAGTAGTCTGATAGCTGTTACCAAATACACAGGACAGCTGTGTATTTGGAAAGGGGTTTCAAGCCGTGGATGAAATTTTCAGTTGCAAAGTAACAAGGATAGACCTTAGTAGATAAGAATTTATCTAAAAAGTTGCATACCTTTTTATTGCACTGTACAAGGAAAAAGCCTAATATACAGTAAATATACTAAAAGTTAGGGTGCCTTCACACCTACCGACTCGCAGCGTTAATAATGCTGCAAGTTGACTAAGTCCTGGCAGATCACTGTCATTACATACACGACCGCTGAACGACCGCTGCGTGTATGTAAATCTGCCGGCCGCTTAACCCCTTCTGATGCCGCCTGCGTCCCGCTCCAGCTCTGTATACATTACCTGTCCTCGCTGCATGGGGTCCTGGCGTCCTGCTCTCCCGCCCGGCCAATCAGTGGCTGCGGCAGGGCAACACACTGATTGGCCGGGCGCGAGAGCAGGACGCCGGGACCCCGTGGAGCGAGGAGGTATGTATACAAAGCGGAGCGGGAGGCGGCCGCCATCAGAAGGGGCTAAGCGGCCGGCAGAATTACATACACGCAGCGGTCATTCAGACCGCTGCGTGTATGTAATGACAGTGATCTGCCAGGACCTAGCCTACTCGCAGCGTTATTAATGCTGCGAGTCGGTATGTGTGAAGGCACCCTGAAAGTTTTTTTTAGCCTGACTTGATGACTGTCTTCCAGCCAGCCTTAGGGTTGCATCAAATTTCTTCAGCCACCGATAATCAAATGCAGAGTGCTTGGGTTTATATTGGTGTTTGTATAATGCTCTATATATAGTAATAGTATGAAGTGAGAAGGGGGAAAGACAGCTATTTGTCTATGTGTTAGATGGCATGGTCTCAGGATGTAAATAGGGCTGTAATTGGAGGAGGGTTAACAGAGGTAAATTTGAAGGATATTACTTTGGCAAAACCGTTACAGCTGATGGTAGAAACAGTGTGCATTATTATTACTGCTTGGGTGTATAGGCTTCCTCATGAAAGTGTTGATACCTTTGGTTAAATGTAGGACATGTATTTAAGTAACCTTTTCTGTCTTATTTAGGTTGGAAAAGAAGACTCATGTGGGTCAGATTTCAGCAAGAGTCCAAGCCTTCAGGACACTAATGTAAGGTCTGTTATTGCCTGCTTAATGCATTTGCAATTAGATATAGAAATTATATTCTATGTATCTAGTTGCTGAATTCATTGTGTTTACATCTGTATATCTTAAAGGGGTATTCCCCCAAAGGATTTTTGCATTAACTGATAGCCAACCCATAGCTTTCTTTCTAAAATATACAAATTATAAATTATAAATGATTTTGCTGCATACTTGGTGAACTCACCCCTTCTGGAATCCTAAAATCATCTAAATGGAGTCCCCTCCGACACACTGCTTCCTCTTGGCCCTCACCTTCCAAGTTGGGGATCATGTGTGCTTCAATTGGGTGGAGAACATGTGATCCACTGACATCCTCTTACTGCTTGTCAGTGGGCTGTGCTTCCAGAGCAGAGCCAGCTCATTCATTGTACAAGTTATGAGTCCCTTATCTGTGCCCCATAGTGCTCTGTCTCCTATATGAATAGATTATCGCCGCATTTGGATGATTATCAGCCATTTTTGCCAAAAATCGTTTTGTGTAATAAAAGGCAACAATCAGCCGACATGAACGATGTCGGCTGTCTTTCATTGTCTTTCAACATGTTGAAAGACTAATGACATACGTCGCTCCGTGTAACAGGAGCGGCGGCAGCAGACCGCTGCTATCTCCTATGCCCTCCAACTCCCCCACCACCACCACCACCGCTCTTGCCTGCTCACTGTCAGCACGTGTAATAGCGCCAGCAGTGAGTGGAGAATGAGAAGCAGGTGAACACTGATCTGACAGGTCTGCACTCACATGCTCCCGGAGATCACCGCGTGTAATAGGGGCTTTAGCGCTGCCGGCATCTTCACCTCTCCTTCTCTTATCTGGGCTCCTTTTTGCTCTGTTCCCCACTACACAAGCACTCTGTGTGTTGGCTAACAGCAGAGCTGAGTTTACAGCCCAGCAGAAAGCATGGAGGGGGAGGGAGACATAGGAGGCACTATGCATGCTGGGAGCTGTAGTTTCCCGGCAGGCGCCATATTGAAATGAATGATGGAATCAGAAAAACATAATTCTGGAGAACAGAAGCACATAGAAATGTGGAAATGGTGTCTCAGGGGGGCCCTGTGAGTACAACAGGGCTGCTTTGGTAATTATTTTAACTGGCTTGGGAGGAATACGCGCACATTTTCTTTTTGTGTTTTCATTTTTTTCTCCTCCCCTTCTAAGAGCTCTAGCACTTTCAGTTTTCTAACCACAGGGACATGTAAGGGCTTGTTTTTTACAGGAGTAGTTGTACTTTGTAATGGTGTCTTTCATCCTACCATAACATGTACTGTATGATGGAACCCCAAAAATATTATTTACTAGAAAATGTTCTAAGGTGCCCAGGAGGCCAATCTAAAGTTTTTAGGGGTCTCGCATATCTGTAGTGCATAGTTGGGGGGTCCTGTATACCTGTAGTGTGTAGTTGTGGGGGGGGGGTTGTATACCTGTACTGTATAGTTGAGGGAGGTCCTGTATACCAGTAGTGTATAGTTGGGGGGGCTGTATACCTGTACTGTATAGTTTGGGAAGTCCCGTATACCTGCAGTGTATAGTTCGGGGGGTCCTGTATACCTGTACTATATAGTTGGTGCTGTATACCTGTAATGTATAGTTGGTGAAGTTCTTGTATACCTGTAGTATATAGTTCGGGGGTCCTGTATACTTGTAGTGGATATTTGAGGGTCTTGTATACCTGTAGTATATAGTTGGTGGAGGTCCTGTATACCTGTAGTGTAAAGTTTGGGGGTCCTGTATACCTGTAGCATAGAGTTGGTAAAAGTGCTGTATACCTGTAGTATAGATTTGGTGGAGGTCCTGTATAACTGTAGTGTATAGTTTTGGGGGGTCCTGTATACCTGTAGTGTATAGTTTGGGGTCCTATATACCTGTAGTATATAGTTTGTGGAGTTCATGTATACCTGTAGTGTATGGTTTTGGGGTCCTGTACACCTGTAGTGTATAGTTTGGGGTCCTGTATTCCTGTAGTATAGAGTTGGTGGGGGTGCTGTATACCTGTAGTATAGAGTTGTTGGAGGTCCTGTATACCTGTAGTGTATAGTTTTGGGGTCCTGTATACCTGTAGTGTATAGTTTGGAGTCCTATATACCTGTAGTATATAGTTGGTGGAGTTCCTATATACCTGTATTGTATAGTTTTGGGGTCCTGTATACCTGTAGTGTATAGTTTTGGGTCCTGTATACCTGTAGTGTAAAGTTTGGGGTCCTATATACCTGTAGTAAATAGTTGGTAGAGGTCCTGTATACCTGTAGTGTATAGTTTTGGGTCCTGTATACCTGTAGTGTAAAGTTTGGGGTCCTGTATACCTGTAGTATATAGTTGGTGAATGTCCCGTGCACCTGTAGTGTATAGTTTTGGGGTCCTGTATAACTGTAGTGTCCTCTATACCTGCAGGGTCGTATTTACCATTAGGCACCCATGGTCTGGTGCCCAGGGTAGCACCTTGCAGAGGGGCAGTACCCTCCCGTTCAGACTTGCCAGAAAATCTGGTGTCTGTTCGAGGGGGGGTATGGCGGTATTGGTCAGGTCTGGTATAGCGGTGTTATCCAGTCACAGTATGGCGGCATTGGTCAGGTCTGGCATGGCAGTGTTATTCAGTCACAGTGTGTCGGTATTTGGTCAGGTCTGGTATGGCAGTGTTATCCAGTCACAGTATGGCGGTATTGGTAAGGTCTGGTATGGCGGTGTTCTCCAGTCACAGTGTGGCGGTATTGGTCAGGCCTGGTATAGTGGTGTTATCCAGTCACAGTATGGCGGTATTGGTCAGGTCTGGTATGGCAGTGTTACCCAGTCACAGTATGGCGGTATTATTCAGGTGTGGTATGACAGTGTTATCCAGTCACAGTAAGGCGGTATTGGTCAGGCCTGGTATGGCGGTGTTATCCAGTTACAGTATGGCGGTATTGGTCAGGTCTGGTATTGCGGTGTTCTCCAGTCACTGTGTGGCGGTATTGGTAAGGTCTGGTATAGCGGTGATCTCCAGTCATTGTGTGGCGGTATTGGTCAGGTCTGGTATGGCGTTGTTATCCAGTCACAGTATGGTTGTATTGGTCAGGTCTGGTATGGCGGTGTTACCTAGTCACAGTATGGCGGTATTGGTCAGGTCTGGCAGTGTTATCCAGTCACAGTATGGTGGTATTTGTCAGGTCTGGTATGGCAGTGTTATCCAGTCATAGTATGGCAGTATTGGTCAGGTCTGGTATGGCAGTGTTATCCAGTCACAGTATGGCGGTATTGATCAAGTCTGGTATGACAGTGTTATCCAGTCACAGTATGGCGGTATTAGTCAGGTGTGGTATGACAGTGTTATTCAGTCACAGTAAGGCGGTATTGGACAGGCCTTGGGTGCGGAGTTATTCAGTCACAGTATGGCGGTATTGGTCAGGTCTGGTATGGCGGTGTTCTCCAGTCACTGTGTGGCGGTATTGTAAGGTCTGGTATGGTGGTGTTCTCCAGTCACTGTGTGGCGCTATTGGTCAGGTCTGGAATGGCATTGTTTTCCAGTCACAGTATGTTGGTATTGGTCAGGTGTAAGGATGGTCTGAACCTGCTGAGGTTCGGGTTCGTATGGGGCCCTGTATACATTTATTTATTTTTAGATGTTTTATTTATATAATGGGAAAGGGGGGTGATTTAAACTTTTATTGGGGAGGGGCTTTGGGGCTTTTATGAAGACATTTTTACTTTTCTTTTTTTACACATTTTAAGTTCCCTCAGGGGACTTTTACATACACTTTTTAGAATATACACACTGTACAATGCACACTGTGCAATAGCATTGATCAGTGTGATAGGCGCTCTGCTTATTAAGCCTGCCTGTGGCAGACTTAACCAGGAGATCGCCGATCGGACCGCACGAAAGAAGGTAAGAGACCTCCGGTGGTCCGTTAAAACAATCTGGACCCCCGCAGTCACACTGCCCCTGTCACTTACATTTAAACCAATACCAGGGAGTAAGCACAAACTGACCGCGTCTAACAACTGCATTGAGCTGTATCTGTGACCACAACTCTCTGAACAGGTACAACTCTCAGAATGCCCTACACTTATGAAGCTATTAAGGTATACTAGGAGTTGTAGTTTCTAAAAGGTCAACCCCTTGAATTGTTGAGTTGTCGGTTCATTTGTACTTCAACTCCCAGCATATCTTGAGGGCTGCAGACTTTCAGTAAATGTTGAGAGTTTTAGTGTTTGCTGCTGTTGTATTTGGAGGGTCCTAGGTGCATTGTATACTGGAGGCTATGTGGAAGATCAGAATGCGTAGTACTGTGGGGATTAAGTGTGTTAAAGTGACGCCAGAAGAGTACTGATAAGGGATAGAACAAAATATAATGTAACATATTATCACCACACATCATTATACTGCCACACTGTTACTGACCAATTTCGGTAATATTACCAATAATACCAGATATAGGAAATATAACCACTACCATAATCACTACATGACTAATACAGTGACTAAAACCAGAACACCATTACTAAAATCCAGTATACCAAGACCAATAATACCAGTATATGAGAAACAAATATTATTGCCATTCCTTCAGCACCACATAGTGACTAATACCCCAATATCATTACTAATGAACATCTACTATACAAAGACCAGTATGCCTCCATACACTTACCCATATAGATGTAGATACCAGGGGGAATTGTCTCCAATCGCAGTAACTCACTTTTCCTTTTTTTTTCTCCATCTGTTCTGGCCATCACTAAGACTTCTCCTGGCCACAGCTTGTCCCCACAAACAGACAACTATGTTATGCTCCCATATAGTATTATTTAGACCCAATTGGGGCCCTTAACACTGTAGTCAGTCCCTTCTGTGCCTCCATATAGAAGATAGGACCCCTCTGTTCCCCTAGGCCCCTTTGTCTCCATATAGTAGTAAGGACCCTTTGTGTACCCATATAGTAGTCAGGCCCCACTCTGTGCTCCCATATAGCAATTAGACCTCTTTGTGCTCTAATATAGTAGTTAGGCTCCCTTGTCTCTCCTTATAGTAGTTAGAGCCCTCTATGCTCCCATATAGTAGTTAGGTCCCTCTGTCTCCAGATAAAGGCAGCCTCTGTGCCCCCATATAGTAGTTAGGTCCCTCTATTTCCATGTAGGAGTTACTCCCCTCTGTACATCCATATAGTAGCAAGGTCTACCTCTGCAGGTAGGCCGTACCTGTAGGTAGTGTAGGTAGACATTCACTTTCGGTAACTCCCCCATAGTAAGTACAGTTCCACAGTAGGCATCCCCCTGTAGATAACCCCTTCAACAGTTCACCCCCACCCCTGTATGTTGTATTCCCCATCTAGCAGGGACCCTGTAGGTAAATCCCCTTGTTAGTTATAACCCTCCCCCCTTTACAAACCCAGTAGATAGCATCCCTCGTGTTAAGCATTTGTCCTGTTAATTAGCCCCTCCCCTTATATTAGGCATTCCCCCTTTGTAATAAAAAATGTAATAAGTCATACTTACCTGGCTGCATCATTATGCTCCTCTGGCTTATTCTCTCACTGCTCTGCACATTCATTGGTGCCCCACAAGAAGTGATTGATTGGACAATTCACTTTTACTGCTACCTAACCTACAATTTTCAGTTTCACAGCAATAATGATGATACAGTCTGCAGAGCAATTTTAGCAGGGTTCTCATCTGTGGATATCCAGCTGTTGCAAAAGTACAAGTCTTATCATGATCTGACGGCGCATAACTGGAATGCTAATTTTGAAACAGCTTTACACCAACAGCAGTGTAAGGAAGAGAACAACACAATGTGAATAGTAGAGGGGCAGGGGCCAAAGTTGATTTCTGCCCTTATCTGCATGGAAGGTCATTAAGAGTTTAGCTTCAGACTGTGCGTGCTGTGCAGAGAGTGGACTGTTGTGTGCCGTGTCAGTGGCCTCACAAAATCACTCTGCATAGCTCTGACAGACTTTAGATCATGTAAATTCAACATACAAATTGTGCACCCACCAGGAATATGCCCGATTCGGCATATTGTCAGTCCAGGAGCCCACTCAGGGCATCTTATTATCTGTGCAGTGAGACACTGCTGTGGCCATTGCTTTGCTGAATGGGCCTGACAGTGGCCATAAATGATACTGTCCACAACACCACTGACTTCATAAACCCCATGACCTGCAAATGATAGCTGGAAACAGATGTAGAATGCAAACACTTTGCAGGTATTGTTATATGTTTCAGACATTTCTACACTATATCTAAGTAGTCCCTGCTCTCTACATAGTTTCCATGGCATCTTAGTAGAGTGCTATGGACACTACCTACTGACCATTTTTGTGGGGGTAGGGTGAAAAATAACAGAAGTAATAATTGCTGTAATAATGTATACTGTAATAATATAACTGTCTTCTCATGCCAAAAATACTTTAGTTCTTCATTAAAAGCTTACAAATGTCTAAAACAACACATATAGCAGCCATGAGTCTAAAGCTTATGCTTTTGTGGACTTATGGCCCTCATGGCTAGTGTATGTGGTTTTTGGACATGTCTATGTTTTTTTGTATAGAATTAAAGAAGAATGTTTTAAGTGCTGACGCTGATACGTATCCTTTCTAGATCATCGACAGATGAAACCACCATTATCTTGAGTGCCTTATCACAATACAGCAATGTGTTGTGTTGGGCTATCCCAATGCACAGGAGATAAAGATAAGGTCATTAATTTCACTGGACTCTGTGCTCATCAAGCAGTGTGAGAAGCCTGCCTAGTCGTACATGGCACAGGAAAACTGATGCTACTACCACTTGGCTGCTTACACTTACTCTGCTTTTTTAAACAGTAAAGAGTAAATGCTCTATTACACATAGAGAATATTGTGTAAAGATTCGCTAAAATGATAGATTGCAAATCGTTCCTCAGGACAACCCACACAGCAATAGGATAAAAGACTGCCGCTTGTGGATTATACTGGCAAAGATACAAGATCTAATAAGGCAATGGCTAGTAGCCTTTTGAGACCAGAGGAGTGGAGAGAAATTAACAGTTAATGAAGGACACATACTGTAGATGTCAATGAGGGTATATTATGCCAGGAAAAAAAAAATAAAATAAAAGTTGTAAAGTATGACAGGCTGGATTACACTATAGGAATGGAAACTGAAAGTAGCCTAATGTATGAACTCTAAAAACATAGTAAAATATTACTGAGAAGCAAGAATAGTAAATAAAGGAAGAGCAAAAAGAGAACAACAAATTATCCACGCTTAGAAAGCTGACAGATCAGGGACCCCACCAGATATTGCTATTTTCTACTTAGAAAATCCCAGTTGTCTGAGAATGCCTGAAAAAAGGTCCATTGGGTCCATGAAAGGGTAAAGGAAACATGCTTCTCTATGTAAGTCAATTCTAAGTTAAATAAAGGGCTAGAAAAATATGAATTTATTTTGTAGAAATAACTCTAAAATGAATTTGATAGACATAAAGATTAATTACTATACTGTGTCTTCAATCACTTAACTGACTTTCATTGGACAGATTAAATCGGGCAGAAAATTAATCATGTCATTAAAATTCATTTTTATAAATAACTTTTTATCACAGTCAATTAAAAAATGTCTTTTCAGCTTGAGCAGTTGGTCAGTTTCTTTATTTCACATCAATTAACTTCATCATTGTCATTGCGATGTCAGTCTGAGCTACACAGCAAGAAAAGGTACTTTGTTTAAAACAACATCAGCAGTTGTTCATCAGGGTTATACAAAGAAAAAGACTATGTATAAAGTCATATATTTGAATACAAGGCTGTCTGTTGAAGAGGGTAATGCAATTTTTAGTTTTTATACAATACAAAGAAATGTATAAACAATATAAAAAGAAAACAAACAAAACATGTTAGGCTCAGATCACACAGAGCATAACTGGCGGAATTCCACCAGCCTCCCTGTCATAATGACTGTCTTTGGGAGGCTCGCGCACCTCCTCTCTCCTTGCTGAAGAATGAACATGTCCATTCTTCAGCGCAGATAGACATGGATAGAGGAGGCGCGCGAGCCTCCCATAGACTGTCATTATGACAGGAAGGCTGGTGGAATTCCGCAGCAGAGAATTGGTCCGTGAAAACGGAGCCGTAGTCTGGATTTATCAGTTTGTCTTAGACAAACATGTGTTTGGCTGTTGTCTCAGAGAGATAGCAACCAATCACAGCTTAGCTATCATTTCTTAAATTGAGCTGTGATTGGCTGCTATCTGTTAGCTCTTTTGAATTTAAATATACATGTACCCTGGCCAGACATGTTTAAGAGATAATTAGCATAATGAATATTTACACTACAAGTAAGCTAATGAAGAGACTGAAACTCCTGAAACAATTGTGGAATAGTAATTAAGCTTGCGATTTTAAATTTTTATTTTTTTTGGAGGAATTTTTTTTTTTTTTCTCGATACAGAAGAACACATACTAAAGTTTAAAGTGACAAAACTTCAAAATGATCACTATTGTTTATGAAGCATCCACACTGCTGAAAATAAGTTTGTTTTCAATATCTGTGACTCTGAGCAGACAGTTTATATTTCTCACAACATAGAAGTCAGGAAAGTAAATAATTATGCCCAAATTCATATATGATTTACTTGAACCACTAAGCAGTGATGAAAGGATGATGGGATCTGCTCAACCTCCCTGATCCTTACTGGTCCCTAAGGGCCCTATTACACCAAAAGATGTCTGACAGTTTATCTAACAGATTTTTTCAGCCAAAGTCAGAAACAAAATATAAATAAAAAACAGGAGATAAATGAAAGACTGAGATTACTCCTCTTCCCAAATCCATTCCTGGCTTTGGCTTAAAAAATCTGTAAGATTTGTCAGAGTTGTCAGACATCTTTTGTTGTAATAGGGCCTAAGGGTATAAACCCACACACCGTATACGCAGCGTATTTACTGCTGCGATACGCAGCAAATACGCAACAAATACGCAGCAGATTAGATCTAAATAACTGAACACAGCATCAAATCTAAACCATTAAATCTGCTGCGTATTTGTTGCGTATCTGCTGCGTATACGGTGTGTGGGTTTGTACCCTTAAGCATTAATTACTGATCACACTAGATTAAGCCTCTTATCAAGTTTGCAATGAATAACACCTGTGGTAACCACATTGTGTCTAGTGGCGCAAAAAGATCAGATTTGAATCATTTCTGAAATTAAATCATGAGAGCAAATATATTTAACTCATCAAATCCCTTAAAATGTTTTTAAATTTGGCCTTACCCTTTCCCTTATTTAACTTTCCCCTGGTTAAGTTTAAGAAAAAATGCATTAAGAAACCTATTACATGGAGATCCTGCCAAATCAGCAGATATCTCCCTGTATAATAGAGCCGGCGATCAGGAGACAGCAGACTGCTGGCTCCATTATAGTTTTAGAACTTAAACATATCTATAATAAGATAATATTAAAGCAAATAATATAAGGGAAAGTGGTCTTTTTCTGCCCACAACCTTCAACGTTTTATGCTTTTAGCATATTGTGTAGTAGAGGATTTATCATTCAATAAGTGTCATTTGTTCTTTTTCCACAGAAGCCCAGCGGCATCTCTGCGGGCTGAGAGCACACAATCCACAGGATCATCTTCAAGCAAGCAAGAAGTCAGACCAGCAAGATTAAAAAAGCTGACACGACAGTACAGTTTGTACGTTTGATTTCTGTTGTTTATGTACGTTATTTACATATTAATCTGTTGAATCAGAATACACATCTATGTAGATACTGGACACCCTTATAAATTTGCTTTCCAAGGTTTTTGTGTGTCTGGGGGGGGGGAGGGATATTATGCATGTTCTTATCATAAAAGGGACTCTGTCAACTTCAACTAACCCCCCTCAACCCCTAAACTAAGGTCATATAGGATAAAGGATGCTGGTTTCAAAACTGTAGTTTGTAGCTTTCCACTCTTTTGCATTTCTCCACTGTAAGGCTGGGTTCACACACAGTATATTTCAGTCAGTATTTGGTCAGTATTTTGCTACCTAAGGCTATGTTCACACTACGTAAAAGTACTGCCGTTGTTGCCATCCTCAACAACGGCCGTACTTTATGCGCCTGTGAACACTTCCCATGTCAGTTCACACAATGAAGCGAGCGGCTCCGGCCGCTTGCTTCATTGTGTGCAGTGGCAAGCTCTGATGTTGGCGCACGCTGATGCGACCGCATCAGTACACTACGGCCAATACTATGATCCGGCAGAGACCGGCCGTTCCGTGACCTGGCCGGGTCACGGAATGGCCGGTCTCATACGTTATGTGAACATAGCCTAAATCAGGAGTGGATTGATGCCACAGAAAGGCTATGTTCACACACTGTTGAAATTGAGTGGATGGTAAATGGTAAATAACTGCCATCATTTCAATACAACAGATGTTGTTTTAAAATAACAGCAAATATTTGCCATTAAATGGCGGCCATCCACTCAACTTCAACATTGTGTGAACAGAGCCTTTCTGTGTCTTCAATCTACTCCTGGTTTTGGTTGCAATATGAGGACCACAATACTGACTGAAATATAATGTGTGTAAACCCAGCCTCAGGGTCCATGCACACTACGGAATGGCAACGGAAAACCCGTTGCGCATTTCGCAGCTCAAACCCGCCCTATTCATTCTTTGGATGGACGACGGAATCCGCCCTTGCATAGAATGGAGTCTATGACACGGGCAGAGATGTGTGCGCCCGTCACAGTCTGTGGGCAGGTGCGAGCTGCGGAATGCGCAATGGGTTTTCTGTCACCATTCCATAGTGTGCATGCACCCTAAGCCTGCAAACTGGGCATGTTGAAGCATAGAAAGGACTACTTAGCTCAAGAATATAATGGAGAGGACTGCTTAGACTCCAACATTTGTGGCCTTATAGCAAAGGAATATAAGAACATAGAAAGATAAAAATTGCAAATGCAGGATCAGCTTTGTTTAATCTATAAACTGATATCTTCAGTTTAGGAAGTGTTCTGAAGGTGATAAAGTATGTCCAAATCCATAGACTCCAAAATCTTCACATTGGCATGTCAGCTAAATATTGAACATATTCCTCTATGATTGAGCAAACTGTAAAGCAGTTAGGGGAATAACCTGCTACTATGTGGCCAATACAGGTAATTGTGAGTTACTGTTTGGTTAAGATTTAGGCTGGGTTCACACTACGTATATTTCAGTCAGTATTGTGGTCCTCATATTGCAACCAAAACCAGGAGTGGATTGAAAACACAAAAAAAGGATCTGTTCACACAATGTTGAAATTGAGTGGATGGCCGCCATTTAATGGCAAATATTTGCTGTTATTTTAAAACAACAGCTGTTATATTGAAATAATGGCAGTTATTTACTGTTCTATGGCGGCCATCCACTCAATTTCAACATTGTGTGGACAGAGCCTTTCTGTGTTTTTAATCCACTCCTGGTTTTGGTTGAAATATGAGGACCACAATACTGACTGAAATATACGAGTGTGAACCCAGCCTAAAAAAACACCCACCTGATTAATCCTGCCTTCGAAACAGCTACTACTTCTAAAGAAAGCAGAAGGCCAACTCTGAGGAGCAGTGACAAAAAATTAGGCCCTCCAAAAATGGAGTTTAAGGCCCTTGAGGTGAGCCTTCCCAAAAAAAAAATTTTTATGCCCTTGGGGTGAAACCTAGAAACCTTTATCTTTAGGCCCTTGAAGTGAGCCCTCCAAAAATTTGTTTTTAGGCCGTTGAGATGACCCCCACAAACATTGTGTGCGAGAGTCTTCTGGTGTCCCATGTTAAAACATTTGTTTGGTAAGTTTGCAAGGGGGTGCCATGAAAGTGTCCCAGGAGAGTGCTTGTGGACCTGCTGAATGTTACCAAACTCTGGGCGACACTGGGCCGCTGGGCCCCCAGCGATGTTAGGTGGGAATAATTCCATCATTTATCCTTATACCAAGGGTCGAGGAGTGCCAAGATCCATTACTTTTTGCTTCATAATGTGGGCAATGTGTTGTCACGGGAAAAGGAGGCCAACATGAAGTCAGCCATGTGTGCCAGACTCTAAAGAGGCATGACTTCGCTGACCCCACAAGGAGGAGGACTTTCCATCTCCTCCTCCGCCTCTTCTTTGCACCATCCGTGCTGAACAAATGCAATGGACCCAACTTGAGTGCTACCCTCTGCTGTATAGCCACCTCCTCCTCTTTCCCCGCCTCCACAACCTTCACCCAGTGTGCCGTCAGAGAAATGTAAAGTCCCTGGCCACAAGTGCTTGTCCATATGTAAGTGGTCAAGTGGATCTTTGCTATAACAGCACTACTCAGGGCGTGCCTGATGTTACGGGACACATGCTGGTGCACACAGCAGGAAAAATAGTGACGGCTAGGGTCCAAATACCAAGCGTTGGCAGCTGCCATAAGGTGACAGAAAGCTTCAGTTCCCACAAGCCTAAACGACAACATCTCCAGGGCCAGCAGTTTGAAGATGTGGAAGTTTAAGGCTTGCACTTGTGGGTGAGTGGACTGGTACTTTTGCCTGTGATCAAATGCCTGGGATATGGTCAACTGAAGGGACAAGGCCGATGATGGTGCAGGTGAATGGGAAGCTGAAGGGGAAGGAGCAGAGAAAGGCAAAAGGGAAAAGGCAGAATGTGTGCATGTGTCCTGGTTGGTGGACTAAACTGCAGTGCCAGCACCTAAAACAAGGGAAGAAGCAATAGTGGCACCCACTGGAACAGGTTGTTGTCTGTTCGCTCTCTCCCACTCAGTCCAGTGCTTGGTTCCAAGTGCTAGCGCATGCCCGTGGCAGTCAGGTTACCCTGTTCAGAGCCACTACTCAACTTTGAATGGCACAGTGTGAAAACCACGCTCAATTTGTCATCCGCACATGTTAAAATATCTTCACACCAAGAAGAATGAGCCCTCAATGGGGGAGCTTTGCGCGAGGGGCTGCTATCGGGAAGACCTGCGACCCTGCTGGCTCTGGCCTGCCTTCTCCTGCTGCAGAAAGTGGTACCCTTTAGGCCCCGTTCCCACTGAGCAAAACTAGCGGAATTCCGCTGCGGAATTGTCTGCAGCGGAATGCCGTTAGCCTCACGCTCATAATGGGAGTCTATGGGAGGCGCGCGCTCCTGCTCTGTCCGCGCTGAAGAATGAAGAATTCCGCTAGTTTTGCTCAGTGGGGACGGGGCCTTATGTATAAACATAGCCAAAATTATATGCTGTTGAGTCAGACTGGAAATCTACACAAAATTTGGTTTTGTTGCAGTTTCTTGGATTTAGCTATAAATTTCACCTGCAGCTGCAAATTGGATGCTTAGATGCGCTTACAGCTAAACTTCTCCCAAAACACATGTACACCAAGTCACACCAAGTGTATTAATTAGCAAATCGCCACTCAAGTTTAAAATACTTAGGAATTTTAGGTTCATTTCGTGACATAGTTTTTATACCTATAAAAGGGATTATACCACTAAATGAAAAAAAAAAAAGAAAGAAATTACGCATTTAAAGTAATACATAATTTTCTAAAACTGACCATTATTTTTACCCTTTTCAGCCTATTCCTTTGCCTTTCTATACTGTAGCTGTTTTTTTCATTTCTGTGACCAGGAAACAACTGCATTTCACAACTTTTACCACCACTCACTTCTCCTGTCTTTTGTCCTGTATATAAAGTAGATGCTCCAGATAACTCGCTAACATTGTTTTAGTATCTAATTTCCAAGAATTTTCTTTATCACTGTCCCCACAATTTATCCTTCCTATTTTTTGTGTTTCATATACCCCCTATATGCTTGTATATCAGGGGCATCGCTAGCTTTAGGCATCTGGGAAGCAAGCCCCAGATCTCAGGAAGCAGGTATCAGGCAGATATCAGACAGGCGGCAGGCCATCCAGCTCTTTACCCTGTTCTCCAGTCAGGCAGTCCTCCTTTACTCTCTTCCATTGGGCAGAATAGTTCCCTTGCCTCATTGGTGGAGCAGGTGAGCAACTACACTAATTAGAAGAGGAACTGTGAGGGGTAGAATCAGTGCGGCCTCTGAGTGCCCTGGACTGGGTGCTTTTTTTAAGTCAACAGCCCGTTTCTGGTACTTGGGGTGGTCCGAACCCTCCGAGGTTTGGATTCGTATGAACCCGAACGCTCAGCATCAGATTCCCGCTGTCTGCCCACTCTGGAAAACTGGGATACAGCCTATGGCTATGGCTGTATCCCAGTTTTCCAGGTGGTCCTCCAACTGGATCCGCCCGCTGCACGGAGCAGGCAGACAGCGGGAATCATTACAGAGAGTTCGGGTTCGTACGAACCCGAACCGAACTCAGTTCGGAGCATCCCTATCTGGTACCCATCCATTATTAAGGGATGGGCGTTGTTACATTGTGTACTTACAATAAGGCACTGGACAATAAGGGCCTAATGGCAAATACAGCCCAGGTCCCAGTTGAAAGAAATTGGAGGAAGTCAAATAGAGAAGAAAACTGAAAGTGAGCACCTCCAGAGAAAACATTATCTGTAAGTTACCACTACACACTACATAAAAGTGCAGCTGTTGTTGCCATCGGCAACAACGAGTGTACTTTGCACTTTGTGGAACAATGCCTATTGTTCTATGGGATCCCGGCCAGAGTGTATACACATCGTATACGCTCCGGCCGGGATCCCGTGCGGCGCCGTAAAGAACTGACATGTCAGTTTTCTGCAGCTGCAATTCAGTGAATTGCGGCCGTAGGAAACCCTGTCAGTTCACACAATGAAGCGAGCGGCTCTGGCTCAGAGCTGAGTAAATTTCACTAACAATTTACTCCGATGTGCTGGTGTAAATCTTTATAAATGCAGCACAAACAGCCCCCCTCTGTGTGCAACTGCCCTGCCTTCTCCCTGCCTTTCTGGCAAGAGCAGCACAGATGGCAAGAATTTGCATATTTTTGGACAAGACAAGTGGTTAATTTGCAAAAATTTGCTAATTTTTGCTGTTTGTCCCTAAGCAGTCCAAGCATCTTGGGGGAAAACGCATTGGACAAAGAATCAGACTCGTCTGCACACTGTATGCAGAATTACTGCATACAATATTTACTCTCCAATAGGCACAATGCACGCCCTGCAACATAAGGCTATGTTCACAATACCTAAAAGTACGTACTTAATGCAGTGTGGAACATTGCCTCTTGTTCTATGGGATCCCGGCCGGAGCGTATACACATCGTATACGCTCCGGCCGGGATCCTGTGCAGTGCCGCAAAGAACTGACATGTCAGTTTTCTGCGGCCGCATTTCAGTGAATTCAGTGAGTTGAGATTATTTATGTATTGTTTTAGGTATAAATTCAATATAAATATTGCGATTGTCAAAAGTTTAAAGCAAATCTTTACTTTTTTGTATACTTCTAATCAGGAAATGATGCTATATTACACTAAAGATGGACAGAAAAAATGTCATGTTTGATTGAACATCTGAAAATACTCTTAGGAATGAGGCTGCATTTCAGTTTTCTGTTTATCAGCACTCTCCTATACATGCTCTACAGGGAATGGCAAAATTGCTCCATTCTAGTGATTGTGAGCTGGTTATGCAGATGAGAATAATGTCAAACAACCCCACTGTTTTCGGCGAATCGGCTGACAATTTAGTGTGTATGGGGTCCTCCTGGCAACAGATGTTCAGGAAGAAAAGGATCATGTATTTAGATTTTAACATGCCCATTCCTTTTGTTTTTAAGGGAGATAAGCCACCAGAGTAGTATTGCAGCAGCAGCTTAGTCACTTGTCAACATTCAGAACACATGCAAGCTCAGCCAAGCTGTGTGCAAATGTATGAGGGGAAGAAATACATTAGCAGTTGGCTATTGGTATACCATGGTTAGATGGAAATACGCCTTTAGGGTGCGTTCACACCTACAGGATCTGCAGCTGATTTTCTGCAGCAGATTTCAGTTAAATAACTGAACACAGCATCAAATCTGATGCTGTGTTCAGTTATTTAACTGAAATCTGCTGCAGAAAATCAGCTGCAGATCCTGTAGGTGTAAACGCACCATTAAGGTCTTTGCATATTTGTAAATTTTGAATATTTGCTGATGTCTGCTTAAGAATAGCTTCACCTCTAAGTTCCATATTTCAGGTAAGAGCTTAATCACTTATGGATAGGGACTAACAAACCCAACATAGAGGCCTCTTCATTCATGAAGAAACTAAAGAATGTTAGCAAGAGCCTTGGAATGATGAGTCAAAAATGTATATGACAGCTCCGTAACCAATAGTATGATCTACTCAAGCCCTTACAATACGACGTGTGAACATGGCCTGACCCTGTATCCATCTAAAAGATTCAATCCAATTCATGATTGTTTTCTACAAAAAAAAAAAAAAAATCTTTTGAGTGTAATTCCCTTAACAGCAGTTATAATGTGTACTGTAGTCACTAGTAATTGTAATGGTAATTCTAAATATTGTCTTTATTTTTCTAGTAACCACAGTGATGAAGATGATCTGCCCCCAGCTTTGGCTGCAGTAGCTGCAGAATCCGCAGCAGAACAGAGGGCTGCTCTTCTTCTGGCTTCCAGTGGAAACTCCCAAGCATCCTCCATTGAGAAGGTCTATAGTTCTGTATGATAAATAATGTGGGTCTAACAAAGTAAATTAACATTTACTATAAGTTAAAGGGAATGTATGACCAGAAAATGACCTATAGTTGGAATCTGTTTTTTGTTGTGAACAAATTTTTAAAGAATTTTTGAATTTTTTTTTTCTAATTTTCTATTCTACTATCTATTTTTTATATTCATGTATAAAAAATATAATCACAGATGGGCGCTTACAACTTTAAAACTTAACTTTTAATAAATCTTTAAAGGCCAAAATCAAATCCAGTGTATATAACACCTCCACCATTTAAAACCAGGCCACTGGCCCTAATGTATGCATGCTACATATGACAAACAGATCTGATTTAGTATACAGGGTAGTGACCAATGTGTAGTTGCCACCATACACCTATAAATCCAAGACAAAAATCCAGCAAAGATATATATACAAATATACAGAGGTAGTTCTCAGAACAGAATAAGTCTTGTTCTATACGCTGGGAGCACTCAACCCTGCGATTCCCTAGTTGGTGCTCCACAGCTACCCCTGCTCATTCAGGGACTATCGGGGTTATCGCCCTAGAAAGGGCATCCCCTGCCCCGTGCTATCCCTTATGCCACAATCCCTACACTGCCCCTGCCTACGCTCCCGACACAGTGCTTCATAGAGACACAAATGAACCACTAACACATCTGGATAATGTGGCAGTAAACAGACATTGTCCTGAGAGTGCTCAGAGACGCTAACTTACGTGGACCTCCGGCCGTACTTTGCAAGCAGACCTACAGGTTCCGGAATGCATTGCTTTACCTCAGCTGTCTATTCCCTGCCCAAAGCTGTTGTAGAACATCTAGGCTGTGTTCACACATTGCAGTTTCATTGTGTTACTGAATTATTTGCAGTACTTTATAATTTCATTGTGGTCCCACCTGCACAGCACGCTGTATTCTCTACCTGTAATGCTGATATTGGAATAAAGCAAAGAACTTTAAAAAATTTTTTTTTTCTTTTCATCTCCACGCAGATATTATGATCAAGCATCTTTTATCTTTGAAGTTGATTCCCACAAAAAGGACTTTATCCGCTACCATCTTAGGGTGGGTTCATTCTGAGGAATTCTCACGGATAATGTCCGCAGAATTCCGCTGTCTGTCTGCGCATGGCCGCACGCCTTTCCGCTGGCTCCATAGACACCATTCTATGGGCCAGCGTATTTCGCTATTTGCCGAAAGAAATGACGTGTCACTTCTTTCGGTGGATAGCGGAATCAGCCGGCCCATAGAATGGTGTCTATGGAGCCAGGGGAAAGACGCGCGGCCGTGCACGCGGACAGACAGCGGAGTTCCGCGGATATTATCCGCGAGAATTCCTCAGTATGAACCCACCGTAACATGGGATATACTGTTTATGCCTTGTTTTTTGTGCAGGTGGGATTGGCAGTGTTGGCTCTTATCCTATCTGCTGTTTAGCATTATCTAATTGTGTTACTGCATCATTTTTGTGCAGATGCTGCAGTTCTGCAATGGCACTCCAACATGTGTGAACATAGCCCTAATTTCTCTGTAGACTTTTGCACAATCAGCGAAGCTGAAACACCTGCTTCTGGCCAGTCTGAGATGGTGAATCACGCCCTGCCCCCTCTCTGTATCATCAGTCTGTGCCTAGCAAACACACACAATGTGAGACAGAGGCATGGAAGATCCACATGTGGATCCGCACAGAGCCCATATTTTTTTCACTTCCTGGATTTCTATCACCTACCAGTGTGGCAGAACCATACAGATACGGTAATACATTGTATAGACACATCTATATAACTTTTAATGTACTTTTAATAGAAAAGAAGTTTTTCTTATCTGGAGTTCCTCTTTAACCTAATTGGTATCCCAGAGTTAGTGCTGTGAATCCAGTGTCCAGTGAAACCAGTCTGTGAGTACAGTAATCCTAATTGGTATCCAATTGTGTGGGTGCTGTGAAGCCAGCGTCCAGTGAAACCAGTCTGTGGGTGGTTAACCCATTGGTATCCCGGTGTGGGTGCTATTAAGCCAATGTCCAGTGAAACCAGCCTGTGGGTGCTGTGGGTGAAGTTAACTCATTGGTATCCCATTGTGTGGGTGTTGTGAAGCCTTTCAGCAACAGATTTGGTGTCACAAAAAAAATCAGGGCTCATGTGGGTCTGTAGGTGAAAAAATTTAAGCACTATGGCCTTATAAACATGAAGAGGAAAAAATGAAAGCGCAAAAATTTTAATTGGCCCGGTTCTGAAGGGGTTAAGGAGTGAAGGTGAGACAGGTAAAATAATATCTCTCTTCAGGAAACCAACTGCTTGTAATAATATACTTGAAGCTACTTAGTTGCCACCCAAAACGCACCATCTTGGGGATACCAAAGGGGGAATATCTGCAGACCAAGCGAGCATGTTCTGATGGTAGAGATTTATCTAATTAAATAAAAAATATTAATAATAGGCTCTTGGAACGCACATATTCACCCTGGGGCTTGAACAGGTATAGAAAGCTATACGTGATAGGGATTGTATTTCTCTTTTGTTTTCCCCAGTAAAAAAAAAACATCATAATTCATCTAAGTTTGCGTTCTTATATTCATATAGTTTACAGTTTAATGTTATCCAACACATTTTATATAAGAATTTAGTTATTCTACAGCAGAATGATAAGTTGGATGCAATTGTAAAAGAAGGGGTTAATATGGTAGCAAAACGAGGGGTAACAGTAGGTAATCTTATCTCACCCACAGTCCCCCCAAAAAACTGAGAAAATAAGATATGGTTCTCACAAGCAGGTTTTTCCCATGTGGAAGTACTAGATGTACAGTATGTTGTTGTACAATCATTTATGAATTGGGATAGCTGCTCTTTGCAATAAGAGTTATGTGGGATGTACATCACGTAAATTAGAAACTAGAATTGCAGAGCATATATACAATATTACACAAAAGGGGTCCAAAGTCTTTGGGGTTGCAAGGCATTTAATTAATTGCCATAATAATGAACTGTAATATTTCTTTCTATAAGCCATAGAAAAAGTGTTAAAAAATCAGAGGCAGCAGTTGGGAAAAGAAAATGTACAATAGAGAGGCATTCAGCATTCAGGCATCAACACTCTGGATATTAAATCTAGGATCCAGATTTCCCAAGAAGTTAAAGTTCAAAATGGACCTTATGTATATTTATTGATTTTGTAACATGTTAGTGCTCTGAAACAGTAGGGTGTGATACCTAGGCTTACTCAAAATGAATATTTGCCTGAGAGCTATTGAAACTATATGACTATCTTCAAACTGAGAGAACAGAAGGTCCATCAGATGTTTTTCATCTTATTCTAGACAGCAGTCTTATGGTGGAAAATGTATTACAACTATTTAAAAAGTGACTAAGGGTCCTATTACAAAGTGCAATTATTAGAGATGAGCAAACCTTGAGCATGCTCGAGTCGATCCGAACCCGAACTTTCGGTATTTGATTAGCTGGGGCTGCTGAACTTGGATAAAGCCCTAAGGCTATGTGGAAAACATGGATATAGTCATTGGCTGTATCCATGTTTTCCAGACAACCTTAGAGCTTTATCTAAGTTCAGCAGCCCCAGCTAATCAAATACCGAACGTTCGGGTTTGGAACGACTCGAACCCGAACCCGGTTCGCTCATTTCTAGCAATTATCTGTCCAAAAAGGCAAAATTGGGCAGATATCACTCGATGTAATAAAGTCAACGATCAGCCGAGGAGCTGATCATCGGCTGATCATTGTCTTTCACCAAGTTTAAATTGGCCTTTAGTGCCCTTGCCTTTAGTGTACAATAATAAAGTATTAACTTACCTTACCACGTCACCTTCTGTTCTCTGAGGCCTTCCCCAGTGTCTGCAGCTCTACCTTCTGCTCTGGTCTCTGCACTGACAGGCCGCTGCCATTCAGCCAATAACTGGCTGAGACAGTGATTGACTGAGCGGCTGCGGCCTGTCAGTGCAAATACCAGGGAGCGTGGCAAAGTATGTTAATATTTTATTTTTTTATACTACTATGATCACCTGTCGGCCGTGAATCGCTACGTGTAATAATTAAGCTCTGGGCCTAAAGAAACGATCAGCCAATAATCGTTTCATCGGCTGATTGTTCTATTACATAGAGCTTTTATCGTCCTGATTTGGCCGATTAAAGCGACTCTGTACCCACAATTTGACCCCCCAAACCGCTTGTACCTTCGGATAGCTGCTTTTAATCCAAGATCTGTCCTGGGGTCCGTTTGGCAGGTGATGCAGTTATTGTCATAAAAATGTACTTTTAAAATTGCAGCTCCGTGCCCTACGGGCGTATCTGTGCCCTAACTTTGCACCGCCCCTCTGTCCCTCCTCCGCGCCCTCCTCACCACCTGTGTTACCACAGCACATAGGCTGGATCATTAAGACACCTGTGCAATGTTCAAACAGAAGTAAATGTTCCAGTGGCATTCCTAATGATGAAGAGGGTGGGGAGGAGGGACGGAGGGGGTGGTGCAAAGTTAGGGCACAGATACGCCAGTAGGGCACGGGGCTGCAATTTTAAAACTAAATTTTTATGACAATAACTGCATCACCTGCCGAACGGACCGCAGGACAGATCTTGGATTAAAAGCAGCTATCTGAAGGTAAAAGTGGTTTGGGGGGGGGGGGGGGGGGGCAGATTGTAGGTACAGAGTCGCTTTAATGCTCAGTGTAATAGGGTCCTAACATTACTCCCATACAGTTCCCACAGTATGAAGGTAAATATGGTGCAGTTACATTCAATGACTCACAGGAGATGTCTTCTCAGGTCAGAGTCTTGACTTTTTTCTCCATCCAGCCCAGACCTTCATGATGATTTCTTCCAACCACGACTTCTCTCCATAGGATCTGTTGGACAAACATTTCAGGTTTCCTCTCCTTTGCCCCACCTATAGTGTCCTAAATAGTAATAAAGCCACTCTTCGTATACAGGTGCCCACAGTAAATAGATAAGTGTCCCTAAGTGAGTAAAGAGTTCAAAGTGTAGAACCCCCAGTATGCAAAGCTATTGAACAGCAGGTAGATCTGTCCCCAGTGGGTATAGTTGCCCCTAGTAGCAAGAGCTGTGCCTGGTGGGTAGAGGTTTCCCCTAATATAGTTGCCTTCATTAGGTATAGCTGCAGCAGTAGATATAGTCCTCACAGTATAGTTACTCCCATGAAGTCTAGTTTCCTCACTATTGCTGTGCCTAGTTAATTTAGTTGCCCTATAGTATTCAGGGCTGCCCCAAGTAGGTATATGTGTTCCCCAGTAAATAGTTGCTCCCTCTTGTAAAAAAAAAAAAGAACTAAAATGACTTTTTTTTATGTCAGATTGACATTAACTAAATTGACAGGGAAAGATTGTGCCACACAAAACACACACACACACACACACAAACTGCAAAGTAGTCCATAGCCTGTAAAGCCACCTGCCTAATATCTGTCAGTAGTTTATATGCAACAGCTGAACTGTGTATATACAATATGTAATATTTACTCACAGATTTCAAAATTTTTATTGGTGCTTAGGAAGAAAATAATTCTTCAAAATATATCTTTGCAGAGTCCCAATAAAGCAAGCGGCTCCTTTACATTAGAACCCGGGGATCTTTTGATGGACTTCACAGAAGCTACACCAATGGTATGTTTTCATACTTTACTTTCGAATCTCTTCCCTAGTTTAAGAGTAAATCTGTCATCTGGAAAATCAATAATCAACCAGCAGCATTGTTAAATAAAATGCAGTAAAAGAATCCATCTGAATGGTGTCTATGTGACTTTATTCCACCAAAATGGAAACAGGAAATAGTGTGTGGTGTGTCTTGGGGCTGCAATGCCTTTGTGCTGGAAATCCCTATCCTGTCAACTACTGTATTTGACAGTAATTCCACCTGTTAGAATCCTACCTATGTCAGTGTCCCATAGTCTGTCTATGGGACAGCAAACGGTCCTCCGCTGCTGCGACTCTCCGCTCGAAGAAGTGACATGTCACTTCTTTGAGAGGAGAGCCACGGCAGCGGAGGAGCGCGCTCTCCCATAGACAGACTATGGGACGCTGAGACAGACTGGATTCCGCAGCGGAAAGTTCCGCTGCGGAATTCCGTCTGATTAACTCAGTGTGAACATACCCTGAAACAGTAAGAATGTCAGTCATTTTGCGAAACAACAATGGCGCAAAAGGGCTTCATTCATTGATCATTACTCCACCCTGTCACTGACAGGGTCATTGTATTTGACAACTAATTCAGTGATTAATCACTACTGAACTCATTTTAGTGTATATTTACAATCAAGCTTGTACTTGTCCACACACAGTTTTGGGTCAGTATTTGGGTCAGTATTTTAACAAAACCAGGAGTGGGACTAAAACAAAGAAAAAGGTATAACCCCAGTCCCCAGTCAGTGTATATCCACCACTGTTGTCCCCCCCACCCCCCTTAGTAGACAGAATTAAAAACAAAACTAACCTCCCACATGCTCCGCCGTCACTGCAAGTCTCTAGGCGCTGCTGTCCCCTGTTCTTTCTTTCAGCACAGGTAACATATGTTATAGACACAACCTGAATCGGGAGAGAGATAAGGAGAGAGGAGTTTTTATTTTAGTGCATTTACCGGCCCTGCACATAACTCAGGGGCCCCCAAAAAAATCCTCTGTGTAAAGTGCGGCTGCAGTGAATTCAGATGTGGGCTACCTATTGAAAAAAGGCTTAGCTTGCCTTAAAATAAAAAGGATTATTTTCACAATTTGCATTTGTTCTATTTTGATACAAATATTACTAGTCAGAGTAGGTTACAAAATTTTATCCGACATGGAGATAGAGGAGCGGCTGCACATCACACCTATGGCTGATACTAATGCTGCTAAGCCTATTTTAAAAAAACAACTTCAGGATGTTGGAATATGAATTGATCAAGCCATATCGCCCCGTGTACCAACGTGCAGGTCTCCTGGGTCCCTCCGCTAACTCCACACCGTGTCGGTCAGTGACCGCCACCCCCGCAAAGCGTGCACATGCAGGGAAGGGAGGCCATGGAGTGGCCCTGAAACCCCCATGTCACAGGACCAGACCCAAAATGCCCCCCCCAAAAGTCCCAGCCAGCACCACCGACGAGGAAGGCTGCCCCCAAACAACACAAGTATGGATAAGGTATTACACTCATCAAAAACTGCTGCAAACAGAATGGGAAAAACATGGAGGTACTGTTGTGTGAGCACAGGTATATGCTCTGCTGACTTGGGTCACATGGGTCTTTAAAAGGGGAGTGCCAGCTGCTCAAAAAGGGGAGAAAAATACAAAATCCGACATGGAGATAGAGGAGCGGCTGCACATCACACCTATGGCTGATACTAATGCTGCTAAGCCTATTTTAAAAAACCAACTTCAGGATGTTGGAATATGAATTGATCAAGCCATATTGCCCCGTGTACCAACGTGCAACGTGCAAATTACAAAATTTTATGTTAGGAAATGATTATTGCAATTAATATAGAGCTTTGCCATGTAGATCACATTCTGTATTCTGAAGCAGAGTTACATGTGTGTGATATGGATCTTTTAGCTTTTTCTGGTTGCGTATTTAGTGCAATATAACCAAAATGTGTGTGAGCTGCATTGCAAAAGTGTATATGAATTAATATTAATAATTTCTTCATATGGAAATCTTTAACCTACTCTCACTAGTAATATTTGTCACAAAAAAGAACATATGCAAAGTGTGGCTTTAGTAATGCTTCTCATTTTTACACTCCTCTAAGACCTCTTCCAATTAGGTTACCTTAGTAACATACAGTAAGTACAACACTTCTGGCCCAGGGATTGAAATATCTGAATTAAGTAAGCTTTGCCCTTGTCCCTTGACTAGTGAAGTACTTTTAATAATGTCATTGAAGTGTTTGAGAATGTTTACATGTTCCAGAACAATTTTTACTGATACAGCTGACATGCATGTATACTGTATATATATCTGAGAATGTGACCACCTAATAGCAACATTCTTTTTACAGTTACTGGTCTTAAGAAGAGATAAGCAAAGCAACATTCGTTGCGAATCGCGCTGTTAATTCACTTTGTTTTGTGAAGAGAATTCCATTTGATTCATTGATAAATTTCCTAACATGGGGGCCACGATGGCAGACACACATGTTTAGTCACAGAACTCGTGTAACAAGTGGAGGTCGGCACTCCGATTACTGGTGGTGCCTGGGCCAAAGTATAGCACATGTAAAAAGAAACTCCCGGCACTCGCCAAATCTTCTGCAAGGTGATTTATTTACAAGTGCAAGTACAGACAGACATCAAGGACGCGTTTCGGCGGATAGCCTTTCTCAACAAGTCTATAATATGCTCCAACAGTCACTAGCTTTATAAATGTGGTGGGCGCTTCAAATCTGACATCATCACAGCTGCGGCTTAGACGCTCCCTTCTAACATCATCACAGTGGGCGTGGATTGGCGATCAGCTGAGCGTCACATGAGCGGACACATCACAACCATGGAAACTATATAAACAATCTCGTTAAAGTATATAGACTAGAGACATAACATAAACTGAACATTTACAAACACAAAACAAGACATGATACACATTATGTTAGTAACACCAAAATAGGTGGTGGAATTAGTATCACACAAATTTACATTAACCTTCCACCGTCTCGTTTTCATTATTTTCAATAAGACATATCTAGAAAAGACAAGATATAAAATTAGATAAAAAAACTATCAACAGATCATATAAATACAGCACTAAGTGAGTACAGATAAATCATAATCCCTGTTAAGACCCATAGGTTCTAAAGTTTGCAGGGTATGGATCTAAAACGCTTCCCGGCGGCGCAATATTTTCTTAATGTTGCCGCCTCGTCTCGGTATCTGCACTTTCTCAATCACTTGGAATCGCAATTGTGCAATATTATGACGGGCCTCTCTGAAATGATGGGGTATGGGTAACAGCCAGTTACCGCACCTAATAGTTGATTTATGTTTGGAAACTCTGTCTTTAATGGGCTGAATGGTCTCGCCAACATATAATTTACCACAAGGGCATATGATAATGTAAATCACGTTCTTACTATCACAAGTGAACTGTCCCTTGATGTGATAACTCTTGCCTGTAAGCGGATGGTTGAATGAGCTCCCCTTCTGGACATTATTGCATTGGGCGCATCTAAGACATGGAAAAGTACCTTGTTTCCTTTGTGTGAATGTTCTTTGGTTATCACTCACAACTCCAGCGCCTCTATCTGCTCTTACCAATGCATTGTGTAAATTGGGGGCACGTTTATTGCATATAAGAGGAACAGTACAGAACTCCTCTATGTCCGGGTGTGCCTGAGTCAGTATGTGCCAGTGTTTTTTAATAATACCATCCATTTTGGTGCTAAATGGATGATATTCCCGTACAAAAGGAATTCTTTTTGTTGTTTGTTCTCTTGATATAGATGTGGAGGGTCTATCTGCTTCTACAAGAATCTGTGTGGGGTATCCCCGATGGAACCGGCCCTTCATCTCTTCTACCCGTACCATACGGACCTCGGGATCTGAAACCAGCTGGTTGACCCTCTGTATTTGTGACCTTGGGATAGACCGTTTAACCGACAGGGGGTGGGAGCTGTCGTAATGTAAAATACTGTTCCTATCCGTGGACTTACGGAAAAGGTCAGTTTTAAAGTGACCCTGTGTATCTTTAATAACAGTTACATCTAAGAAGCTGATAGACCCATAGTCACTGGTATGTGTAAATTGCAATTCCTGCCAAATAGAGTTAAGATAAACCATAAACTCTGTCAGGGTCTCATGTGGTCCCCCCCATACGCAAAAAATATTGTCTATAAATCTGCGCCATATTTTGGCGTACTGTACAAACAGATGATTAGAATATACAAATTTCTCCTCAAAAAATAGCCAAGGTGCACAAGACTCTGATTGATCCTCCAGGGAGACCCATCGTGGCGTCTATTAATTCTGTTTTTACCCCATTATCTATCCTCTTAGACAGAGTCTTGACACCTTGGGTAAAAGGCACTAAATCGTACCTTAAGGACACGTCCGATTTTCTGCAGGTCGTCAATGAGATACAAGGTGTTTCTGTCGTGGACAGTCTCGTAACAATTGATGTCGCGAGTCTGTACACGTCAATTGAACACCATAAGGGGATTGAGGCTGTAAAATGGCTTTTTTCTTGACTTACTTGCAGTAGTCTTATATGAGAACTATTTCATGTTCAAGGAGGCTTACTATTTGCAGAAGAGAGGCTCGGCGATGGGGTCAAATGTGCCCCCCCCTACGCAAATGCCTATATGGCTTTTTTTAGGAGAAATTTGTATATTCTAATCATCTGTTTGTACAGTACGCCAAAATATGGCGCAGATTTATAGACGATATATTCTGCGTATGGGGGGGACCACATGAGACCCTGACAGAGTTTATGGTTTATCTTAACTCTATTTGGCAGGAATTGCAATTTACACATACCAGTGACTATGGGTCTATCAGCTTCTTAGATGTAACTGTTATTAAAGATACACAGGGTCACTTTAAAACTGACCTTTTCCGTAAGTCCACGGATAGGAACAGTATTTTACATTACGACAGCTTCCACCCCCTGTCGGTTAAACGGTCTATCCCAAGGTAACAAATACAGAGGGTCAACCGGCTGGTTACAGATCCCGAGGTCCGTAAGGTACGGGTAGAAGAGATGAAGGGCCGTTTCCATGATCGGGGATACCCCACACAGATTCTTGTAGAAGCAGATAGACCCTCCACATCTATATCAAGAGAACAAACAACAAAAACAAAAAGAATTCCTTTTGTACGGGAATATCATCCATTTAGCACCAAAGTGGATGGTATTATTAAAAAACACTGGCACATACTGACTCAGGCACACCTGGACATAGAGGAGTTCTGTACTGTTCCTCTTATATGCAATAAACGTGCCCCCAATTTACACAATGCATTGGTAAGAGCAGATAGAGGCGCTGGAGTTGTGAGTGATAACCAAAGAACATTCACACAAAGGAAACAAGGTACTTTTCCATGTCTTAGATGCGCCCAATGCAATAATGTCCAGAAGGGGAGCTCATTCAACCATCCGCTTACAGGCAAGAGTTATCACATCAAGGGACAGTTCACTTGTGATAGTAAGAACGTGATTTACATCATCATATGCCCTTGTGGTAAATTATATGTTGGCGAGACCATTCAGCCCATTAAAGACAGAGTTTCCAAACATAAATCAACTATTAGGTGCGGTAACTGGCTGTTACCCATACCCCATCATTTCAGAGAGGCCCATCATAATATTGCACAATTGCGATTCCAAGTGATTGAGAAAGTGCAGATACCGAGACGAGGCGGCAACATTAAGAAAATATTGCGCCGCCGGGAAGCGTTTTGGATCCATACCCTGCAAACTTTAGAACCTATGTGTTTTAACAGGGATTATGATTTATCTGTACTCACTTAGTGCTGTATTTATATGATCTGTTGATAGTTTTTTTATCTAATTTTATATCTTGTCTTTTCTAGATATGTCTTATTGAAAATAATGAAAACGAGACGGTGGAAGGTTAATGTAAATTTGTGTGATACTAATTCCACCACCTATTTTGGTGTTACTAACATAATGTGTATCATGTCTTGTTTTGTGTTTGTAAATGTTCAGTTTATGTTTTGTCTCTAGTCTATATACTTTAACGAGATTGTTTATATAGTTACCATGGTTGTGATGTGTCCGCTCATGTGACGCTCAGCTGATCGCCAATCAACGCCCACTGTGATGACGTTAGGAGGGAGCGTCTAAGCCACGGCTGTGATGACGTCAGATTTGAAGCGCCCACCACATGTATAAAGCCAGTGATTGTTGGAGCATATTATAGACTTGTTGAGAAAGGCTATACGCCGAAACGCGTCCTTGATGTCTGTCTGTACTTGCACTTGTAAATAAATCACCTTGCAGAAGATTTGGCGAGTGCTGGGAATTTCTTTTTACATTAGTCACAGAACTGTCACTTGGCGGGAGCAAGGGATTATTATTATGACAAGTGTCTGTGGCCAAGGAGACACAAAGTGGTCTCAGTGGAACACAGACTCATGGGAGTGGTCATCCTAACCGGATTGGAGGAAGGTTTCAGCTCCCTGCCACACCAAGTGGGCAGGTGAATACCAGCCAGGCTGGAACTGTTGACTGGAAACCTTCAAAGTTCGAGCTCCATGGCAGATACCATCTCCCCCCCATGTACCTTGCCACCATCTCCCCTTCGTGTACTATGCCACTGTCTCCCTCTCGTCTAATGTCATCCTCTAATCTGTTGCAGAACTAGAACTCCCATTATGTGGTGTAGTCCTTCATATTACCCCACACTATAATGGGAGATGTAGTCCTGCATATTACTACACACCATGCTGGGAGATATAGTTCTGCATATTACCAAACACAGAATGCTGGAAGATGTAGTTCTACTGTGCCACCCTCTAATCTATAGCAGAACTACAACTCCCATCATGAACTGCCAATTGGGGTTGATGGGGGTGTAGTTCTACAACCTGGTTGGCCACAGGCTGCAAAACAGCAACGCCCACCATGAACTGTTTAGTGGGACATGGTGGGGTTTGTAGTCATATGGGGATAATCTCATCTGGTTCTTGCTCTGGTCTCCTTTGATCCTTAGCCGTGACTTATGGTGTCCGTGACTTATGTGCCCTATAAGTCCGAAAATCCTATGGGTCCAAAATTCCAGGCTGATTTTCCGGACGTGTAAGGGCGCCTTCCCCCTTTCCCTTCTTTCCTCCAGAAAACCATTAGTGTTTTCTGACAATAATCAGTATTTACCGTCAGAAAACCATGAGGGAAAAAAATGTATTGTACAGTCAGTATTTCTAGAGATCTTCCTGATGCGCATCTGGAAAGTGTCAGTAATTCTTGTAGACTTCCATGGGGGCATGCGTTCAGAAAACTATAATCTATAATTTCCTGACCTATTTTCCTGAAAGAATTCTGTAGGGTACCAGTGCCCAATACAACCCTATAGATCAGGAAATCTGTCCGCATTTCCTCGTAAGAAATCTTGACAGATTTTCCTAAAGTTTGAAGTGGGGCATAATTGTAGTTCATTGTGTACATTGTTAACTGAGCAATTCCATTAAATCACTCTGTAGTGAAAAATGGTATTTAGAGGAATATACTCGAACAAGTCAGTTGCAGGAAATTTGGTCTAGACAAAAGGGTTGCTCCTTTCAAAGAGCACCTATTTTATATGTTTGGATCTGTCTTCCATTGATTTTTTGAAGTGTTTTTTTTTCTAAATTGTAGCAGCCTTAGCTTTTAAGAATTAAAAACAAGGGAATCTTGATATTAAGTTGGCACATCCATGTAGAAAGTACTCCATTCTGTACTATGTATCTCATCCTTTTTCATTCTAAGATGTGTGCTGCCAAATCACTTGCCATTAGAAATTACTCTCTTCTACATCTAAGCATGTGTTTAATTTTTTAAAATGAAATATTTGTTTTTGGTTTCGTCACTAAGATTAGAGTAATAGTGTTTACCAACAGCCAGGTTCTCATCCTTGGTGTTCTATTTTGTTCGGCGTACCCTATATAAATGTTTACCTAGTTTAGAATGTTAAACACAAAATAACTTAAACATTTATACAGCATAATGAAACATTTACAATTGTTTGCTGTATTGTCCCTAAAATACATTACTCTTTCATGATTCAGTGACATTTTAATATGCTTTCAATAAATAATTCTTGTATTTATTAGACAAAAGCTACAGTATCTGTGTTTACTCAGAACAAGAAATGGAGGTCACTGGGAAATATTGTAAAGCAATATGGGCAGCACATGAAGGGGGGACCTTTAAACACTGTAGAACAATGATTCAAGTATCATGCAAAATATAGTAGTATTAAGTCAACAATTTCTTTCATAATTGAACTCAACAGTGCATGGTGCTCTGTGTTATGTCTTTTTTTTATTAAAAGGACACAAGGTTTTATGTCATCTTCGTTGTCACATGTCATTAGAGCAATGATCTATTATCTAAGAGCACATGCACAAAGCAGTATTACGGTGCCTTACAATACATCATTACAATATCTGTAATTTGGTGCACTGTACAAAACTATACACCAGTTTTATACACCATAAGCACCACCAGATGGTTTATCTAAGAGATTGTGTAAGAATCCAAGAAAAATACTGGCACTGTGCTGAGGGATGATATACATTATACTACTATAGATAACATGTGGAGGGGGAAGGGGGTTACTGGTCCAAGTTATTATGTGAGAAGAAATTAAAGAAACAGCTGCTGCTGTAAAGATAAACGGTAAAGGCCCTATTACAATCAACGATTATCGTCCTTACTTGGCTGATTATCGACTGTTCAGACCGATAACACTGGTCAACGGCCAAAAAGGTTCCGACATGAAAACAGGTTATCTTAACTAATTTTGGGATGCTGAGATCGAAAATGATGTTCAAATTTTGAAATTGGCTCTAATTTTCAAGATATAGACGTACTTTTTATGTTTCTCACAGCCTGTGATACAATACTGGGAAAAGTTTGCATCTTCAGTATTACATCATCAACTGGTTTATTGCATCATCTTAGAATAACCAATATGGAAAAAAGGTATCAGGGAAAGGCTAGGTTCACACTTCATTTTTGCAATCCATTTTTTTCATCCGTTTTTTGCAAAAGACGGATGCATTTGTGTGCATCCGTTTTGATCCGTTTTTCCATTGACTTTCATTATAAAAAAACAAAAAACAAAACACGGATCAGTTTTTTTTGACAAACACAAAAGTAGTGTCAGCTATGTTTTTGTGTCCGTAAAAAAATATGTATATGTTTTGATCCATTTTTTCTACAATGGAAGTCAATGGAAAAACGGATCAAAACGGATGCACACAAAGGCATCCGTTTTTTTCCCATCCGTTTTTTTGCAAAAAAACGGATTGCAAAAACGCAGTGTGAACTTAGCCTCAATGGAACTCATCAATGCTTGCAGATTACTGTTGGACAGTTATCAGAGACAATCCCATGTATGAATACAAAAGACATGTGTAAATGCACCGAGAAGCCATTCAATAGGGACCTACATTCCAGAGTTTAATAAACATAATTAATTTGTAAAAATTCTTGGATCTGCCTGTAAATTGTAGTTGATTTCAGATAGAACTAAGTTTCCTATGAATATATTTCAAAAGTTTATGACCAGTAAACTTGCTTCCTTATGATTTTAGAAGTAATAAATATGTCTGCTATTATACAGTATTCTATACAATTTACAAAACAGTAACATGAGAACTCTTCCATATCATAGAAACTAGAGCCAATTCACATTTCTCCTTGTGATATTTGAATTTAGCACATAAAAATCATTAAGAAATGGCTAATTTTATCTCGGAACCAAACAACTTTTGAAAATGTGTTGGCCAGTGTAATCGTTTAGTGTAATAGCACATGTTGAGAGGAAATGATTAGCCAACATACGCAATGTCATCTGATTGTAATCTTCCAGCATGCTGAAAGCTTACAACCAGTATGTTGTACATCACTCCGTGCATTAGGCGATGACTTCAATGGGCTGCCCAAATGAACTAAGGATCATTCAGACGGCCCCTCGCTCGCTGTCTGTGTAAGTAATAGCAAAATGGCAGCAACCAGGGAATGATTCTAATGGGAGATGCAGGTCCCCAATCTGGTGGTCATGGGAGCCCCCAGTGGTCTAAATCCCTGTGATAAGATTTGTACTTTGTAATGGCCCTTTTAAATCTACCATTGCATGGATAACAGAATCCCAAAAATATTAGTTATGAGGGGAAATTGGAAAAAAAAATCAATTCTGCAATTTTTATTTTTTTTTGGAGGGGGGTTCCGTGTTTATGTAATTAACTTTACGGTAAAACTGACATGATATATATATTCTATAGGTCAGTCTGAATACAGTCATATACAGTTTATATAGCTTTTCTAATGTTTTATTATTTTGACTCTTATAGCGCTTTTATTTTTTCACATATGGGGCTATATGAGGGGTAATTTTTTGCGCCATGATGTATAGTTTTATTAGTATCAGATATGTGTAGATGAGATGTATTGATCAATTTATAGTAAGTTTTTTAAATAAAATGTAATAAAAATTAATAAATTCTGCCCTTTTTTTTACTGCTTTTTGTTTACACCATTCACTGTGCGGTAACAATATTGTTTTATTTTAATATATCGGACAATTACGCATGCTACAGTACGCTACAGGGATTTTAACATTTTTACATTAGATCAAAAAGACTGATCATTGCTATCAATAGTATCTGTTGTAAGTGCTGCGATCGCCGCACTGCAGGAGTTAATGGCTGGCCGGCACGCAATCACTGTGGCCCGTCATTAACAGTGAAGACCTGGCTGCTGATAGCAGCTCGTCTCCACGTGATATGAAGTTAGCTCAGCTCATGAGCTCGCTTCATTCCACTGCCGAACCCACTGGCATACAGGTATGGTATGGGTCCTTAAGTGACAAGCTCCCATGACGTTCTGGAACGTCATGGGTCCTTAAGAGGTTAAAGAGAGGTTTCTACTGTCCTATCTTAGGGTAGAATAAAGTAGTGACAGAGAAGCTGAACAGAATGATGTATCACTTACATTGTTCTGTGTAGATGACCCGAGACATCCACCTGAATAACATGGACAGTATGAAGTCCTCTCCATTATGTGCATGAGCCCAGTAGTCCTGGATATTCATGAGATGCAGAAAACTCCACCCACCAGCTGCTGATTGGCAGTTATCTATCTATGCTGTGTGTAGGCAGTCAACTGTTGAGCAGCAGCTGGAGGAGGGGGAATGGTGTAGCAAGAATCCTATTCCCCTGCATATTAGGAGAACGGCTCAACAGAATGTAAGTAATACACCAATCTTTAAGCATTTCTGTCAATAGTTCATGCTGCCCTCATTTAAGGTTGCATAAACCTAGTGACTGATTCCCTTGAAATATACTGCCAATTGGCTGTGTTCAGTTCAGTTTTGCAGTATTTTTCCTGCATATTTGCTGTGGTTTTCTCAAATTGCAGCAAATTCTGAAAAAAAATGATTATGCAAATTATGGTAAATTTATTTTTTGCACTTTCTAAACAGAGCCTATAGGCTGGGTTACCTAAACAATTGCATGTATTTGGGGAGAAAAATAGTTCTTTATACTGGGTTATTGCCGTGCAGTACTGAAAATGAGTATTATACAATACAATACATGTATTTTAGAAGTTTTTTAGAGCAAAAAAAATGAAAAAAAAAAAAAAAAAACAACAGAATACAGTAAATATTTATTCCCTGGCTGTTCCTTTTTCATTTTTTTATTTTTTTGTGTGATGTCCTATCAAGATATGTCAACCACAGTCAGAAACAGAGCAATGGGCAACTTTTAGCCTCATTAATCGAAGAAAATACTGAACAGTACTTTTTTTATTTTATTCATTTGTTTTTTACATACACATTTCTTCAGGCTATGCTATATGTTTTACTAACATTAAATACAAATAATGAATCTTCTTTATTTTTTTAAGATTAAGGCATATCCTGCTGATCCATCTAATTCATTTTTTGACCCCTATACAACTGTGCAACAGTACCCTGTAAGTAAAAAGTCTCACAGAAATCAATCCTTTGATGGTATAATGGTGTTGTTCTTGTGTCTTCTTTGTGTCTGAAGACTGTTTTGTTTTAAATTATATGATTCCTTTTCCACGTTCAGGGTGTGTATACATCCATGCTTTATCCATCAACATCAGCACATTGGAAAAATATTGCTAATACTAATAATTGATGTTGGCGAGTATTATCTGCATTCTATTTATTAAACACATTAACTGTTTGTTATCATCTTAAACATAGCTATAATAGCTCATGCATTATGGCTATGCTGAGTTTTATTTTCTCCTTCTATAATGTAACTTTATGTGTATGTGTTTCTGTATAGTTGCATCCGATGTGTGCTATTTAACACAAAAAAGAGACAAAAAATGCTTATACTTTTTATTTGTTGGGCTACCTAATAATAATAGATAAGGATTATATTTTAAGTACTAAACCTGACATTTTTCTTTTTCTTTTCTTTTATTTATTTTCCTTTCACACTAAATTGAATTGGTAAAATTTATTTCCCATTTTTCTGTCATACTATCTTAATGTCATTTCATATATAAAGTTTCCAATGGGCTATGGGTATGGCTTGGGTCTATGTTGGCTCTGTGTCTTTATTTTTTTATTTTACATGTCTTTTTTAAACTAAATGGTATCTATCTATCTATCTATCTATCTATCTATCTAGAGATTATAAGCCATAAAGGATACTTTACATTTTTATCAAGTCCAACAGTATTTAATAATTGTGATATACCCCCCAACAACCTCTAGTGACAAAAATTTTTTAATTAAATATATAAATAAAATAAATAATAAATAAATAATTAATTCATTAACATTAAAAAAACTCTAGCTTTTTCTCAGTTCTCAATTCTTCCAGTATTTATCAGCTGCTGTATGCCCTGCAGGAAGTGGTGATTTCCATTCTGATACAGTGCTCTCTGATGCCACCTCTGTCCATGTCGGGAACGGTACATGGCAGTAGCAAATCCCCGTAGAAAACCTCCTCTGCTTTGGACCGTTCCTGTCTTAGACAGAGGTGGCAGTAGGAAGCACTATTACAATAGAAACAGAACAATAGATTTGGGCCACATTCACACTTTGTATTACAGCGGCCATGGCCATGTCACAGAACGGCCGCTATATGTTAAGTTCACCCTGGCCGGTACTGCAGTACCAGCCGGATGAACATCACTTCTTTCGAATTGGAATGCAGGCACATTTAAGTGTGCCCGCACTCTAAATAACAAGGAAATTCTATATAGCATCACTTCACCTGTGTCAGGGCTGCAGAGAAATTGAAGAATTGCTGCTGAGTGCCTGCAACAGTCATAGCTGATTGTTAGGTGTCTTTAATCGTTAAGGGAACCCCTCCTAAGAAAAAAGATTGTCAAAAGCAGACTGTTATTAGCCGTTCTTTCCTATGGACTGCAGCCTTCTAGAAACTGGTTTAGCCTTACTTCTTTATTGCTATCACTTTTTGATATATAATCTAAAGATAGAATGGAAAGCATTGATATCAGATCAATTTAAGTCCATTTAATAAAATAATTTCTTATTATAATATATTTCTTATAGAATTCCTCTGTCATTTGTTTTAAAGCTTCACTTTATATGTCTCCTTGTACTCCCTGTGCTCTATTTCTGTACTATTCTATTAGTGAATTACTCACCAGAGGCAACTTTTCTTTTGGCATTTGTATTGTAGGCTGTATTACACTGCACGATGTGAGGAGGTAGTTTCCTCTTTGTTCTTCACTCACTGTTGTGCTAACACAAACAGACAGCAAGCGGGAAGAGCGGGGAGCAGTGGGCTGCCCAGGTGATCCTTAGTATGTCTCGGTGGCCCATCAAAGATAGCAGCAGTCTCCTATTACACAGAGCGGCAGGCAGCAGAACGTCAATGGTGTCATGATTGTGTCATTTTAACATTTTGACAGTGCATTCTGCTGATCGTTGCCTTTTAACATGTGCTATTACACCAAACCATTATCGTCCAGAAAGGCCGGTAATCAGCAAACTATGGCATAAAATCATTTATTGTAATAGGGCCTTTACTTATTTTTAGAATCTAGCTTTAGAGTAATAGCTTAGTAAACAGGTTTCTGTTATCTTGTATTGCACTGCTGTGGTTTAATATATTTAAATATGATTTGTACAGTATCAGGAGGATTTATGTCAGAAACACATGTTATATTGTAATTATACTGTATTTAGAATCACATTGTTGTAAGCAAAAATCATAATGCAGTGCTTGGTGCATTACACAAAAGATAACAGCAATGTTCAACAGACATAATTGACTTACAATAGAGTGCATCGGGTTCTACCCCTAGAAAATAATAAAAGTTGGGGTGCAGGAAATTAATGGAGTACCAAATGTATATGTTAGCATACTCTATGCCTTTGGTTTTGTGCTTGCTGTGTATATCATGGTCATCACCTGTAACTTAAACTGGGTTCATATACTGTAAGTACACTGGTTTCACACTGCGTTTCCCATCCGTTTCACTGTTTACCATAGTTTTTGTATTTTTTTTGCATCATTAAATGGATAGCAACAGCACAGTGTGAACCTAGCCTTATTTGGTGCAGTTTAACTCAAAGTATTTGTGTTATTAAAAAAAAAAACTTTTGACTTGTCATGGAGACTAGCTGGGGCCTCAGTGGTGGGCCCCACTCCAATGTTATTGGAGCTTCGACCAATCTCTGCTCAAGATGGTGGGATGTAATACAAGGGAACTGCATTTTTTCCCATTGGGCTTGTGCAATTATGTATATGATTTGTTTTACAAACTATTTTGGGATATTGTCCTTTTTAGTAGTTTTTGTACTGTTTGGTATGTCTTTTATTGTGCAGTGTAATAGGAAGAGGGTAGACAAAAGTTTTTTATGGAATCACACATGGTTACTAAGGCAATTGTATTTGTTTTATTTATTTATTTATTTAGGTTGATTTATTAGATACTCCATTGCAACAATATTCTGCAGAGCCTTCCCCAAAGAGACTGTCACCATCAATTCACATGGCTACTCCACGACAACTGATGAATCAAGCACAAGCAATGCAGCCAACACATTCTTTACACACTTCAAAGGTGGACAGGTAAGTAAATAAATGTTTAGCTAAATGTCCTTTGGCAAAAAAACAAACAAACCCTAAAGCTAACACATAATTATATGCCAGTGCCTTAATCCCTTAAAGACAGAGCTCAAAATGACCTTAATGACTCCAACAATTTTCAATTTTATGTTTGCATTTTTTCCACCTTGTCTTCTAAGAGCTATAACACTCTTAATTTTACACGGCTATGTACAGGATTGTTTGTAAGTGTACTTTGTAATGGTGTCCTTCAATCTACCATGAAATGGGAGGTTTCCATGTTTAAAACGTAACTGTCATTTCAGGGTCATTTTTCTGAAAACATTAAATATCAACAGTTCAATCGATTTTAAGAAACTCTGTAATAGGTTTTATGTACTAAAAGCGTTTCCTTCTGTACTGAAAAAGCAATCTCCCAGCCTCCCCCCTCACATCAGATGAAGCAGGATTTCTGTGTCCATTATGTGGCTATGGAGAGGGGAGGGGCTGTTAGGAGTGACTGAGCATGGAGGATTTCTGCAAAGCACAACACCCTGCAATCTTCTCTCAGTAAGTTCATAGATAAGCACTTACCTTTCTGACCCCAGAATCCTGCGGTTTAGGTGCCCAGAGAGTCTACAAACAGCTGACCTTCATGTCACCTCTTCCTGCTCCCTCATCTCCCTCAGCCCCTCACCCCTTCATAGGCTTACAATGGAGAGAGCAGAACCTGTCTTCACTGGCTTCTCTGTAATGAAGACGTGTTTGCCTGATAATGCACAGATAAGAAGTCAGGGGGGGAGGCTGGGAAATTGCTTCTTGAGTACAGAAGGAGGCTTTTTTGGCTGATGAAACCTATTACAGAGTTTCTTTAAATCGCTTATACTACTGATTTCTGCAATAAAAAAAACATGACAGTTACTCTTTAAGTAATGCTTTTTACGGTAAACCTGACATGATATATTTATTCTATAGGTCAGTCTGAATACAGAGATATGCATGTTTACAGCTTTTCTAATGTTTTACTATTTGTTTTTTACAGTAAAACTTTATTTTTGCAAATAGAAATGATTAAAATGGCCTTATTGTTACTCTTATAACCCTTTTATTTTTTTCAGCTACGGGGCTGTATGGGACCTAATTTTTTCCTCCATGATCTCTATTTTTTATTAGTATCATATTTGTGTAAATGAGACTTATGTAATAAAAAATCATTAATCCTTGCGCAGGTTTTTTTTTTACCACTTTTTGTTTACACCATTCACTGTGTTAGAACAATATTGTATTATTTTAATAGATCAGACAATTATGCAAGCTGCAATATATTATATTTTTTTGTGTTTTATTTATAAATTGGAAAGGGGGGGATTTTAACTTTTATTGGGGAGAGGCCATGTCATGTTTTAAAACTTTTTTTCATTTAACACTTTTTACACTTTTTAGGGGACTATTACATTCATTTGCTACATGACATACTCTGGTCAATGCTAAGCCATAGCAGGGCGTTTATCAGTGTGATCTGCAATCATTACATAGAGCCTTCCTTTGGCAGACTCTATGCAATGATCGCCGAGCTGACTTCACAGAGGAAGGTAAGAGATCTCTGGCAGTAAGTTAGAACAATCGTAACCCCAGCAGTCCCAACCAGGACAGGAGCGAAGCACAAGTCTTAAATGCCACGGCACTGCAGGGGTCAATGGCGGGCGGCTGCATGATCGCGGTGGCCCATCATTTATAGTGACGGTCCTCGTGCTCTGTGGAGCGAGTTCAGCTCCTGAGCTTACTTCACAGGGCTGCCAGACCTATCGGCTGAATTAGGATGTGGGAGCATCCCAATTCACCATAGTACACAATGGAAAGTGTGGCCAGAGCCGCACTTTCCATTGTGTGAGCTGTCAGTGTTCCTGTCATGTCAGTTTTTAGTGTAGCCACTAGGACTTCCAGCCGGACTGCAGTGCAACATAAATTTTCTAGTAATCACAGCCGTTGTCGCAAATCTGCAACAACAACGGCCATGCCATAAAATACATGCTGTCTTAGAGTGATATGTTACAGATTTTTAATACAGCTGTACATTTTTTTTCAATAGGAAAAATACATTTGACATGAATAGAATGTGTACAGATATTCTTAGGTAAAAATCATACAAAGGATTCCAAATGTATTAATGTAATCTATTCCTTATAAAAAGTCATTTCCCAAAGTATAATTTCCAAGGGCTTCCTTGATTTTATCTATTTTTTTCTTACTCTTGTCTTTTTTTCCTTTTCCTAGTTCTGAAGCCCTCAGACGTGAACTTGAAAGAGAGAAGATGATGAAACGTCTTTTGATGACAGAGCTCTAAATCCTTGTGTTCATCATCAGACTGCTGGATTGGGGCCTGTCGAGTGCCTTCTGTCATTTAGCATTCCACTGTGTTCTTAAGCAGCCGGATATATCCTACTGCATTAGAAATATTGGGCCAAAACTAGTGAAAGTTTGAGAAACCTTTCTGCATGTAAAAAGGAAAAAATACAGTTTTTTTTCTTGTATAATGATTGGATTTTGTACATAATTTAGGAGATTAACATTCTACAGAGTATTTTAATAGCTAAAATGACACATTTTATTATGCTACACAGCTTAATATTTTTCAATAAGGATGTTCTGTAATATTTCTCATGCAATGTAGAGTGAGTGATGCAGTGGTGAAGACTTTTCTTGCCATTCAACCAAGAATGACACATCTGTTTAAGACATTAATGTTTCATATACTAAAACTTAATAAAGTAATAATCTGCCTGTAGTGTGGACATAACATATACTAATAGTATGTTTCCTAATTAAATCAATTGGCCAGTTTACAGAAAAAACAGCAATGGTTACAAAGTCTAATGCTAAAACTTTATAAGTAGAGAAGAGCGAAACATAAAATGTCCCTTAGCCAGTGTTAGCCAGATATTTGTTCAATTTGTGTCAGAAGTAAAAAAAATATAACAAAAAACAACTAAATAATGATAATTAAATAAGAAAAACTTTGCAATCCACCAAAGAGATGTTGTTAAAGCTTGCAGTACTTTACAACCATGTCAAAAGTTAAGAAAAGCACCTTAAAAAGTTGACAAAGTACATTTCTATACAAGAGGGACACGTATAGTACATTGATGAGAAGAGATACATGTTGAGGTCAGAAAGCCAGAACAGCTGCAGTTGTTCTACTAGTGGTACAGTTGGCTACCATTTTTCTGCAGCTCCATCACGTAGACATCAGTAATAGTAAACTGGGGCACTTGCAGAAAAACAAAGGTTTTTGATATAAAGAGAATCTGTCAGTTTTCCTGACATATCTGTTTTAAGTAAATACTTTAAAGCAACTCTGTACCCACAATCGGACCCCCCCAAACCACTTGTACCTTCCGATAGCTGTTTTTAATCCAAGATCTGTCCTGGGGTCCGTTCGGCAGGTGATGCAGTTATTGTCCTAAGAAAATACTTTTAAACTTGAAGCCCGTGCCAAACAAGAGTATCTGTGCCCTAACTTTGCATCACCCCTCCGTTCCTCCTCCCCACCCTCTTCATCATTAAGAATGCCACTGGAACATTTTCTCCATGCTGAACATTGCACAGGTCCTTAACGATCCAGCCCATGTGCCGGGCTGCCACAGGTGGGGAATAGAGGGCAATCTGCCTGGAGCATTCCTAATGATGAAGAGGGTGGGGAGGAGGGACAGAGAGGGTGTGCAAAGTTAGGGCACAGATACTCACGTTTGGCACAGGGCTTCAAGTTAAAAAAATTTTTTTTAGGACAATAACTGCATCACCTGCCGAATGGACCGCAGGACAGATCTTGGATTAAAAGCAGATATCCGAAGGTACAAGTGGTTTGGGAAGGGCAGATTGTGGGTACAGAGTCGCTTTAAGTATCATTCAAAAACAGTACTGAAGTATTCTTACATTGTATTGTATTCTATATTATTTTTTCCATAAATTTATAAATAAATTGACAATTGGGTATAGCAATTGTGGTCATACAGTACACTATGACACGGTAAAATCAGTGATGACAGAAATAACAGAGGAATGGTACAATGCAGAGTTTAAAGAAATGGTCCTGAAACAGGGATGTAAGAAGAGCTCTCAGGTCCCTTTTAAGATTCAAATTTATAGCCGTGTCTGTCTGATTGCCAATAGGGTTTTGAAAGGAATGTTTTCACATTATCACAAACTGGTCTATGCTCATGGTGTTTGACTTCCTCTGGATCAAGTAAGGTTTGTAAATAATAAAAAAAAAAGGATTATTTGGCGCTGGCCCTCCAAGATAAGATGTCAGTGCAGAACTTGCCCACTCAGCCAATCACTAGCCACAGGGGTGTTACATCCTGTTGAGACATGTTATGTCTGAAGCAGGAAAAAGCTATGAATAGCAAGAAATGGGGCGGATGCTGGAATGGGCGCTGCAGTGAACTGAAGTAGGTATCACTGTTATTTTTACTTTTACACATGCCCCAGCAACATTTAAAAACTTTATACTAGAATTGACCCTTTTTTAAACACAGTGGGGGAGATTTACCAAACTAGAGTAAAGTAGAATTGTCTTAGTTGGCCCTAACAACCAATCAGATTCCACTTTTCTTTTTTCAAAGAAACTGTGAGGAATGAAAAATGGAATCTGATTGGTTGCTAGAGGCAACTAAGACAATTCTACTTTACACCAGTTTAATAAATCTCCCCCAGTAGCTCTGAATGAAAGTGGATTCATACTTGGTGTGGTGAAAGAGACGGAATTAAAATGTCATCTCAAAGTGTACCTGTCGTTATAAAAGAACCTTTGACATGTCATAGAGACTTGCAAAAGTTTTGATTGGTCAGAGTCTGTGTTTTCAGACCCGTACCGATCTGGAGAGGACATGTCAATTATTTGAGCGGAGGTGCCCGACGCATCACATTTACACACTAAGGTAGGCGGCATTCCGAGTAGAGTCTGCGATGGGGGCTCAGTGTGAACAGACCCTTACATTACAAAGTATAAAATGAGATACAGTTGCAGTCTGTCTTATTTTCATCATGTTTCTGCAGCTTTTACATACATAAGAGCAGTGTTGGGATCCATCAAACAAGACACACTAGATGATCTAGTCACAGCATATAGGCGAGGCAGGCAATGTAATTAGGGGAGTGTTATAACTCTGCAGCTAATCAATGCATGGACTCAATGCTGCATATCACTCCTGATCGTCACATAGAGACAGCAGCAATATTCTGCAACTCTAGGGACATACTGTAAAGAGCAGGATGGTGGGGAAAGGGGTCTGAGAAATACCAGGAGGGATTTGATAGGTGATGATAGGAGGGATTTGATAGGTCATCTGAAACAGGGAAGACAACTTCCTATTACACATAAAGCCATGCAATTTTCTGGCTTTCTGAGTAGTAATCATATGACCCGTTTTCATTAGATGAATGGATGCAGCTGAGCTGGGATAAAACAGATGACACTACAAAAATATCGGTAGTAAGAGTACATTATATTGGCACAAACACTACAGTGCTCCTTTAACAGTGTGTGAAAAATTGGCATGGGCAGGAAACACTGTATATATAGCACACCTATAATATACAGTACTTAAACATTGTGGCATGAAATATATACATAGGCTTCCAAAATATTTAAAAAATATGCTTTATGGCAGGTATAAATGAAAATAAGATATGATTGCTGGTACTTTTTCTAGAGATTACCTTGGCAGGGTACCATATCTATGCGATCCTATATCCATAGCTATCCTCAGATCTTTCTCTAACTGACCTATTACTCAACAAATCTTGAAATCAAATGATTCAATTATCTCTATTTATATGCATACATATGACCTGAAAATATGCAGGTACAAGGAAAACACCATCAGTAAGTGATTTAGATGTCAGCCAGTTAGGTCAGTCAAGTCTATGATCAAAGTTGGTTGTTCATGGAGGGTTGTTTCATGTCCATATATAGAAAATAAATGTATTATTTGATAAAATAATCCTTATGTACCATGTATGATGTATCCTTTTCACATTTAGCATTATTTAATTTTTTAATTTACAAAACCACATTTTATAATATATCATAAATCTTCAACATATTCAGTGTGTATAAAACTAAGTCTGTAGACCTATAGACTCACAGGAACAGAGGCCATTTCTGGGGGAATGTTTTTCTTTTTTTTTCTTTGGGGGAAGGGGGGAGGATGCATTTAAAAGTTGTTTTAATTACCATTTTAATATTTAGCATTCTTCTTTCTATGAAAAATGTTACTCTGGGAATACTATAACTGCCGGTATTATCATTATATGCATTATTATATGCACTATTCAAATAAAAAGTCATATGTTCCACTGTATACATGAGTGCTTCATAATGTTATTATAACTACACTAACAGTGACCATGTAACATGTTTTGTTCACATAATTTTTAGAGATTGGCAAACCTCAAGCATGCGTGGGTATGCCCAAACCCGAGCGTACAGCTTTTGATTACAGTCACTACAGAAGTTGGATGCAGCCCTAAGGCCTCTACATCCTTAGGCTATGTTCCCACACAGTAATCTTGCTCAGTTTTTTGGTCAGTATTTTGCAACTAAGACCAGGAGTGGATTGAAAACATAGAAAGGCTATGTTCACACCCTGTTGAAATTCAGTTGATGGCCGTCATTTAACGGCAAATAACAGCCATTATTTCAGAGCAACGGTCATTATTTCAGAACAGCCGTTGTTTTAAAAATAACGATAATTATTTGTCATTAAATGACAGTCATCCACTCAATTTCAACAGTGTGTGACTATAGCCTTTCCTGGTTTTGGTTGCAAAATACTGACCAAAAATACTATGAGGGAACATTGCCTTAGGGCCCTATTCCACCGGATGATTATCATTCAGATTATCGTTAAATCGTTCGAATCTAAACGATAATCGTTCGGTTGAAATGCAGTTAACAATTAACGACCGAACGAGAAATCGTTGATCGCTTTATAAGACCTGGACCTATTTTTTATCGTTGCTTGTTCGCGAAACGTTCGCATTAAATAAGACTTTGTTTGGTTGGTCGCAGTAGATGCACACGCAATAGCGAAGAAAAAACGATTGCAAATACGATCATAAGTAACGATTATCTTTCCTTGGAAATGAGTGAACGTTTTCAGGTCTTTCGCAATAGCGGTCGTTTGAGATCGTTAATCGTTAACGATTATACGAACGATAATCGTCCGGTGGAATAGGGCCCTTAGGGTGGGTTCACATTGAGGAATTCTCGCGGATAAACTTAGTTAAAGTAAAATTAGTTTTTTATTTTTTTTTTTTTACTTTGTGCCCATCACAATTGTGTTGACACTGGCGGGAGCAGATGCCCAGACTCAGTTCCTCCCACAGGTCCTGTGTGAAAAAAAAGTATTACTAAAAGTAATGTTGACCAGTGCAATAGTCATATGTGACACTTATTTTCTGCAAAAGGTAAGCGTTCATGATAAGCCATGTAAATACTGTTAGTTAGTTATACAAGAACACATATTACGTATTGTTTATAAAGATGAGCTTCCCATGATTTCATTTTAAATACTTGAGGATTAATCCCCATCCCTTGCAAAAAACTTAAAGGTTCTCTGTTTCTACCTTGAAACCTCTTAAGAAAACACAATAAACAAAAATAATGATTACTTTCCAAGTGCTCTCTTGGAACAGCTAAATGAAATAACACAATAGAAAAACAAATTACAGTGGTGCCTTGGATTGCAAGCATAATTTGTTACGGGACTACACTTGTAATCCAAATCACTCTTAAACCAAAGCAAATTTTCCCTTGAAAACAAGCATTTAGAAACAGCTGTATATGTCATATAAGTTACTGTACAGTATAGCAATCAGCATGTGGAGCATAATGTATAGTAACTGCATAAACCTGAAAAAAACAGCAGCAGTTTGTAGATATAGGATGGAATTGCAGACCCCTATAATGCAGTGGTGTAGTACAACAGGCTAGAATAGAGAAGCAGGGCTGCTGTGAGTGGTCTGTGTGGTCACATGACAGCAATGGGGTGGGGGAGGGGTGTTCAGCATGGACCAATCAGGAAGTGAGAATCACCGAGCTGTGTAGGAGGACAGTGACAGAAACTTTATATACAGCAGTGTGAATGGCTGAGTGTGAGTGCAGGCACATTATATCAGCAGTGTATATAGCTGAGCATGAGTGCAGGCACATTATAGCAGCTGCAGTGTGTATAAGTGAGTGTAAGTGCTGGCACATTAGAGCAGCAGTGTGAATGGCTGAGTGTGTGCAGGCACATTATAGCAGCAATGATTATAGCAGCAATGATTATAGCTGAGTGTGTGTGCAGGCACCGTATAGCAGCAGTGTGTATAGCTGGGTGTAAGTGCAGGCACATTATAGCAGGAATGGAGAGGGTGGGAAACACAAGGACTGACAGAGAGCAGGGAGCATGAAGGAATGAGCAGCGGCATACGTGGGCACATAAATGTAGCACTCTCTGTCCAGGGAGAGAGGGGTAACTGCTACGTAGGCATTGCCTCTGCAGTTTAAGCCTTAGGGCCCTATTACACCAACAGATTTGTTTGAGCCAAAGCCAGGAGTGGATTTGAATAGAGGTGAAATCTCAGCCTTTCCTTTATTACCTGTTCTCGTATTATAGTCTGTTTCTGGCTTTGGCTCAAAAAAATCTGTCAGATAATGTGTTGGTGTAATAGGGCCCTTAGCCTAAAGTGGATCTGCCATGATTTGGAAGGTGAAGGGGACTTCCCGGGTCAGAGAAAAGTACTGCAGACCATCCTATGCAGACTATACCGCTCCCCCACTCGCCCTCCCACCCAGTACAGGGAGCTCTTAAACCAAAGCAATGCTTTTACACCAAGTTACAATTTTGAAAAACTGTGAGCTCTTCTTGCAAAGCGCTCTCAATCCAAGTTATTCTTAAAGTGTCACTGTCGTTATAACTTTTCAAATCTAAATCAACAGTAGATGTGATATAAAGTTATTTATTTTTTTAGTTATCATGGAAAACACAACACTTCCTGTTTTCTGACTCTTTTTTTTTCTCAAAAACAGTAAAGAGTCAGAAAACAGGAAGTCCTGTGTATCCTAGGCCATCTGAGTGCTCACAGAGAGAAGGCAGTCATGTGATTGTCAGACACATTGAGCCGTGACTCTGTACTGACCAGAGTTCCTCTGTTTAGTCTGTTTTTTTCAGTAAACACAAGTCAGGAAATCTGCCTTCTGGAGACTGGACCTGGATTTCTGGTAAGTTCAGCTTTGTCTTACAGCATGATAACAACAACAAAATAATGAATGTACATTGCAAACTTGCTTTATATCACATTTACTGTTCACTTAGATTTTGAAAGTTATAACGACAGTGACACTTTAAACCAAGGTACCACAGTAAATATATAATGAATGAAAAGCCTAACCGATTTAGAAACACAAGCTATACATCTTTTAAATATAAAAGCAAGAATTGAGAGTCAGAATTAACAACATTGAGGCATGTTTACACACTGTCAAAATGACTGCCGATTCAACGACAAATAACGTCCGTTATTTTATAAGAATGGGTGCTATTTGTCATTAAATAACAACCGTCCAATATAAACAGCCGTCAGGGGCGTAGCTAAAGGCTAATGGGCCCTGGTGCAAAATGTTAGCTTGGGGCCCCCCATCTCACCCGATCAGGCAAAGTCATATCTAACATTATATCCAATTACTCTAATGTGCCACCATGTTCTAATGCACTGTCACTGCCTCCACCTCATGTACTGCACTACTGCCCCTTATAATTAATGGACTGTACTGTGTCATTGTCTAATCATTGTATTCCAATCTTTGACTCTCCAGTTGAAAAACTACAACTCTTATTGTGCGGGCGGAACATCAAAGCGATTTCTGCATCCCGAGAAGCTGCGCGGCCGCAGCTTCTCGGGATGCTCAGAGACAAGTGGCAAGGGGGGCCGTGCGGGCCCCCCTAGCGTAGGGGCCCGGTCGCCATGGCGACCACTGCGACCCCTATAGTTACGCCACTGACAGCCGTCATTGTGACTGTGTGTGAACATAGACTTAAAGTATACCTGCTGCTAGGGCCCGTTCACACAAAGTAATTCTGGTGAAATTTCAAGTGCTCTGACACGTCAATTATTTTGGCAGAGAGCGGAGGGCACATGCAGCATTCTTTTTAATGAATAGGACAAGTCGAACTTCAAGCGGAGTCCCCATCACAGGCTCCGAATGACATTCTGCAAGGATTACTCTGGGGGAACAGGCTCTTACTTAATAAATAAATGTACGATGTACAATATGACGGGCACCTGTAATTCTTTACTAAAAGTGATACAAACAAATATATTGGGGTAGATTTATCATGCAGTCCTACAGTTAGATTCTCTGTGTTGCCCATAGCATTCTTATTGCTCATACTGCTCTAGTAAAATGAAGGCAAAGCTCTGATTGGTTGCTACTAAGGATTGAAAGCTGAATAAATCTCCCCCATTATGTCTCACCTGCAGATTTTGAGTGTTTTGTAAGTTCCTGCAGTTTGTATAAATGTTTCCTTCTTGTTGGGTGCCTTGTTGTGTGGTCTGAGACAATGAAATGTCTTCTGATGTGCTTCTCCCATTCTCCACTTCAACACTAAGAAGCTGCAATCGCATCCCTGTTTACGAATTACTGTTATTTACCAGTTTGCTTTGGTTGTTGATTAGGCTTTTTAAACAATGATAGTGAACATACCAACAGGAAAGGAAGTGCTACTTACTCCAGGAAGATAAGGAGGTGGGTATCCATATACTGCAAGTTAGCAGCAGACTTCATGCTTCATTTCTGTGGATTTGCTACCCATTGACTTCTGCAAATCTTCTACTAGCTTACAACAAACCAGCAGATTCAGCCCTACGATCCATGGGCGGATTTCTGGCCCATTGAGTGTAAAATGCATAGAAATTTGACTCTCCACACTATACAGCAAACAGTGCTGCACAGGTTACTGTATAGGAAGCCGGTCTGTTGCCCAAATGACAGGAGTTCCTGCCTTTATGGGTTTTCCCATTAAGATCAGAAGGCATAATACATTTGGTGCACACTCTGCACCTGGACTGGGTCAGTGGCTGTTTAGTTGCAGGCCCAGCCTGGTCTGTAGCAAGGATCAGGGCAAGAGATGACAGCCATACAGTTCCTGACACAGATGTTAGTGGCAGCAGAGAGCCCTGTGTTGTTTTTAATTGCCACCAGACAATGTCTAAACAGATACATCATTAAAAAAAATCCATTTATCTTAAAGAAGTATATAACTTTGTCTTGTATATTAAACTTTTTTTTCTCTGGAATACCCCTTTAATACCACTAATTTGATTAAAGATTTAAAACTAGTAAACTTGTTGCCACTTTGTTTTATTAGAATAACTTTGTGGCAGATTTTTTTCTAGAGAGGGAACCTGCTGAGAATGCACTTAAACCTATTGACAAAGTCTAATTATATTGGTTCTTTGCATTTAAACATGATGTTTCCCATGTGTCAGAGTGATTATAAAACATACACTTGTAGATTCTGTAAAATAATCAGTATAATGTTTCCATAGAAACAGTGCTCCATCTACCGTGAGTCATCCAGACATGAAAAGAATGAATCACTGTAATTGTGGGCCACCAACCTTTGTACAAGCATTACATTCAAAACTCCATTAGGCATAATACATTCTTAAACCCACAAATTATTTATTAACTATAAATCAGTGTCATATTTTCTGCATTAAATATGGCAAATCTTATATTAAAGTGCCAATTAACTGATAACTATTATTTGAATTCAAAGGCAGGAACTTTTATGCAATATCCTTAGAAGGTCCAGTGTGTTTACCGTACCGTGCAGTGCTCTAAACTTTGTCTTGTATATTAAACTTTTTTTTCTCTGGAATACCCCTTTAATACCACTAATTTGATTAAAGATTTAAAACTAGTAAACTTGTTGCCACTTTGTTTTATTAGAATAACTTTGTGGCAGATTTTTTTCTAGAGAGGGAACCTGCTGAGAATGCACTTAAACCTATTGACAAAGTCTAATTATATTGGTTCTTTGCATTTAAACATGATGTTTCCCATGTGTCAGAGTGATTATAAAACATACACTTGTAGATTCTGTAAAATAATCAGTATAATGTTTCCATAGAAACAGTGCTCCATCTACCGTGAGTCATCCAGACATGAAAAGAATGAATCACTGTAATTGTGGGCCACCAACCTTTGTACAAGCATTACATTCAAAACTCCATTAGGCATAATACATTCTTAAACCCACAAATTATTTATTAACTATAAATCACTGTCATATTTTCTGCATTAAATATGGCAAATCTTATATTAAAGTGCCAATTAACTGATAACTATTATTTGAATTCAAAGGCAGGAACTTTTATGCAATATCCTTAGAAGGTCCAGTGTGTTTACCGTACCGTGCAGTGCTTTAAACTGTACCAATAATGCCAGCTAATATATCACTGCATTAATATCAAACACTATTGAATGAAGTTATAAAGCTATTCTCTCTCAAAAGTTGTTGAAAATGCATGTTTGCAGGAGAAATATATCATGATAAAAGGCACGTTTATAATCGGTAAAAAGAACTTTATCCTATGCAGTTGTATAATGAGCGTGCCGTGACCGCGCGGCCTATAAGTGGAATACACGGCTGCGAGCGCTCCCGTCTGTCTGCCACTGCAGGACCACGGGAGGACTACTCCACATGCATAGGACAGCAATGTAAGTTCCACTACGAATGTAGCGCCCATCTGAGACCTACATTACAAACATTCTCACTGCTATATATCTTTCTATTTTAGAGATATACCCAGGAACATTGTGCACTCACACTAAACGTATACAAGAGGGGACATTGTGAGTACAATTATTTTTTCTCATCCTAGAGTGGTATCGATAGATCGGTATTGATAGCCACATATTTATTTATTACAGGGTCTACTATAGCCACTGCTACCTAGGACCATCCCTCTTATTAGCTCCCGACATCGGTATAGTGAGTAGCGACATTGCTGTGCCTTGCAAACATACTAAATATTTCGCATAGTCCTTTTATAATCTGTGTACCATGTATTGTATCTAACTATATACATACTGTCACATTCCGCAATTAGCCTCAGCGCCCCTGATGAGGTCACGACTATTAGTGACTGAAACGCGTTGGGCGAGGCGTTATGCTACACAAACGTGATCTTTCTGACTGACTACTATACGTATAACCCGAACAGAGACGAAGTAGTTTGTCTGTTGTAACCATCACGGTGTAGATCTGTTTTGATTGGTACTACTTGTAACCTTGACATACAGCCAATAGACCGACATAGGTCGTGGACGATACTACAGCGACACAGGGAAAGAACGGCACAACTGTGTATGAACTGTGATACATTGGCACGACATTGTGCATAAACTGTTATAAACTAATTTGTAAATATTTGTAAATATTGGTGAAGGTGTTACCACAATAAATACTCCTTATTTAAGCATATCCTATCTTTATGAGTTGTATTAAGCAGTGCTAGGATAATTGGCATCAGACAACGCTGAGTGTTATATACCACACTTATTGATATATTATTCATGATTTCACTTTCGGCATGGCTGGTTTTGTGGCAGACGTTATAGACGCGGACAGCTGGCTATCTGAAGCAAAGGAAGTTTTTTCTGACAAAACATACACTCAACCCAAGTACACCCCCTCACTCAGAATTGCTTTCAAAGAATTGACCTACTGCCATAAACAATACATTACCTCTTGGTGGGAGGTACAGTCCTTTGAAAATTATATTAAACACAAGATTGTGCCTAGAGGTCTGAGGAACCCGATACTACCGGCCCCTAGACTACGCTCCCCTACAGTTCTTAAAAAGTGGGAAGCTGAGGCGACTTGTAGTGGCCTTAGAAACCTCGAAATATTATTGGAAGAGGAAAGGACCATTTTGGAGACAACAACCAAAAGGTTAAAAGAACAAAAAGAAGTCACTCTCAAATTCATTACAGACCCCCAATTTGCCACCAAGGAGGCTCAATTAAAATCCTCAATAGAGCGCTTCCAATATCATCTCAAAGAGAGGAAGCACGCACAATTTGCCAGGGATTTGCAGGACTTCCGCGACAACAAAGCGTACACTGTCCTGGAAAGAAACCGGAAAACAAGGGACCAAGACACTGAACTCTCCTCGTCGGACACGGACATATCCGAGACAGAGACCAGCAGGAAGGAGGGAACAAATAAGAACAGAAAGGGAAGGAGTTCTTCACGTACAGGTCACAACAGATCACAACCGACTGGACAGGGCAACATTGACCCATGTGGGGACAATTCCTCCTATGCACCTTCCTCTACACAACCCCCTTCTTTTTTTGTCAGAGGACGAGGGAGGGGAAGATATGGCCCGCCCTCACGTCAGCAACCTTTTCGGGAGAAAAAACAACAAAGACACTAGAACAAGGTACACTTCAGGTAATCAACCTCTCAGATATCCCGATATCAGAACAACAGAAACAAGTTCTATCAAGGGGATTATCATTTGTACCGACCACACGCTTTGACCCATTTATCTGGACCAAGGATCTCCACTTATTCACAAGGAAGCTAAAATGGCACAAAATTTTCAGGACTAAGGACAAACGGGATTGCCAGGAACTAGGTATCAACATTGAGGATTTACCAGGAGTGAGAGATCTGACAGCACTCTTGGACAGCAACACCACGGACAGGGGCATTGGCCCATTCACTGATTGCAAACCAAAAAGTACCAAATTCCCACCCGTGGGGGATATCTCCTGCATTGAAGTTTTCCTTGACCTGGTAACCAGGGATATAAGACAACTTACTCCTAGCCCCCAATATCAGAACTTGACTAGAGAGGAGAAACTAGCCCTGAGGGATTTACAGAAACACCCCCAACTTATAATAAAAGCTGCAGACAAGGGGGGCAACATAGTCGTCATGGAGAGAAGTCAGTACATACAGATGTGCCGAAGACTCCTGGATGACAGAGCAACCTATGAGATACTACCATGCAACCCTACGGAGAATTACAGGAGAGAACTAAAGCAACTACTCACCACAGCAAAAGATAGTAACCTCATAGATGAGAAAGAATTTGGATTCTTATATCCCAGGACACCAACCACACCCACCTTTTACGCGCTCCCAAAGGTCCACAAAGGCACTTCCCCCCTGAAAGGAAGACCTATAGTGTCAGGGATAGGGAGTATCTCACACAACTTGGGCATCTACGTGGACAAGGTGCTAAGGAATTTTGTGATGACGTTACCATCCTATACGAGGGATACCATGGATCTCTTACAGAACCTGGAGCATTTAATCATCGAACCAGATGTTACATTGGCCAGCATTGATGTGGAGTCATTGTACTCCTCTATTCCTCATGTATGGGGATTAAAAGCTGCGGAGTACTATCTCTCGACAAGGGGCATACACTGCCGGGCACACAACCTCTTTGTCCTTGACCTGCTTAAATTCATTTTAACTAGAAATTTCTTCCTTTTTGATGGCAGGTACTACCACCAGCTCAGGGGCACCGCGATGGGGAGCCCTTGTGCCCCCACTTACGCAAATCTGCTCCTGGGCTGGTGGGAGGCCACCATCGCCCTTAGTGACGAACGAGAACACTTTGGCATGTGGGTTCTTACTTGGGCGAGATTTATAGACGACATTTTTATTTTGTGGTCTGGCTCCAAAACTGACTTTGACAACTTCATGATTTCCCTAAACAGGAATCACATTGGCCTAGCTTTCACATATGAGACTAGGGATGACTCTATCACATTTTTAGATGTCAGGATCTCCAAAACACAACGGGGCTACCTTGACACAACCATTTTCAGGAAGGACACGGCTACCAATAGTCTCCTAAGATGGGAGAGCTGCCACCCGACTCCATTGAAACGGGGAATACCCAAGGGTCAATATCTCCGCCTCAGGAGAAATTGCTCTGACGAATCAGACTTCTTGACTCAGGCCAGAGACCTCAGACAGAGATTCAGAGCAAGAGGCTACCCAGATTATACACTTAGATCAGCTTTTCAGACAGCCAAGAGCAGAGAGAGAGGGGAACTCCTAATCCCAAAGCAGAAATCAGATAGACGGGAACCTATCCGGATTATAGGGACTTTTGATGGTGAAGCCAAATCAGTGAGGGAGATCATACAGAAACACTGGGGGGTACTCACCCTAGACCCGGATATCAGGGAAGTCATAGGTGACTACCCCCAAATCACTTATCGTAAAGGACGGAGCATAGGGGACACGGTCACTACAAGCCACCTTGCACCCACCACCACACCCAATACATGGCTGGATACCAAACCATTACCCTTGGGTTGTTTTAAATGTGGGCACTGTAAGGCTTGTCCTTTTGTCTGGAAAACAGGGAATTTTTCAAGCTCGGTTACGGGGGAGACATATCAAATCAAGTGTTTTATTACTTGTAGCACAACGATGGTTATTTACTTGGCTATCTGTACTTGCTCTATGCAATATGTGGGGAAAACAATACGACCATGGCGCAGAAGGATATTGGAACATATCGGTGACATCAGAAACAGAAGAGACACTCCAATAGCTAGACATGTAGCCGAATGCCACGGGGGGGACCCCACATGCATTAGATTTATAGCAATAGACAGCCTCAAACCATCCCCGAAAGGAGGTGATATGGATAGATCCCTACTACAACGAGAAACAAGATGGACATATACACTTCAGTCGGTAGCACCTAACGGGTTAAATGAATTACTGAACTTTTCTTGTTTTCTCTAATCCCCCGACCCCCGTCTCCCACTACGATCCCCTATGCCCCCCGCGCCCCCCCCCCCCGCCCCCCCCCCCTACCCTGTGTCCCCCCTTCTTTTTACCACCAGTTGAACGTAGGTAGTTAGGGCAGGGCCTAGTGGACCCTATACAGTTAGTGGAACTGGTCCCATTCAGAACAATAGGGATTTCTAGGGTTCACCAGGTTAGGCTCCTGTGTGGGACCGCCCTTTTTAGGGCGGCCACCCCACCTAGGTATAGGGACTACATGATAGGGGCTCTAGGGCATTTTAGAATACCGTCCTTACGTGCCCCATTCCCTCCTTACCCCTCCCCTCGCGATCATATAGACCTATTATCACCAAAACACATCTATATCCCACTTGTGGAGGGGACAGTATCACGCATAGAATTTTCCTCCTTGCATCACTGCAGATAGCCTTATGACCATACTTAATAATGGCCACACGCACTATCCTTTGCCCAATCCTACCAGTATTATTGTCCAATAAGCCGATTTTCAAGCAGTACGGGATATCATTATTCCCGTTACTGGCTATGGTCTCGGACGTATGTGAGCGCTGTCAGCCGGGCACAGCACTACTCTGTTGACATACGGAGAGTGACCACTCCCCAGGGGGCGTGCACGGGGGAGTGTCAGATGCTTGGCGCGCTCCCAACGGCCCGATGACGTCAGACGCCCCGTGACCGCGCGGCCTATAAGTGGAATACACGGCTGCGAGCGCTCCCGTCTGTCTGCCACTGCAGGACCACGGGAGGACTACTCCACATGCATAGGACAGCAATGTAAGTTCCACTACGAATGTAGCGCCCATCTGAGACCTACATTACAAACATTCTCACTGCTATATATCTTTCTATTTTAGAGATATACCCAGGAACATTGTGCACTCACACTAAACGTATACAAGAGGGGACATTGTGAGTACAATTATTTTTTCTCATCCTAGAGTGGTATCGATAGATCGGTATTGATAGCCACATATTTATTTATTACAGGGTCTACTATAGCCACTGCTACCTAGGACCATCCCTCTTATTAGCTCCCGACATCGGTATAGTGAGTAGCGACATTGCTGTGCCTTGCAAACATACTAAATATTTCGCATAGTCCTTTTATAATCTGTGTACCATGTATTGTATCTAACTATATACATACTGTCACATTCCGCAATTAGCCTCAGCGCCCCTGATGAGGTCACGACTATTAGTGACTGAAACGCGTTGGGCGAGGCGTTATGCTACACGAAACGTGATCTTTCTGACTGACTACTATACGTATAACCCGAACAGAGACGAAGTAGTTTGTCTGTTGTAACCATCACGGTGTAGATCTGTTTTGATTGGTACTACTTGTAACCTTGACATACAGCCAATAGACCGACATAGGTCGTGGACGATACTACAGCGACACAGGGAAAGAACGGCACAACTGTGTATGAACTGTGATACATTGGCACGACATTGTGCATAAACTGTTATAAACTAATTTGTAAATATTTGTAAATATTGGTGAAGGTGTTACCACAATAAATACTCCTTATTTAAGCATATCCTATCTTTATGAGTTGTATAATGAGCGTGTGAAAGCGTCTGTAAAAAAAAAAACTAATTGTAAATTAAAGAAGACGTCTGGGGGGGGGGGGGAGACAAAAAAAATTATTTTAGGCCAGGGGTGGGGGGAACATAAAAAAACAAAAAGGTCATATTCACCTGTCCCGCTGCCTGTGTAGAGCCACGACCCACCCCACCCCCTGCCCATAACTGTAACAGTACTGTATTGTATACTAGTGTTCAGCAATCACTAAAATGCTAGAATGCTTATTACTCTCGCCAAGCATTTTTCAATTCTTTCAATACACACCTTTAGGAATATGTATATTTAATTAAGAAATATCCACTCACAGACAAATGGTTAATTGTCTCTTCTCAAAGGGGCCTGAAGTATTGAATCAAAGGTTGAATTAAAGGGGTAGTCCACCCAAAAAAAATTTCTTTCAAATCAACTGCTGCCATGAAGTGACAGAGATTTGTAATTTACTTCTATTAAAAAATCTCAAGCCTTCCAGTACTTATTAGCTGCTGTATGCCCAACAGGAAGTTGTATTATTTCCAGTCTGGAGAGCAGGAGGGGTTTTCTATGGGGATTTGCTCCTGCTTTGGACAGTTCCTGACATGGACAGAGGAGGCAACAGAGAGCACTGGGTCAGACAGGAAAGAAAACACCACTTCCTGCTGGACATACAGCAGCTAATAAGTACTGGAAGACTTAAGATTTTTTAATAGAAGTGAATTACAAATCTCTGGCACTTTATGGCACCAGTTGATTTGAAAGAAATTTTTTTTGGGTGGACTACCCCTTTAAAGGTTGTTAAGGTTGTAAGGGCCAGTTCACACTGAGTAGATTTGGCGGAATTATGCTTGCCTCAGTGTCATATGGAGACTCTATATATTCTTTGAGCAGAGAGCGGAGGCGCATGAGCCCTCCCATAGAGTCTCCATTTGACACTGAGGCAGGCAGGATTCTGCCAAATTTACTGTGAACTGGCCCTAAGACAGCATCAGATAATATTCTCACCCAGCATTGGAGGTAATCATCCACACATCAATTGTATGGCTGCCATAAGGGAAATAGGTGACAATGGCCTAAGTTCAAAAAGAAAATTAATCATCAAAGCAAACCCCATCATAATTTATATTCAGAGTGAGGTTATGAGAAGATAAGCAAGTGACATGACTTGCAGTTTGCTCAACCAATCGGAGCTGAGCAAGCAGAGTCACCTGACAAGGCAGGGGAGGGGAGGCTGGTGTAACAGGAGCTAGAGCAGCCCTCCTGCTGATGAATCATCGTCACAAGAAGAAGCTGAGAGAAGAGCTTGATGACTACAGTAATTAGGTCTGTGTGAGTTTCTTACACTTCCTGGTGGGGGTGGAGGGGGGAAAAGACAGGGAAGGGAGGCAGATAGGTGATTAAAGCACATTACAGAGTTATATAACTTTGTAATGTGCTTCAATTACTGGGAAAACATTTTTCATGGGAGTTGTCCTTTAATAGCTCAGTCCAGAATTCTAGTCACCCCTGGAATTCCTCTAATGGTAGAGCAATTCATGGCACAGGAACAACAGTAATTAAGCAAGGTGTTCTAGTAATACAGGCTCAGGAGCTTCTGAGACCCAAGAAGTGAAAAATGGGGTGCATGTCTTTCCGTCTCACTCCTTGCAGCAACCTTTCTGACTGAAAGCTCGAAACAAAGTGTATAGATAAGGGTACCCCTCCTGGGAAAGGGGCACAGAAAAGTGCAATTTTAGCAACATGCCCCATTGGCCAGGGAGACTTATGACCAACTCTCCTAGTGCCATTACTACAGCATCTTACACCAATAAACAATTGGCCAGGGTGGAAACTTCCATAAGGTTTAATATATTACTGAACACACATTACTGTCAGTGCTTTATTAGTGCAATGTCAACCTTTCAGCTCCTACATTGCTAGGGATGCAAAATAATGTGCAACGCTCTTAGCACAGAGGTGCATAGTCCTGACAATTCACTTAGCAACTATACACTTAAAAAGGCCTTTGTCCCAAATTAAGTAGCATAGTCTGGGACCTTTTTCTAGAAGTAGGCTTCAGTAAAGAGTTAAGTAACTTAGAAGTCATATATTTTGGCAAGGGAACCCCTGAAATAGATAAAAGTCTCTTTTCCCTTAATACTTCTGCAAGGCACAGTTGAGTAGGTTTATTTTGGGCACAGAATCACACTGCAGTCAGGGCCGATTCTAGCTTTTCTCGCCTGAGGCGAGAACTGACAAGGCGTTCCTGCAATACAGAAAGAGTTAACAGCAGAGCAGTACATTGCTTTTATGCCTCTTCTCCTGCTCTTGCACTATGCTGAGGTCAGCTCAGAGTTCAGCAGTGCAGAGAAGACATAATATAGCGTCCCCGCTGCTGTTAACTTTTTCTTTTCTACAGTGTGTAAGTGATGCAGAGTATAATAACTCTGCATTAATGAAAGGGTTAACAGCAGGAAACACTATATTTATGTCTTATGTGATGTGAATACCTGTGAATACGAGGCTTCCAGTGCCTCCTCAGCGCTTCTCATGAGGCAACTGACAGGAAACACGGCTGGGCACTGAGCCGTATCTAGTTGTAATGATAATGACAATTTGCCGCCTGAGGCGAAGACTTCACTTCGCCTCATGGCAGATACGGGCCTTATATTATATTGCTGAAAATGGGATGTATTGTGGCTTAGCTGATAAGAATATGCTTCTCTGCAGGAAAAAAAATCATAGACTTGTGGCAGCAAAACCCCAAATGCAGTTTTAGAAGAGACATGAAATTGGTACAATTTAGAAAGTTATGTGTATTCTCTTAGCACTATAGTGTTCATAATGATGAGCAGAGGATAGTCCTGGGATGGTATCTTTCAGTTAGCTTTCATAAATATGAGCTTGTAATATAATATGACCTTCAGTGTTGCAGAAAGTGCAGTACAGAGGTTATGATTGTATTAAATTCCCTATAATAAAAGAGACTCAGGAGCTTTTAGATGCAAGCAGAATTGCTGGCAAGAGCCTTCAAAGCATCTTAAGACTAGATGCACAATCAATCTTATGTAGTGCCTTCTTTATCAAGTAAGATGTATCTCTCATTGTACCATTAGTACTTTTTATAAGAATGTATTTGTTCAAAATATCTTTTCAATTTTAACTGTAATGTAACATTGAATCTAAAGACTGCTGCATTGTATTTCCTTTACAATATGGGTATTTTGTTCATTATATCTTTTTACTGTAAAGCAGAGATTTACAACCTTTACTGGTTTGAGGACCACATTGTCAGGCTGTAATCTCAAGGCCCACAAGAAAGCTTAAAGAGTAATTCCTGTCCGGGCTATTTATAACATATCATCAGTGTAGTGGCATTACTAGAAATGAGCCTGGATTTCTGTGCACTAATCTCCAGGTAACTACTGACCTTAACTGCATCTGCAACTGCATTTCTCCTGGACACAGATGCAATTGATTTCAATGGCAGAGAAGGGAGATGTCAACTTCCTGCTCTGCTATTAACCCATGTAGGCTTCAGGCACATTAACACATACGGGGAGATTTATGAAAGGGTGTAAATATACACCTGGTGTAAACTGCCCACAGCAACCAATCACAGCTCCTCTTTTATTTTACCAGAGCTGAAAGCTGAGCTGTGATTGGTTGGTCTGGGCAGTTTACACCAGGTGTATACTTACACCCCTTCATAAATCTGCCCCTTAGGCTTCCTTCTCATGTATGTCAAATTTGATCAGAAATCCAGACCCATAGGATCATACTGGGCACTTATATCCTTCAGGGGTTTTCCTGAAGGGTGTTCATGCTGGAAAATAGCTCTGAAAAATATTGGACATGTCCTATATTTGTCTGAAATGCCATCACGGATGTCTATAGAACCCTATGGTGGCAGACACATTTGCGTCCAGCTTCTGATGCACATCCAAAACCTGTTGAAATTCTGGAATGATTGCATAGCACTACGTGCCGGCTCCTAGGCAAGCGGCGCTGGGTGCTTACCCTGGGCCTTTAACTGTATGCGCTTCTAATAAACTTCCAGTCTCTAACATCCCTCCATTTCCCCATTTCTCTTCTCCCTATTGCCAGCCTGTTATTTGACATGTTACCTGCATTGTAATGTCATTGTACGTCAATGTGTACAATATATATTGTAGAGTCTGGTGCCTTGTAGTGTGTGGTGTTGTTAGGATCAGCGGACGTGAGCCCACTGTGTCACATGCCTGTCTAAGCCTAAGGGCATTGTCTAAGCGTATCCTTTGTTCTTCACAAGATACTCCTGAGAGTGGAGCTAGACTTTCCCAGAAGATATGCCAGGTCTCTACCTCTTAAGATAGACAAAGCATGTAACAGCTGGTCCGGGCAGACCAGATGGCAAGGGTGGAACAACCCGTGTCGCCAACTGACAGTACAGACAATAAAGCACACAGGACACACCGGATGAAAGTGATGGATGCATGTGACAGATGCTGAGGACGAAGACACAGGTGCAGTTCACACGATGCAGTTCACACAAGGCGGATAGCCCAATGCAGGAATGGTAGCAGAAGCAAACATGGTTTGGGTCAGGTTCACACACAGGATACAGGTATGATGGAAGCAACTGGGAGTGCAGGATCAAACAACAGGAACTCCAGGGAAACGAGGACACCTCAGTAGTAACACAGGAACAGGACAGGAACACAGGAACCAGGGTAGAGGATACAGGAACACAGGAATGCTTTTGCAGAGCAAATGCACTAACACCTTTGCAGGACCGAAGTCCTTTGACACTCAGGCAGAGTACATGTGCAGGAGGCTTCCTTAAAGGACAACTCCGGCGGGACCCCCCCCCCAAAAAAAAAAACACAGACACACACAGACACCATACTCACCATCCCTCCGGTGACGATCGCCACTCAATTCGCCCACCGTCCGCCTCACTGTCACCTGCGTCCAGCGATGTCTCTTGCTTCCGGGTCCATGAGAGAGAAAAGGCTGCCAGTGCGCTTGCGCACCGGCTGCCTTTTCATTGGCTGGAGCGCATCACATGGCTTCCATCAAGCTCAGCCAATCAGGGCTGAGCAAGCTGGAAGCCATGTGATGCGCTCCAGCCAATGAAAAGGCTGCTGGTGCGCATGTGCACCAGCAGCCTTTTCTCTCCCATTCACTCTCAATGAAGACGCCGAAGAGGAAGAAGACCCGGACCGCCCCCCAGCTCTGACGTCACCCAACACCAGAGTAGAGGACCGTGACGACCGTAATAGGTAATGTATACATTCTTTAACTTCCGGGGTGGGGGGTCGGAAAGTGGGGGAAGGGGGCCAGACCGGGTATTTAACCACATTACAAAGTTATATAACTTTGTAATGTGTGTTAAATAAGCCAAAAAAAAATTTCGCCGGAGTTGTCCTTTAAATGGCTAAGATATAGGTGTAGGGTAAGTAAGACACAGAGCAGTGTGAACGCGCCCCCTCTAGTGGCTAGATGTATACTGCAGGAAGAAAGGAAAGAGAGGACACATGTTGCTCCATGCAGCTAGGGTCGAAAGCCACGATGGTAAGAAGACGTTGCCCAGAACACTCGGACACCATTACAGGTGTGATGTCGTGTGATGCTACAAAGTAAACATATTATTTATTGTACTATTTTTCAGCATGCCCTGTGAAACAGTACACCATACAGTATGTACGTTTTTTCATAACTTATTGTAAATAAAGCTATATTCAATTAAAACGGTTTCATGGACAAAAAGCTCATCTGTACATTAACTTCCAGTGCTTAGACATGCTTGATCAGCAAGGTAAAGTTGAACTACAGGTCATAACCCTAGGGGGCAAAAAAAATCAACATTCTTAGCCAATAAGTGGTTGTTTGGGAAAGTTTGAGTGATTGTGTGGGAAACTACTGAACAGATTTAATAACTATACATTTAATACTATGATAACAAGACATTCAATAGAAAACAACTTCTGTATACAGGGAAAACACATTTAAAAACAGAAACATTTTATTCAGTACGTTAAAGGGAAACTAACAGCAGGTTTGAAACCCCTAAACTGCTGTTATGTTCCCAAAGCATATAGGACACTGAGAATAAATGTAATTTTCTTATCTCCACTCTTAGCGTTGTTTTTGTGAAATGTTAATTTTAATTAGTATGTAAATTTGGTGGATTGGTGGACTGGGGGAGGTGCTACAGTGAACCAATTTATCCCGCCCACTCGATGCCTCCTCATAAATATTAAGGTGGTTCTCTGCAGGGATGAATATTTTAAGGAGTTTCAGGCAGATCTGTGCACAGTCCACCAAAGCTTCTAATTTACATATTGCAGACTGTAGTTCTCTGTTATCAGCCATTATCACAGAATGTTCGACAGTTTGTGGCAGATTTATCGTGCCTCATTTTTCTTTTAGACCAATTTAAAAAAATCATCCATTTTATATGGTTACAGTTTCCAGTAAAGCTGTAATTTGTAACTAATGTTAAATAAGGCACAAGGCCAACCCTTGGGGATGGCCAGCATGAATCTGGACTGCATGTTTCTTGCATGGATTACTGTTGCCTACTTCAGAGTTGAATCAGGTAAAACCAGGGCAGATTCCAGATTTTCTGCTGCCTAAGGCAAAAACTGAAATGGCAACAGCAACCATTTTAACCATTTAGGACACCTTCTTATTAAGCCACATTTAATACAAAGGTGTCCCCTGTAATTAAATAAGTGCCCCTTAGTGAGTATATCCCAGTACGTGTAGAGCTGACCCCAGTAGGCAGAGCTATTAACCAGTATGTATAGTTGCTGCCTAGTAGCTAGGTCAGTCCCTAGTAGGTATAGTTGCCCTCCAGTAGACAGAGTTCTGCCACCCAGTAGGTATAGTTGTCCCTAGAAGAAAGAGCTGTTCACAGTAGGTCCAGAGCAGAAATAAGTCTATCATTACAAAGTACAATTGAATTAAAGTGCTATGGCCTTTTAAAGACGTAGAGGAAAAAAATAAAAGTGACTAAGGGGTCGACTTTAAATGGAGGGAGTTTAGAACAACCAGGACTTTTCCTGGAGCCAGCCACCCCACCAAACTAAAGGATGGGCTTGATGGCAAAGTGTCCAGAAAGAAGCCCATCCTTAGTAAAAGACACATTAAGGCTAAGTTCACACTACGTAAAAAATTCTTAAACAACAGCCGTAGTTGTAGTTTTGCAACCACTGCTGTTATATAATGAAGTGGCCAAATACATTAATCAATACTGACATGTCAGTTTTGTGCTGCCACTATTCATTGAATAGCGGCTGCACAAAACTGACAGTGTGCTTCGGGCGCACTTTACTGCACTTATCTGCTATGGGTAATTGAAATGCGGGTGCACCCAAATGCATCCGCATCCCAATTAAGAAGAAATAAAGTTCATTCGGCCGCTACTGCAGTATCGGCCAGGATGGACTTCACTGACACCGGCTGTTCTGTGACACGGTCATGCGATGCCCTGGCCCCTGGGGGCCACTTCCGCAGTGCTGGTGTTATGAGCGGGCAATGACCGGGGCAGCTGCAGGGGTTATACTTGTCACGGTATAGGCCTGAGGGCGGCACAGCTGTAGGGCCGGTCTGTGGAATCTGCGGGTGATGATGGGCATGCGATTCTTCGCTGCACTTAGTCAGGGCACCAGTTAGTGGACACCAATGCCAGGGTTCAGTAACAGCGGTTTTATTATAGAAAAGGTAACTAGTAGCAACAGTTCTGTCCGGATGCAACCGGGTATATAGCAGGCTTTGACAAATAAAGCAGGAGTGGTGCTGCATAGGCTGTGAGAATACGTGCCGGATGATGGGAGTAGGAGTATGAGAGAAATAGCGTTGCTGGGTGGATTAGCTTGAGAATAATACTTGCTGTGAATCCTTGCAGCGATAAGGAAAGATAACGGAATGACACCCAGATGAGAGAGAAGACTCCGGACACTTGAGCAGGCAGATACAGCCGAAGACTTGAATACAGCAGAGCACTCGATCCACAACTCCTCTGAGGCAGGAGAGGGACAACACACACAACCTCCTTGCTCAGCAGCAAGGGGAAGACTAACTTGTTAGGAGGAAGTGGGAGGTCACATGGTTGCTCCTGGCCAGAGCTAGTCGGCCATTGGAGGAACCATGGTTACAGGTCACGTGATCAACAGCCTTGCATACCACTGTACACTGTAATAATACACAAGAATACATGACAATACACATGAAAATGCACAATACCAGAGAATACTAGGGGAAAACCAGCAGCAGTTGCAGTGCAAACACTTACCAGAACAGGCATTGACACAGCAAGAGAAATGGCCATAATAGGAGTAGTAGTCTGCATGTTCTGGGACACTGCATACCTCCCTAGCAAGTTTGAGCCGACCTCGGCGAATCTAGAAGGCAGCAAACATGAAAAGGCTGGACAATCAAACAACAGGAATGAATGATGAGAGTGAGTGTGATGAGGTGTGTGTTTCCCACGCCCAAGGCACAGGTGAGAAGAGAGAGAGAATGAGAAACCCTAGTGGCAGGACTTCACCTAGGGGTGCCTAACGTACTCTGGCGACCAGGTAGCTAGTGCGTGAACCATCTGACGTGTAAGCCAGGACAACTTAACTGCTGGCGGGTGACCCTCCATATTCTAGCCAGTTAGACAGTAGGTTTTCTGTTAAATGTGTTACCCTACTGGAGGAGAACGTGAAGACCTGTGTACTACCTTGGCGTGTCTGAGTAGTGTCTTGGATACCTGGAAGAGAAAAGAACAAAATAATAAAAGCAAACATACATGGGGGCCCCTTACATACCGGTCAATCATACAACACAATTACTCAATAGGCCAAACACACGAAAGGGTATCCAAGGTGCAATATGTATGGACCAGTGTGAATATTAGGTAAGACTATGTGTGATAAGTACTGCGTTGGGACAAGACAGAGGTAAACAAATACTGGAAACAAAAGGAAGGGAAACACAAGGGACAACAAATACTGCGAGGTCTTGAGGAGAACTGGCTCACATGAATCTGAATGAAACCTGAGAGAAATCTGAATGAAAATCTGAGGAAAATCTGCATACGAACTGGCTCAACTAAATCTTTCCAGCTATAGATATGATAATAATACACAATACTGAGACTGGATGAGAAAATACACTCCTACATAAACTGGACTTTCTCTGAGGTATATGTAAACTGACTTCTCTTACTCAGAGGAGGAGCTATCTGACTTAGACACTGGAAAATATACTGTTTTACAAAAGAGGCGCTCTACTCTGAGGCAATCTATGTAACCTTGTGCTTACTCAGAGGAGGAAATACAAAGACTTCGATAACACTGGAATACAATAGTAGAATAAGTGCAATAATGAAATAAGTGCAATAATACCCCGTGTGGAACACACAATCACAGGAAAGTGCATTCAGGAAGGAATGGGTTAAGTGTCTCTGTTAGGTAGAGTCTCTTTTAGGCAATTAGAACATCGTCCATGTAAAAGGCTCTGGGACAGGCACTAGAGAACTTTTTGTTACTGTAAGTGTCCATCAGCTCATGGCTGGTTAGTACAGGGAACTTGGTCAGGAGGACCAGGCACGAACCTTGAACGTTGCATACACTAGAATGGTGAAACAGTACACAAAAAAAAAACACAGTCATAGAACTCAGCCCTTGGGAGGACATTTAACAGAAATGTCCTGGAGGACCCCAAGTGGCACCCCTCTTTTTCTCCCAGGGATAATACCGGGAGGAAGCCGGAGCAGGAGCATCATCTGCTGCGGTGGTGACCACGAGGCTAGGGGTCACGGTGGTCACAGGAGAGACAGTAGGGGCTACTGTGGTCACAGGAGAGACAGTAGGGGCCACGTGGTAGGTGGTGGTAGTGGAGGAGACAGCAGCTTTAGCCACGGCAGGGGAAGGAGCGGTGCTAGCAGCCGAAGTAGATGGGCCCGGAGCAGGGGGCGCGGCGACAAGTGAGCCCAGGGGCTTGAAATCAGGCCAGTCCTCGTCCCATTGCTCTGATGGAGAAGGCAGGAAGGGCCGTTGCACCGCATGTTTTGGCCTGGTGATAGCGGCTGCCCAGGGGCCTTTCGGGGAACCCACCAGGGTATACTCTACCACCTCCCCGGGACTGAGGTTATTCAGGTAGCCCGGCTGGTACTCGCGCATCACGGCCCTTCTGTTAGCGAGTACCAGTAGGCCGGTGTAGGAATCCATGATGAGGCCATACCCCCGCTGTTTATCAAATTTAGTAACGGTTCCCCGTCTCCGCTCTAGGGGAGCCTCACCTGGCTTAGGCCTCTCCAGCTTCCGGATGAACAGTCGCTCGGAAGCAGCGTTGGATTCAGCAAATGGAGTATATGGATGGTCCCACAGGGGAGCATAGTCTGGACAGGGCACAGTCGGGGGCTCCTCCGGCACTAGGCCAGACTTGGCAGGCAGGCCCCCCTTAGTGGAAGAAGCAGTGGGTGGCTGGGCCGTAGTGGGGCTAACCGTCACGGTGCTAGCCATGGTAGGGGCGGTCTGAGTCACCGGAGGCAAGAGAGAGAGGGCCTGCTGAATCTCCTCGGCTATTCTGCTGATGATGGGGTCATCACCAAACACCCACTGCGGCAAGGAAGGTGTCTCGGGCTCAGGGAGCCGCCAGGGGCTGGTGAAACAGGAGGCCTTCGGCTTTTTCCCTTTACTAGGGCCGGGTAACGGGGTGTCCGGAGGTCCGGTACTCACTATTTCGTCCCGTTCCGGTGAAGTCGATCCTCCGGTGGAGAAGGCCAAGTCGGACTCGCTGGAACGGCCGGTCTCCGGGGAAGGACTGGTGCCGGATGATGGTCCCCCATCCGGGTCAGCGCAGAGTGGAGTGGAAGCCCGGGTGGAACCTATGTCGTCCGACGCAACGGAGCCCCAGCTGGAGTCGCTGTCCGGAGGTAGCGGAGTTAGGAGACAGGCAGGATCTACCTCCGCTAGGCTTGTAGGCCATTCAGGCACAACGGGAGCAGCAGCAGCGAAGATGCACTCCTCAGGGGTCGCCATCTTGTCTCGCTCTGGCCGGAACTTGTAGCAGGAAGGGGAGGAGCGCCAGGCTGGAGGATCAGGCTCCAAAGTCTGCCCAGCAACAATGACGTCAGTGGAAGCGGCCGGCCAATCAGGAGAGACACAGTCATTATCAATGGCGCCAAACAATTCCCGCTTCTCGGCCGCATGGCAGTTAACCCCCTCGTCACTGGGGGATGGCGCAGGTAGAAATAACAGCAAGAAGCGGCCATTTTGTGTACAGTCCCAGCCGTGCAGCGACTCAGTTATCAGAACTCCCATGGCAATTTTAGCACAGTCTCTGGAGACGATAGTAAACTGTAGATCTGGTACACCGCGTGGCGGGTATATCCTGTTCGTGACGCCAAATGCGATGCCCTGGCCCCTGGGGGCCACTTCCGCAGTGCTGGTGTTATGAGCGGGCAATGACCGGGGCAGCTGCAGGGGTTATACTTGTCACGGTATAGGCCTGAGGGCGGCACAGCTGTAGGGCCGGTCTGTGGAATCTGCGGGTGATGATGGGCATGCGATTCTTCGCTGCACTTAGTCAGGGCACCAGTTAGTGGACACCAATGCCAGGGTTCAGTAACAGCGGTTTTATTATAGAAAAGGTAACTAGTAGCAACAGTTCTGTCCGGATGCAACCGGGTATATAGCAGGCTTTGACAAATAAAGCAGGAGTGGTGCTGCATAGGCTGTGAGAATACGTGCCGGATGATGGGAGTAGGAGTATGAGAGAAATAGCGTTGCTGGGTGGATTAGCTTGAGAATAATACTTGCTGTGAATCCTTGCAGCGATAAGGAAAGATAACGGAATGACACCCAGATGAGAGAGAAGACTCCGGACACTTGAGCAGGCAGATACAGCCGAAGACTTGAATACAGCAGAGCACTCGATCCACAACTCCTCTGAGGCAGGAGAGGGACAACACACACAACCTCCTTGCTCAGCAGCAAGGGGAAGACTAACTTGTTAGGAGGAAGTGGGAGGTCACATGGTTGCTCCTGGCCAGAGCTAGTCGGCCATTGGAGGAACCATGGTTACAGGTCACGTGATCAACAGCCTTGCATACCACTGTACACTGTAATAATACACAAGAATACATGACAATACACATGAAAATGCACAATACCAGAGAATACTAGGGGAAAACCAGCAGCAGTTGCAGTGCAAACACTTACCAGAACAGGCATTGACACAGCAAGAGAAATGGCCATAATAGGAGTAGTAGTCTGCATGTTCTGGGACACTGCAGTCATGTCACAGAACGGCCAGTGTCATATGTTGTGTGAACCAGGCTTTAACCTGCCTGGGGGTTTGCCTCATATCTGCCTCATTTGGCTGGTTTGTGTTCTACTCACAACTCCAGAAACTGTGACTGTGGCCATATCACATATAGCCTTTAGGCTATCACATGGTAGTTCTTACTATTGGGCCGGGAAGAAGCCTATTGTCAAACATTTTTTTTCTCTAACAATGATGCTCCCTTATTGGATTCTTATCGAAATAACAGCTGGAAGCATAGCTTTCCTGCTGAAACTACCCAAGCAGCAAAATACTATTAACGTTTAGATAAGTGAATCAACCTGTCATTGAGCAGGCCTGTTTTCCCAGCAGGCATGGTCTGAATTGTAGTGCAAATAGCTGATACTGCTTGCACTTTTATTGGAAGGTAGGTGATTCATTTAATTAATCTTGGGACCTGGTGAACTTATGGAAAACAGTCCGATATTGAAAGTAATACATTAATTGCATGTGACAAGCTAAGCTGCTGTAGATGAGACTTAGGTACACATATAGCTCACATATAGCCTAAGGTCATCTGGTAAGACCTAGTTCCTTGGGATATATAGAAGGGAGATTGATATTAGTTCTATACTAATCAGCAAAAATGCTGAATCCTGCCATATAATTCAAAGTGCTCAGTTAATACTCACAGAATAAGAGATTTAATAACAGTTATGGACTACACATTTTGAAAACATTTATACAAAATCTGAATGCATTGCTTATGAAAAAATATCCCCATGTTGCAAGAATAAGAGCATTTATATGGCCACATTAATAAAAAAAAAAAAGGAGCTATGGTTCTTGCTTGCGGCAATGAAAAACAAGACAGACGTTGTGGGAAAATAACCTAAAGACATAAATATCTATAACAAACATATGCATGTAACTTTATACTGGTCTCATAGAGTAAATTTAATGGTGGGCATTAGGCTCCTTATGCTGATTTCCTTGGCTGTCGTATTCCTTCTTTTTAGGTATGTCTTAAAGAAACACTGTCACAAAAACAGTTTACATCCTCTATGTTAAAATCAACCTTAAACATGCGGCTACAAGGTGTCTTCTTTTTCCCAAACTGTGATCCTGTTCCCTCCAGACGATATTTGGTCTTTTCTCTTTTCAAAAAAACAGACCACACACAGGAATTGACCTGTACAGTCCCAGTCCTTTGCGCACTCACACAAATGGGATGAGTGAAGTGTGCCTGCTAGTGTCGGCTGTATACCATTTTTTTTAGATGTAAGCGACTATAAGCAATTGTTGAGATTTTTATCGTGTGTATGCTGGAGAGAGAGTTTGTGGTAAGTCCCAGCACCTGCAGTTTGCTGTTTCCCTTTCCTGTATTCGTCTGTATTTTAGCCACGGCGGCGTGCAAACTGCATAGTCTGAACTGAGGTGTTGGAGTGCTGGCCAATTTCTGCTTTTTGTGTTACGTGTGTGGGGTGTGGCTACCTCCTGTTGGCTTGCACTCCAGCCATCTACTGTGGGTGTTTTAAACAGAGATTAGTTATAGGGATAAGCGAACCGAACCGTTACAAACCAGATTCGTTACGAACTTTGCAAAAAGTTTGATTCGGTACCGAACCAAAGTTTGAGAAAGTTTGTTACGAATCTGGTAAAAATAACAATGGCGGCGCAAAATTGTACTTTTTTCACAGAATAGATCAGGATACAAGGTATTATTACTCCTATAATGCCTTGTATCCTGTTTTTCTGTAAAAATCAAGATCTGTGACGTCACTCCCCAGCACCAGGAAGTGCCTGTGCGCGCCTGCAGCTTCTCAGTGTGTGGCCAGAGTGCACAGAGAGAGGAGCTCCGTATCAGATAGAGAGGGAAAAGAGATAGATAGATATCCAAACAACTAGATAGATACAGGGAGAGATAGAGAAGGAATACAAAGTGTTGGTGAGAGAAGCAGGAGAGAGGAAGAGAAAAAAAAATAGCAAGATCCAGGGAAAGCTGAATATAGAAGATAAGCTGATACATAGGGAAAGAGGCTGAAAAATCAAGAGATAGGTAGAGATAGGGAGAGATAGGCATCAGTAACCTATAGCACATATATACACACGTATAGCAGCAAAAGTTATTGAAGCCCTCCATAGGAGGTCAGCACTACCCAAAACCTGTCCGTTTCTGCTTTGCTGGGTGCCGTCAACTTTGTTTAGCCGCACCAAATAAAGTTTGTTTCTCATAAGCTGTTATAGGTGAAGTAACCTATAGCAGCAAAAGTTATTGAAGCCCTCCATAGGAAGCATAAGGATAGGCAACACCAACAGGCCTGGAAGAACCCTGACCCCAATACCACCTCTTGTCAGGATGCCCCATACAGTACACTGCAGATCCCATCATGCAGCATCCTCTCAGTGGAACTCAGGCCTCGTCAGCCTCAGGTGCCAGCAGCAGCACAGTGTCACTGCAATCTACATCCCTAATGAGGCAGCAATGCGTGACCGAGTCCATGGCCAGACGTCAGGTGTACTCCAGCAGCCATCTCATGGCCCAGAAACTGAACAAACACCTGGTTAAGCTGATGGTGCTTCAGTTCTTACCGTTAAACCTTGTGGACTCCCAGCCTTTCAGGGATTTCATGGCGTGTGCGCACCCTAGATGGCGAGTCCCCAGCCGCCACTACATCTCTGGCAAAGCTGTCCCATCACTGCACAGTTATGTAAAGACAAAGGTTGGCGACTCATTGGGACTCTCGGTGTCCAAGTCCGTGCACCTGAGTGCTGATGTCTGGTCCTCTAATTATGGGCAAGGCCAGTACATGTCCATTACTGCCCATTGGGTCAACATCCTCCCAGGAGACCATCAGGAAATTGGCCCATTCTTGCCACGGTCACCTCCACGGTGCTTTAAGGGTCCAGCAGCGGGAAGCACAAGTTCTGCTTCCACCACCACTGCAGTCCAACCTGCCCCGGTGTGTTACCAGCGATGTCACGCCCGGTGCTCTCAGGCTGTCTTCCATTTGGTGAGCCTGGGTGAACGGAGCCACAGTGGGCAGGAGCTCCTCCGGACCATCAGGAAGGAGGAGATAGCTGAATGGCTGACCCCACATCAACTAACGGTGGGAAGTGTCGTAGCGGACAACGGGAGGAACATTGTCTCTGCAGTGTAGCGGGGGGTCTGACTCATACACCTTGTATGGCACATGTGATAAACCTCATAGTGCACAGGTTTCTCCGATCATTTCCTGCACTACAAGACCTTATGAGGATGTCACGCAGAGTGTGCAAACATTTCAGCCACTCCTACACTGCAAGGAACACCCTGCTCAGAATCCAAAGACAGCACAGTATGCCCCAACATCGGCTAATCTGCGACGTCCCAACATGCTGGAATTGTGCACAATATACTGCACCGCCTGTATGAACAAAGGTCAGCCGTTACAGACTACCTCATGGGGCAATCAGGCAGCTTCACACCACACTGCAACTTCCAAGTCACACACTGGAAGTTAATGCGGGAAGTCTGCCAACTGTTGATCCCTTTTGAGGACGCGGCTCTCTTTGTGAGCAGGCAGGACTATGGAATCTACGACATCATCTCACTCCTCCATGTTCTGGAAAATGCGCTGAACAACATCATCAGCGAGGATTCCCAGGCCACAACTCCAAGGCTGAACATCGCCTTGAGCCCAGAGCTGGATGAAGTGCAGATGGAGGTTGAGGAGGAGGAAGATGTCTACACCCAGCCATTCCACACACCACCACCTGGCTTCTCTGCCTCTCCATCACAGAAGGAGATGGAGGATGAGGTGGTATAGTAAGAGGAGGAAGACCCCAACAGACCCTGGAACTTTACCGAGGACAGTGGAGAGGAGAGGTGCTCATTGTCCTTGGTGCAGATGGCAAGGTGTCTGCGGGAGTGTCTCCGGAATGACAGCCGGATTGTGGACATCCGCCAGAGGGACCAATACTGGCTTGCCACCCTGGTGGACCCTCGCTTCCGCCGCAAAATGGCAGAATTTTTTCCGCCATTACAGAGGGAGGCTAAACTGGTGTACTACCGGGACATACTCAACAGTCAGTTGGTCTCAGCTTACCTGCGAGACCAGCCAGGTTTCCCGACAACATCCTCTCGGGGGAAACCAGCGCGCTCCACTCCCACCACCACTAGTTGAGGCGTGAGAAGTCGCTACAGCCTACAATCCCTGATGAGTGATTTCATGCAGCCAGCTGCTGAAGAGAGGACACAACACCAGACACATGGCGTGGACCAGCATGAGCTCACCCACCAGGTCACTGCCTACCTGGATAGTACCCTGCCTCAAAGTGTCACCGACCCCATGCAGTACTGGGCAGAGAAACTGGGGATTTGGCCTCAACTAGCAGAGTTTTCTTTGGCTCTGCTGTCCTGCCCAGCCAGTAGTGTGGCATCAGAGAGAGTGTTCAGTGTGACGGGTAACATTGTAACACCACAAAGAACAAGGCTCTCTTGCCACAGTGTTGAGATGCTGACTTTTGTTAAGATGAATCTTGCCTGGATTACGTCGGATTATACCACCCCCCTGCCTGATGTGAATGACTAAGTCATCAGTTACCCATATTGCATGGCAATCCGTGTGTCCAAGAAACTGTTCTTAAGGGTAAATTCAAACGGGCGGATCCGCCGGGAGTCTCACGCACAAAATCTGCAGCTAATCAACAATACACGTATTAATAATAATAAGAATAATACGTGTATTGCGGATTAGCTGCGGATTTCATGCGTGAGACTCCCGGCGGATCCGCCCGTGTGATTTTACCCTAATATTCCAAATATGTGCCCAACGTAAAAATCTGTAATTTAACTTATTGAGTAATGTTCCCCCCTTAGACCCCAACATTTTTTTAAAAAAATCACCTTAAAAATTCCCTACTTAATTCGGATACATTTGTAAAAACAGATCCCCATCTCCAAATTTAATGCCCATGGTGTGTTGGCCATTATCATCTTCACACCAGATTAATGCCTCACACCAGTGCACTGTCCAACCCATACTCCAAGAACAGTACCATCCCTATAATAATCCCGGACGCAAATACCCAGTTCAGCGCAGAACTGCATATTTCCGGATGGCACCATAGTACTGAACGCTGTTTGGTGAATGGTATAAAAATGCCCTGTGGATTTTACTTAGCAGACCCGCAGCCACGTGTGAAGGTACCCATGGGGTGAGGTTTTTTGGGAGTGACAAAAGCGAGGGTGGGAGGTCACTCCCATACCCCATCCGGGAGTTTTTCCTCTACCCACTTTAAAAGATAAGTCCAGGCAATCAATAACTTTCTCTGCCTTTACTTGACCCAGAAACTTATAAATTGCCCGGACTTATTCTTTAAGACAGCTGGTGACAGCACTAAAAAAACACAAAAGCATACATCCATTGGATTGGGCCCTACACTCGGTTAGGAAATCAAACTGGTTTCAAAAAGATATATTATATATATATATATAGCCATAGGCCCAGATTCAACAGGTTTAACACCAGAGTAGTTGCGTCAGTTTGTAAAGCAAGTGCCAGTGAGGTGTCAATTTCATGAAAATTGGTCACGTATTTTTGGATAATGGAACTGGGGTAAAGCCTTCTTGAATCTGTGCCTTTTTGAACGTCCATTATTCACCTCAAGGATTCTGTGGGTGAGGTTGTCTGTTTATTTAACCGTATCCGTATCCTACTAGACTAGCTGTAATGTTAGAGGTTTTTTTTTAATGTTGACTGTCCCGTGCTAAACTCTACACCAACATTTTGTCATGTATAAAAAATGATTTTTACACTCGTGCATATTCTTAGCTTCCAACTTCAGTTCTCTGCACTAGGCCCTTCTGGGTCCAAAGGAATACTGCTCCTACTAATGCCACCACCGTCAATTGTCTATTTAGTAACATACTGGGTGCAATCAAGAGCTGCTGAACCTGCCTCCTCAACTTGTCTGTTATCAACAATATTGGCCTGAGAGCAATCAACTGCTGCCTCCTCCTGCTCCTCAACTTGTCTGTTCTCAACAATACTGGCCTGGGTGCAATCAACTGCTGCCTCCTTGTGCTCAACTTGTCTCTTCTCAACAATACTGGCCTGAGAGGAATCAACTGCTGCCTCCTCGTGCTCAACTTGTCTGTTCTCAACAATACTGGCCTGGGTGCAATCAACTGCTGTCTCCTTGTGCTCAACTTGTCTCTTCTCAACAATACTGGCCTGAGAGGAATCAACTGCTGCCTCCTCGTGCTCAACTTGTCTGTTCTCAACAATACTGGCCTGGGTGCAATCAACTGCTGTCTCCTTGTGCTCAACTTGTCTCTTCTCAACAATACTGGCCTGAGAGGAATCAACTGCTGCCTCCTCGTGCTCAACTTGTCTCTTCTCAACAATACTGGCCTGAGAGGCGAGCAATCAACTGCTGCCTCCTCCTGCTGCTCAACTTGTCTCTTTTCAACAATACTGGCCTAAGAGGTGAGCAATCAACTGCTGCCTCCTCGTACTCCTCAACAAAACTGGCCTGGGAGGCAAGCAATCAATTGCTGCCTCCTCCTGCTCCCCAACTTGTCTCTTCTCAACAATACTGGCCTAAGAGGCGAGCAATCAACTGCTGCCTCCTCCTGCTCCTCAAATTGTCTGTTCTCAACAATACTGGCCTGGGTGCAATCAAGTTCTGCCTCCTCCGGTTCCTCAACTTGTCTGTTTTCAACAATACTGGCCTGGGTGCAATTAACTGCTGCCTCCTCCTGCTCCTCAACTTGTCTGTTCTCAACAATACTGGCCTGGGCGCAATAAACTGCTGCCTCCTCCTCCTCCTCCTGCTCCTCAACTTGTCTGTTCTCAACAATACTGGCCTGAGAGCAATCAACTGCTGTCTCCTCCTCCTGCTCAACTTGTCTCTTCTCAACAGTACTGGCCTGTGTGCAATCAAGTGCTGCCTCCTTCTCCTGCTCAACTTGTCTCTTCTCAACAGTACTGGCCTGAGAGCAATCAACTGCTGCCTCTTCCTGCTCCTCAACTTGTCTGTTCTCAACAGTACTGGCCTGAGAGCAATCAACTGCTGCCTCTTCCTGCTCCTCAACTTGTCTGTTCTCAACAGTACTGGCCTGTGTGCAATCAAGTGCTGCCTCCTTCTCCTGCTCAACTTGTCTCTTCTCTACAATACTGTCCTGAGAGCAATCAACTGCTGCCTCCTCCTGCTCCTCAACAATACTGGCATGGGAGCAATCAAGTGCTGCCTCCTCCACCTGCTCCTTAACATGTCTGTTCTCAACAATACTGGCCTGGGTGCAATCAACTGCTGCCTCCTCCTCCTGCTCAACTTGTCTCTTTTTAACAATACTGGCCTGAGAGCAATCAACTGCTGCCTGCTCCTGCTCCTCAACTTGTCTGTTCTCAACAATACTGGCCTGGGTGCAATCAACTGCTGCCTCCTCCTGCTCAACTTGTCTCTTCTCAACAATACTGGCCTATGTGCAATCAACTGCTGCCTCCCTGCTGCTCAACTTGTCTCTTCTCAACAATACTGGCCTGAGAGGTGAGCAATCAACTGCTGCCTCCTCCTGCTGCTCAACTTGTCACTTCTCAACAATACTGGCCTGAGAGGCGAGCAATCAACTGCTGCCTCCTCCTGCTCCTCAACTTGTCTCTTCTAAACAATACTGGCCTGAGTGCAATCAAGTGCTGCCTGCCTCCTAAACTTTTTTTTTCAATATTTTTTGTCACTATTTTTGCACTTTTATTCACTTTATTTCGAACCAAACCGAACTTTTCAAAAGTTTGCTCATCCCTAATTAGTTAGATCCTTCATGTACAGTTTGTAAACTTAATGTAATCCCAAGAGAGGCCATTGTTAGAGTAGGGCCACCTGTCTGAGGGCACCTTGGCATAGTGAGATGATACACTCTGTTTGATCAAATAGTTTGCTAAGAACCTCATTTTTAAAACTCTTTAGAACAGGTTTTTATATTGTGTATGCTGCGGGGGGTGGGGGGGTCAGGTATGTGCGGTATGTCCTGGCACTTGCAGGTTGCTGTTGCACTTTCCTGTTTTTGTAAGCAATTGTCCTTCTGGCAAGGTGATGGTCCAGCATAACAGTGATATGTGTGCAGCTTGGGATGAGTGTGTGTGTATGTGTGTGTATGTGTGTGTGGTGTGTGCTAGTGTCATCTCCTCTTCCCCCCTTTGACTATTCTTGTATGGCACAAGCCATCTTTGAAGGCATTGCTGTCCCCTATCCAGTGGTAGAGCTGTGCCCACCCAATTAGATTTGCTTGTGGTGTGGTCTATTTCATAACAGCTAGAGGATTGTAAAGCTTTCTGCAAGTTTTTGTCATTGACCAAATGTTTCTAAGTAGCTTGTCCCAGTTATGTACCACCACAGTGCAGGATTTCTTCAGCCCTAGCCAAGTACATGGCACCTGTGACACCATGAGCAGTAAAAAACTAACACAGTAAGGTAGAAAAACCTCCATATTGTGGCAACAATGAAATTTGGGTTTCATGAAAGACCCACACACAGTGCCATTTCTAGGGCAGGGCAGGCCGGGCCACCTCACAGGGCGCCGACAGTTAGGGAGCGCCCTGCAGTGCCTGACAGAGCCTGGCCCCCACACACTCGGCGCATCATTGGCAGCCCCCCACCAGCACATCCCCTACCTCGGAGGGCGGTGCAACAGACCACGGACCCCGGAGCTGTGTCATTCACATGACGGCGACACCCTGCCTCCTCAGTGCCGCACGGATCACCCTCTCTGATCTCTGAGGGATCCTTCGGCAGGTGCAGTGATGACGTCATTGTGCCTGCTGGCGGATCCCTCCGGCGACTGACAGGCTGAAGAGTAGAGAAGAGACCAAAAGAGAGGAAGACCAACTCCATGACAGTATTAGGTGAGTATATTTTTCCTGTTTTGCTTTTTGGGGCAATGCAGGAGGTACATTGTTACTTTATGTGGTGAAATGCAGGGCGTCATTATTACTATATGTGGGGCAATGCAGGGGGATATTATTACTATATGGGAACTATGCAGGGGGAAATATGGGGGCAATGCAGGGGGACATTATTACAGTATGTGGGGCAATGCAGGGGGACATTATTACTATTTGTGGGGCAATGAAGGGGGACATTATTACTATATGGGGGGCTAGTCTGGAGGCACATGGGGGCAATGCAGGGGAACAATAGTACTATATGTGGGTCAATGTAGGGGGACATTACATAGTAACATAGTTAACAAGGTTGAAAGAAGACAAGAGTCCATCAGGTTCAACCTAAGGAACTCCTACTGTGTTAATCCAGGGGGAAGGCAAAAACCCCCTCGAGGCAGACGACAACCGCCCCACCACAGGGAAAATTCCCTCCCGACCCCAATGGCAACCAGAATAATCCCTGGACCAACGTATCTCAAGAAATCTAATTCCCATAACTTTTAATATTATATTGTTTAAGAAAAGCATTCAGGCCTCCCTTAAACTTATTTAATGAATCGGCCATGACAACATCATGTTGCAGAGAGTTCCATAGTCTCACTGCTCCTACAGTAAAGAATCCACGTTGATGCTGTTGGTGAAATCTTCTTTCCTCTAGGCGTAGAGGATGCCCCCTTGTCATGGCTACAGACCTAGGAGTAAAAAGACCACTACAAAGACCTCTTAACTGTCCATTCATATATTTATACATTGTAATCAGATCACCTCTAAGACGTCTTTTTTCTAGTGTAAATAACCCCAAGATCGATAACCGATCCGGGTACTGTAACCCACCTATTCCCTTAATGACCTTTGTCGCCCTCCTATATGTGGGAAAATGCAGGGGCACATTATTACGATTTGTGGGGCAATGCAGGAAGACTTTATTACTATACGAGGACATAGCAAGGGGCATTTTTACAATATGGAGGCACAGAAGGGGGCATTATTACTATATCGGGGCACAGCAGGGGGAATTATTATATGAGGACATAGCAGAAGGCATTATTACTATATGGGACACAGCAGGGGACATTATTACTATATGAGGACACAGCAGGGGACATTATTACTATATGAGGACACAGCAGGGGGCATTATTACTATATGGGGGCACAGCAGGGGGCATTATTACTATATGGGGCACAGCGGAGGCATTATTACTATATGGGACACAGCAGGGGACATTATTACTGTATCGGCACACAGCAGGGGGCATTATTACTATATGGGGGCACAGCATGGGGCATTATTTCTACATGGGGCACAGCGGGGCATTATTACTATATGGGGCACAGCAGGGGACATTATTACTGTATCAGCACACAGCAGGGGGCATTATTACTATATGGGGGCACAGCATGGGGCATTATTTTTATATGGGGCACAGCGGGGCATTATTACTATATGGGGCACAGCAGGGGACATTATTACTATATGGGGGCACAGCAAGAGGCATTATTACTATATGGGGGGTGACAGCAGGGGATCCTACATAAAGGGGGCAATCCACATACCTACTCACTTTACTGCACATGACACCAAACAGTGCAATTACTACAGTTTGGGACCCTATAAGAGGAGAAAAAGGAAGGGAGATGCTAGATAAGTTCGGAGTCTAAGATGGCAGGCATCTGGCATCTGCATGTCTGGCAGATTCAGAAGAGATAACTTGTAGCTGCAAGATATCATCATGGTGGTCTAGGCCAGATGGAGAGGAAAAGGGAAGTGACGCCTCAAATTTAGTGTGAGTCACTAAATAATATTTTTGTATTCAGTAGAACATTATTAGGTAGGGGTGCAGCATCGCCCCTATGCCTTAATGTACACACTGCTTCTTCCTAGTGACCTGAATCTTAATAAAGAAAAAAAACCTTCCTTCCACAGGGCTGAACTTTTTTTTTTTGTTTTTTTTTGGGGGGGGGGAGGCGGTTTAATCAAGATTTGCCCTGTTGCCCCAAAATGCACTATAGTCTCAGACAATACAAACAAGAACACATATGAGTGTGCTTTTGCTTGTTTTGTCTGAGACTGTGATGACAGTTTAAACATAGGTTGCATCCAAAGGTGATTAATAATTAGTGATCATATCCCAGTGTCTATCTGATTTTGCCAAAATGCACATGTGACCAGTATTTTCTCCATATATTTTGTTTTGCTTAAAAGAACAATTCACCAGATCTATCTTACTCATAAATCAGGATATTAAAGTACTATAAAAAATTATGGCAAACAAACTGACGCATTTGCTACCCTCATTAATCGGCCCACATCAAACGGGATTCATAAACAGCAGGTCTGATGGTGATGGTGCAGGATGCAGTGGAGAGGAGTGGATATGGCGGAGAGTTCCCAGTGTTGTTAGCGATATGTGCTGAAAAGGCCTTTGACAACATTAGTTAGGACTGGCGGAAAATACTAGACTGATTCAGCATCTAGGGATCCTAACATAAATGCTATATACTCCAAAATATTCAAAAAATCCAAAAGGATTTTTATTAGACATATTCAGTCTACACAAGGGCACAAGGCAGGGCTGCCCATTGCCTCTGCTCCCTTTTAATCTAGCACTTGAATCTCTGACGATGCGCCTTATCACCTTACCCATCTATGAAGGTATCCCAGTTGGTAAAGCTACTGTTATTTCTTAAAGCGACTGTACCACTAGATACATCGCTTTGGGTTTTTTACATGAACAGACCAATGTTAGCGCAGGGATGCTGGTGGTGAAGTCCTTTTTTTGAACCGCCACTTTATTCCCATGCACGATGCTGGCCTGTTACCAACCATCAGCCCGTCCTGGAGCACTGGCCCCCGGTGTGACGATCTCCCTCTGATTCTAATGGATTGTTGGCGGTGCTCGGTAATAAAAATGGACTGCGCCACCCGCATCCCCGCACCACTCCCCACACCCAAATCGATGTACCTAGTGGTATATGTGCTTTAAATCACCGGGGAAACAGTTGATAGCAGTCACAGCATCTCTGCAAGAGTTTGAGACCTTCACAGGTTATGGGCCTCATTTACACTTGAATGAATGTCCGAAATGAACTTTTACTCCATTATTTATATGAATATAAGTGTAACATCTTATTCTGGTTGGGGATGTCACTGTCCATGAACACCTGGGTAATAGTGACCACAATATAGTGAATTTTAGCTTAAAGTGTAGAAAAGAAAACATGTTGGGAGGGCAAAAACTCTTAATTTTAAAAGGGCCAATTTTCCTGGGTTAAGGGCAGAACTGCAGGGCATAGACTGGGAATGACTGCTATCACATACTGAAACAGCTAATAAATGGGAAATCTTCAAATCCACATAAAATAACTGTACTGCCAAATATATTCCTATGGGTAACAAATATAAACGGTTAAAATCAAATCCCACATGGCTTACAACCGAGGTTAGAGGGGCTATAAATGAGAAAAAAGGGGCCTTCAAAAAATATAAATCAGAGGGGTCAGCTGTAGCATTTAAACATTACAAAGAAGTCAACAAAACCTGTAAAAATGTAATAAAAGCAGCAAAAATTCACAATGAAAGGCAGGTAGCCATAGATAGCAAAAGAAACCCCCCAAAATTCTTCAAATATAATAAAGCAAAAAAACCAAGGACAAAGCATGTAGGACCCCTAAATAATGGTGACGGGGAATTAATAACTGGGGATCAGGAGAAAGCTGAGTTACTTAATGGGTTCTTCAGCTCTGTATATACAAAAGAAGAGGATGGAGCTGTTGTGGGTGGGGCCAGTACTGAGGTGGGTGGGGCCAGTGCTGCTAACACATGTAATATACTGAACTGGTTTACTATAGATATCGTCCAAGATAAATTAAACAAACTCAATGTAACCAAAGCTCCAGGGCCTGATGGATTACACCCCAGAGTTCTTAGGGAACTCAGTTCTGTAATTTCTCTACCCTTGTATGAAATATTCCGTGATTCTTTGCTTACTGGTATTGTGCCGAGAGACTGGCGTAAGGCAAATGTAGTGCCGATGTTCAAAAAGGGCTCTCGAACTTACCCAGGTAACTATAGACCTGTAAGCTTAACGTCCATTGTGGGGAAACTATTTGAGGGGCTTATAAGGGACTACATCCAGGAATATGTAGTGGCTAATAGTGTTATAGGTGATAACCAGCATGGTTTTACTAAGGACAGAAGCTGTCAAACCAACCTAATATGTTTCTATGAAGAGGTAAGTAGAAGCCTGGATGGCAGCGCGGCTGTGGTTATCGTGTACCTGGATTTTGCAAAAGCGTTTGACACAGTTCCTCATGGACGTCTGATGGGTAAGTTAAAGTCTATCGGTTTGGAAAATTTAATGTGTAACTGGATTGAAAACTGGCTTAATAATTGTACCCAGAGAGTGGTGGTCAATGATTCCTACTCCGAATGGTCCCCGGTAATAATCGGTGTAACCCAAGGGTCAGTACGGGGCCCTCTTCTGTTTAACTTGTTTATTAATGATATTGAGAATGGAATTAACAGCAATGTTTCTATCTTTTCAGATGACACCAAGCTTTGTAGTACAGTACAGTCTATGGAGGATGTGCAGATGTTACAGGATGACTTAGACACACTCAGTGTTTGGGCGTCCACTTGGCAAATGAGGTTCAATATGGATAAATGTAAAGTTATGCACCTGGGTACTAATAACCCACATGCATCATATGTCCTGGGGGGAGTTACTCTGGGAGAGTCGCTGATGGAGAAGGATCTGGGTGTACTTGTAGATAATAGACTACAGAACAGCACACAATGTCAGTCAGCTGCTTCTAAGGCCAGCAGGATATTGTCATGCATTAAAACAGGCATGGACTCACGGGACAGGGATATAATATTACCGCTTTATAAAGCTTTGGTGCGGCCTCATCTGGAGTATGCTGTCCAGTTTTGGAACCCGATTCATAAAAAGGATGTTCTAGGGCTGGAGAGGGTACAAAGACGGGCAACTAAACTAATAAGGGGAATAGAGCATCTTAGTTATGAGGAGAGATTAAAAGAATTACATTTGTTTAGTCTGGAGAAGAGATGTTTAAGGGAAGATATAATTAACTTATTTAAATATATAAATGGCCCCTACAAGAGATATGGGGAAAAGATGTTCCAGGTAAAACCCCCTCAAAGGACAAGGGGGCACTGCCTCCGCCTGGAGAAAAAAAGGTTCAATCTCCGGAGGCGACAAGCCTTCTTTACCATGAGAACTGTGAATCTGTGGAACAGTCTACCATAGGATCTGGTCACAGCAAAAGCAGTAGAGGGCTTCAAAACAGGCCTAGACAAGTTCTTAGAGCAAAATAATATAAATGCATATGTATAGAACCTATCACCCCTCCCCCTTCCCTGTATCCATCCCCTCCTTGGTTAAACTTGATGGACATGTGTCTTTTATCAACTGTATTAACTATGTAACTATGTAACTATGTAATCCAACAATCAAATCTTCTCCTTTTCTGTAGTTCAGGCTTCAACACATTTTTTCTGAGGTTTGCAGATTATTTGGAGTTTCTGGGCAAAAATCTACAACTGAAAATCATAGTAAGCAATATTATTACCCCGGAGTCACCTAACACCTGGGCCAAATATACTCAGTATATGGATTTTGATAATGTAGATATTACTAGTTTTATCTTACTTTGCCATTTATGTCCTTCAAATAAGTGTATTGCATATTGCTATAGAAACTATCTAAGCAAATCATGACATCTAGTGGTCATTGGTGTTACAGATATGATGGCAATATTTTCTAATAAGGACATTTTTCATGTGGTATTTTAGGGCTTATTCCCACGTCCCATATATTACAGATGCTCCAGATGGGAAAGCCCTGTAGTGGAGTGTCTCCCTGCCCGGCATGAAGTATCAATATCATGGCAGGAGCGGGGACACTCTTTGATTCTCTGCAGTACTGTAGTGACAGAGCCATGCAGCAGAGAGGTATGTATAAACTTTATATTTTTACACAGTCTGATCAGTCAGTTTTTACACTGACTGATCATCGGCCGACAGGCATGTGTTGCTATTACATGTAGCAATACGCACATGGCAGTATGGCCCTGTGTAATAGGGCCCTTAGCAAACTAGAATATTCATAAGCAGGTGTGAATGTAGGAGGCAACTGACAGAGCGAACAATGCTCGGGCGGCTGAGGAATGCCCCAGTGCTAATATATTCATTTACCTATATATTTTGAATCAAAGTTCACGAAAATGGCGGGACTTACAAGCATCAGAGGAGCGGTGACAGGAAAAGGAGGTAAGGGGCTACCGGGAGCTATCAGCAGGTTTGTGTAGACAAAACTGGGGATAGTTGATCTTTAAAGGAACAGGATCTATAAAGAGAAAACTTACACTTCTGCTTCCTGCTGCATAAATTTCTGGCTTTAGCTCAAGCACTGCAGTGGCAGTTTCCCCCCCCCCAAAAAAAAAAACTGCTGTGTGTGACAGCAAACTTATGAAGCTTTTCTGCTGCCACCCCCAAAAAAGTCTGCATTCATAAAGTTGTTTTTTGTTTTTTTCTTTCTTTCTGGCCACTTTTCACGTGTTTATCTCTTTTCTATTGAATAATACTTTGCAGTTATTCCTGTGAAATGGCCAAAGGGTAAAAAGAAAAAACTGTATGATTGTCAATTTGAATACTTGAAAGGGTGAAGATTTCAAAATGGGGTAAATTATGGGAGTTTCTAGTATACAGGCCTCAAAATATAAGCCAAAACTGAATTGGTTCCTAAAGAATTTCTCAGTTTAAAATTTTCATTAATAGGCTGGGTTCACACTACGCATATTTCAATCAGTATTGTGGTCCTCATATAGCAACCAAAACCAGGAGTGGATTAAATACACAGAAAGGATCTGTCCACACAATGTTGAAATTGAGTGGATGGCCGCCATATAACAGTAAATAACTGCCATTATTTCAATATAACAGCTGTTGTTTTAAAATAACAGCAAATATTTGCCATTAAATGGCGACCATCCACTCAATTTCAACATTGTGTGAACAGATCCTTTCTGTGTTTTCAATCCACTCCTGGTTTTGGTTGCAATATGAGAACCACAATAGTGACTGAAATATATGTAGTGTGAACCCAGCCTGAAAATGTGAACATTGCAACTAAACATTTATGGCCTCTAACATCCTAAAAAAGTAAAAGCATATTCACCAAATGCTGTTAATATATAGTAGACATGTTATAGAAATGAATTAATAAATAATTTATGTAGCATTACTATTTTCCTTATTGGCAGAGACTTTCAAATGTAGAGAAATGCTGTTTTTTTCATTTTTCACAATATTTTGGAGTTTTCCCCCCAAAATGTTTTTACCACTAACATAAAGTAGAATATGTCACGAAAAAACAATCTTGAATCACAAGGATCGGTAAAAGCATTTTAAAGTTATTAATACATAAAGTGACACATTTCATATTTGAAAGATTTGGGCGTCATAAACAACAAAAACTGGCTGTGTCCCCTAAGGGTTAATAAATATTTATAAATAATAAATGTTTAAATCCCCCATTTTCAGATTTTTTTTTTTAATTTCTGATTTTTGGTCACATCACAGAAAAAAGTGAACAGAAGAATAAAAAGTTCATCATAAAGTTGCATATACACAAGTGAAATACTTATAAAAACTACAGATGAGGGCACAAAAAAATGACACCTCACAAAGTCCTATAGACTCAAAAATAAAAGTGTTATAAGGATTAAAATAATTTTAAACACATTTATATATATTTTAATATTTTATACATTTTTAATCTATTTTAATCATTTTTAATCTATATTATAAAATAAAAGTTATATAAGTGGCCTGTTGTTGTAATCATTCTGACATGAGAAACATATATATAGTCAGTTTTACCGCAGAACGAACAGTGTGAAAAATTAGACATATCATTACAAAGTACAATTGGTGTCGCTAAAAATTAAGATCTCAGATGCGTCTGTAAGTCGACAGTCCGGGTCACAACAATCTGGCAGCAAACGTACAAAATCGGATCCAAAAGCGTAGTCAGAAAACAGGCAATGAGGTCAGGGGCAGGCGGCAAACAAGGGAGGTCAAAAATACTAAGCAGGAGTCAGGAGAAAACCAGAAAACAGAACACACAAGCAGGCAGAGACTAAGTCAATAACCGGCAAGGCACAGGCAGAAGCTGAAATCTTAAATAGGACACCAGGAACCAAGTCCAGAAGATGATAGGAGGGACCAGCTGTCAATCACTGAGGCAAAGGCAGGTTAACCGTTACATGACCAGGGAAGCTTAGAAGCAAACAATTAGAAACAATTAGCAGACCAGAAGGAATAAGACACAGTTCAGACAGGGCAAAAACAAGGCAAACTAAACACAGAATAAATGGAAGATTATGGCCAAAATCGCAGTCTTTGGCGCAGAGGTCTAATCTTCGCAGCAGAGGGTGGCACTGATGCCTTTTCAGGCGAGATCATGACAACTCCAGCATTAGATGAAAAAAAAGTGTTGTTTATTACAAAAAAGTGCAACAACACAAACGGATGCCTCCTTTTGCATCCCTTTTTGTTGCTGCACTTTTTTGTAATAAACAACACTTTTTTTTTTCATCTAATGCTGGAGTGCTTTGGATTTTCACTTTGTACTTGGGGACCCCCTCTGCCAAGGGACTTACATCCTACAGCACCCGCTACACTACTTAAAAAGTGTGGCTCCTTTTCTCATTCTATCTATCTATCTAGCTATCATCTATCTATTTGTCATCAATCTATCTATCTTTCATCTATCTATCTGTCTGTCTATCTATCTATCTATCTATCTATCTGTCATCTGTCTGTCTGTCTTTCTATCTATCTAATCTATCTATCTATCTATCTATCATCTATATATCTATCTATCTATCTATCTATCTATCTATCTATCTATCTATCCATCTATCTCCTATCTATCTATCTATCTATCCATCTATCTCCTATCTATCTATCTCCTATCTATCTATCTATCTATCTCCTATCTATCTATCTATCTATCTATCTATCTATCTATCTCCTATCTATCTATCTCCTATCTATCTATCTATCTATCTATCTATCTATCTATCTATCTCCTATCTATCTCTCTCTCTCCTATCTATCTATCTATCTATCTATCTCCTATCTATCTATCTATCTGTCTCCTATCTATCTATCTATCTATCTCCTATCTATCTATCTATCTATCTATCTATCTATCTCCTATCTATCTATCTATCTATCTATCTATCTATCTATCTATCTCCTATCTATCTCTCTCTCTCCTATCTATCTATCTATCTATCTATCTATCTATCTCCTATCTATCTATCTATCTATCTATCTATCTATCTATCTATCTATCTATCTCCTATCTATCTATCTATCTATCTATCTATCTCCTATCTATCTATCTCCTATCTATCTATCTATCTATCTATCTATCTATCTATCTCCTATCTATCTATCTATCTATCTATCTATCTATCTCCTATCTATCTATCTATCTATCTATCTATCTATCTATCTATCTCCTATCTATCTATCTATCTATCTATCTATCTATCTATCTATCTATCTCCTATCTATCTATCTATCTCCTATCTATGTATCTCCTATCTATGTATCTCCTATCTATCTATCTATCTATCTATCTATCTATCTCCTATCTATCTATCTATCTATCTATCTATCTATCTATCTATCTATCTCTCTGTGTGGTGAATGGTGTATGGTGTATGGAAGGACGTGCCATGTGATTCTCTCATACCTATGAGTAAAGGCAGTGACTGTGTGCAGGCTACTATGTATAAACCCTCCGTATAGGTGACAGGCTGCACCCTCACACATCCTCCTCCTCTCCCGGAGACCCCCGCATCGATCCGGTCACATGACTATGATGCAATCAGCGGGCCTTCCTGGCGGACGGATCCGGTGGTCGCCTGTGTAAGAAGCAGCCCGGTGTGGATGTGAGCGGCGGCTGGATGCCCAGCACAGCGGGGACAGAGTGAGGCCAGCTGCGGGGAAGGTAGGCTCCGGGGCCGGGGTGAGGAGATGCTGTTTCAGCACCATGGCTGCCCCCGTATGCCTGCAGATGCTGATGCTGCGTGCAGGATGGATGCTGCCTCCGTATAGTGACACATGGTGCGGGGTTAGACAGGCTCCTGCCCTGTGCCCTGTATGTAGCATCATTATTCATCCCCTCACATCCAGCCATTATACACAGCCTGTAGGAGCACAGGGGGATTATGGGAAGGCCGTAGGTTACTCTCTGGGGTGCTCTGCTTGTTCTCTGTACTCCCATGGGATTTGGGGCTCTTGTGGTTGTATGTGAGCAGTCATGTCATAGCCTGTGACCAGTGGTGGTATGTGTTCATGTACTGAGCCCATACATGTTCCATACAGACATGGCTATGGATGATCATTGCTGCTGTAGATAACTGCACACAAGTAACACCTGTCATGTATCAGTGAGGCTTCCATTCCTGGCCACTAGTGGACTCCTACTATTACTGACCAATACAGGAATCCCCATTATTATATGATAGAGTGTTATATGACATATCACTGGCCAGCCAATGGTGCTGCCCACTCTATCCAGTAAGAGGGACAGGAACAGACCAGGGGTGGCCCTGGTATTACACAGCTCTGAGGGGTGTCTACTGTCTATCCTCATTCATCACCCATTAAGGATATCTATCATGAAGAGGTTCTGTGAGATATATATATTTATCTTAATCCAAAAATTCCACGGCACTCATAGATAGTGGGGGGTGCAGGCACTACACACCAGGATGCAAGGTGCAGTAAAATACAATCCAAATAAGGTGGCAGCACTCCCAATTGCAAGCAAACGTGATTTATTTAGCTCATATTATACAGCAGTGATCCTGTGCGCTAAATAAATCCTGTTTGCTTCGACTAGGGAGTGCTGCCACCTTATTTGGAATATATGTATGTATATATATATATATATATATATATATATATATATATATATATAATGTAAATTACAACTACACACCTGAAATCACTATAAAACTGCCATACACCTGCAGTAGCTGTGGGCCCAGCATACTTGTATTCTAAATGGGGGGGGGGCAAATGAAAGGATAGGACCATCTACACCAGTCATGTCAAACTCTTGTTATGTCATTACTCTTGGCCTGCCAGGCAATTCAAAGTTTGAATTACATCTGGCATCATGGCTACTATATAAGAGACTATGAGGGAGGACTGGCTACTATATAAGAGACTATGAGGGAGGACTGGCTACTATATAAGAGACTATGAGGGAGGACTGGCTACTATATGAGACTATGGGGGAGGCCTAGCTACTATATGAGACTACTGGGGGGGGCTGGCTACTATACAAGAGGCTATGGGGGAGGGCTGGCTACTATATAAGAGACTATGAGGGAGGGCTGGCTACTATATGAGACTACTGGGGAGGGCTGGCTACTATATAAGAGACTATGGGGGAGGGCTGGCTACTATATAAGAGACTATGGGGGAGGGCTGGCTACTATATAAGAGAATATGGGGAGGGCTGGCTACTATATAAGAGACTATGGGGGAGGGCTAGCTACTATATAAGAGAATATGGGGAGGGCTAGCTACTATAAAAGAGACAATTGGGGAGGGCTGGCTACAATATAAGAGACTATGGGGGAGGTCTGGCTACTATATAATAGACTATGGGGGAGGACTGGCTACTATATGAGACTATTGGGGAGGGCTGGCTACTATATAAGAGAATATGGGGGAGGGCTGGCTACTATATAAGAGAATATGGGGGGGGGCTGGCTACTATATAAGAGACTATGGGGAGGGCTGGCTACTATATAAGAGACTATGGGGGAGGACTGGCTACTATATGAGACTATAGGGGAGGGCTGGCTTCTTTATAAGAGAATATGGGGAGGACTGGCTACTATATGAGACTACTGGGGAGGGCTGGCTACAATTTGGGCACTATTGAGACTACAGGGTGGGCTGGCTACTATATAAGAGGCTATTGGGGAGGGCTAGCTTCTATATTAGAGACTATGGGGAGGGCTGGCTACTATATAATAGACTATGGGGAAGGGCTGGCTACTATATAAGAAACTATGGGGGAGGGCTAGCTACTATATTAGAGACTATGGAGGAGGGCTGTCTACTATATGAGAGACTATTGAGGAGGGCTGGCTACTATAAAAGAGACAATTGGAGAGGGCTGGCTACTATATAAGAGACTATGGTGGAGGGCTGGCTACTATATGAGAGACTATGGGGAAGGGCTGGCTACTATATAAGAGACTATGGGGGAGGGCTGGCTACTATAAAAGAGACTATTGGGGAGGGCTGGCTACTATATAAGAGACTATGGGGGAGGGCTGGCTACTTTATAACAGAATATGGGTAGGGCTGGCTACTATAAAAGAGACAATTGGAGAGGGCTGGCTACTACATAAGAGACTATGGGGGAGGTCTGGCTACTATATAAGAGACTATGGGGGAGGGCTAGCTACTATATTAGAGACTATGGGGAGGGCTGTCTACTATATTAGAGACTATTGGGGAGGGCTAGCTACTATATTAGAGACTATGGGGGGGGCTGTCTACTATATGAAAGACTATTGGGGAGGGCTGGCTACTAAAAAAGAGACAATTGGAGAGGGCTGGCTACTATATAAGAGACTATGGGGGAGGGCTGGCTACTATATAAGAGACTATGGGGGAGGGCTGGCTACTTTATTAGAGACTATGGGGAAAGGCTAACTACTATATGAGACTATGGGGAGGACTGGCTACTATATAAGAGACTATGGGGAAGGGCTGATTACTATATAAGAGACTATGGGGGAGGGCTGGCTACTATATAAGAGACTATGGGGAAGGGCTGGCTACTATATAAGAGACTATGGAGGAGTGCTGGCTACTATTATGGCACTATTGGGAGGGCTGGCTAATATGTGGGTAAATTTTGGTTGGGTTGGCAACAACATGGGGCATTATTGGGGGAGGGGTGGCTATTACATGGGTTGGGGTTTAATCATATCATAGCAATTTATCATGTCTTTTATCATAGTGCACAGCGATGGGAGACGCACACCACTGACAGAGCCAGGACAGCTTCATTCGTGCTTTAATAGTTATCAAGGTTGGGCCGTGACTTTGTCCAATTTTTTTATTTTGGCCCACTGTGTATTTGAGTTCGACACCCCTGATCTACACATTAGGTCATCAGCTAATCAAGTCAACATTTGCAGGGTTGACAGACTTTTATCTAATATGGTGTCATAGTGTTGGATGCTGGGAAGTCTAGTTTGATTATGAACCATGAAACATTATCTGTAGATATTGTGTTCTGTTCTATTGAATTTTTTTGTTAACATAGAAACACAGAAGAGTGTTGGCAGAAAAAGACCACTGGGTCCATCTAGACTGCTCTTTTAGTATTTCCCTTCTTATTATCTTAGGATAGATATATGTTTATCCCAGGCATGTTTACATTCTGTTATTGTAGATTTACCAACCACCTCTGCTGGAAGTTGGTTCCAAGCATCTGCTACTCTACTCTGCTTAAGTAAAGTAATATTTTCTCATGTTGCTTCTGATCTTTCCCCTAACTAACCTCAGATTGTTAAAGAGAACCAATCATGGGTGAAATTTTTTTATTTTTTTGGATAATTAGATTAAAATTGTTATTTTATTAATATTTGTAATTTGAATTAATTACTTTTAGGGCCTCGTTTTCGCAATATACTTATTTTCTTTTCCTGTCTCGCGCCGGCTCTTTTGAAAAGAGTCGGCGCATGACAGAAAGCTCCCGGCATGCAAAGCGGCGGGAAGGGCTCCCATGAGCCTTTGCCACCGCTCTGTAAATACACAGTGATCCCAGGCTATACAGTGCGAGATCGCTGTGTATGAATGTCCTAACTGGGCCTATTAGTCTATTCCTGAAGATACAGACTGCCTGTGCAGTCGACTTTACCTACTCCTCTGTAGCGGGACCTCTCTGAACCGCTCTGAACTGCGCCGCTGTGATCTGCAGCCGGGGAGCTCCTCTATTAGCCCGCGTGGGTCCCGTTGCCGCGCCGGCTAATTAAGCACTTCAATGCAGCTATCAAACCCGACAGCTGCATTGAAGTGCTTCAGACCTCATGTACCTGGTGTCTAGTGGGTCCGATCTCCCCCCGCGATCGCGGAGGGGAGATCCGTTCTTCTGCCCGTGCCGGGCCTCAGCGCCGCAATGACGCTGATCCCGGCGCGGCAATAGATTGCTATGGCCTGCAGCAGGCCAAGGCGTTCTATGACCGATCTAATCGATTTTTGCTGTGTATATACACAGCATTGATCTCTATGAGAGATCAGTGCTGTGTATATACAAGTTCCCCAGGGGGACTTCTAGTTCACGTGAAAAAAAAGTAAAAAAGTGTTTTTATTAATAAAAAATCCCCTTCCCTAATAAAAGTCCAAATCACCCCCCTTTTCCCATTTTACAAATATAAATTAATAAATAAACAAATAAATAAACATATTTGGTATCGCCGCGCGCGTAATCGCCCGAACTATTAATTAATCATATTCCTGATCTCGCACGGTAAACGGCGTCAGCGCCAAAAAATTCCAAAGTGCAAAGTTGCTCAATTTTGGTTGCATTAAATCCAGAAAAAATTTAATAAAAAGTGATAAAAAAGTTGTATATGCGCAATCAAGGTACCAATAGAAGGAACACATCATGGCGCAAAAAATGACACCTCACACAGCCCCATAGACCTAAGGATAAAAGCACTATAAGCCTGGGAATGGAGCGATTTTAAGGAACATATATTTGTTAATAATGGTTTGAATTTTTTAAAAGCATCACATAATATAAAAGTTATACATGTTACATATCGTTGTAATGGTAACAACTTGAGTAACATGCATAACAAGTCAGTTTTACCATAGAGCGAACGGCGTAAATGCAAAACTCCCCGAAATCAAAACATATTTGTCAGGAACCGGTGACACCAGACACACAGAGACAGTGAGCCCTAAGCTCAGCCCCGCCCACTGTCCTCTACCTACTTGCCACAATCAGCCCTAAGATTGGGTGGGACACAAAGACAAGACAGACAAAACACAATAAAGAATGGTCGACAGTCCGGGTCACAACAATCGGGCAGCAAAAGTACAAAAACACAATACAAAAAGCAAGGTCAATAAACAGGCAATATGGTCAGGGGCAGGCAGCAAGCAGGGATAGTCAGAATACAAGGCAAAATAGTCAGACTAAACACAGAACTAAACAGAGGCAGAAGCAGGCTGAGACAAGCTCAATAACCGGCACTAGAATGAGACTCAGCCAAACACTTATAGGGAATAAGGGAAACTCCAAGCCCCTATTGGACAAGGCGCCTGGTATCAACTAAATCACCTGTGCACAGAACTGGCAGCAGTGTAACTCCTTCATGAGTCAATATCAGTGGAAAATGAAAACTTATGCTGTTGCTTTTGCATCAGTCCAGTGAAAATTTATTTACAGTGTTCAACATCATACACCGTCTGCTATATTGCAGTGCGCACACTCTGGTGCAATGCTGTACCAACATAAATGGTAACAATCCAGTCCACGGTAGGGGAGTAATCTGTTACACAGCAGACTCACACAACAGGCATGTTCCCCAGAGCATTTGCTGATATAGGTTCGTGTATCCTTATCACATATACACATGCATTTGCGGGGTTACCGTGATTCAGACGTTCTTTGCTGCAATCTTAATACCCTCCATGGACTGATTCACACTCCCTGTATTTGCTCGACGCGTTTCTTGCACATCATAACTTGCAATCATCAGGAGCGGTAGGTCGAGTAGTGTGTATCTTTATCTGCAGGCTACTGATAACGGCCCTGCAGTGCAGCCCGCGGTACAGATTTAAATGCCGGCATCTCCATCCCGCCCACTACCTGACGTCACATACTTCCGGGGTAATTTTTGCAGTAACAATATATGTTCAAAATATATCCATTTGGGAGGATGTGAACACAGGGTAATGTAATTCCTTTAACCCCTTAAGGACCGGGCCTAAAATGGCCTTAAGGACCGGAGCAAATTTTATGAATATGACCTGTGTCACTTTATTCATTAATAACTTCGGGATGCTTTTACCTATCCGGCTGATTCTGAGATTGTTTTCTCGTGACATATTGAACTTCACATTTCTTGTAAATTGGAGTCGATACTTATAACGAATCTTTATGAAAAAAAACAAAATAACGTGAAAAATTGTAAAAAAATGCATTTTTCCAACTTTAAACCTTTTCTGCTTATACAGAAAATAGTTATGCCACATAAATTATGTATTAAATAGCATTAGCAACATGTCTACTTTATGTTGGCAGCATTTAATAAACTATATTTCATTTTTTTTAGACAATAGTAAGCGTAAAACATTAGCAGCAAATTTCCAAATTTTCAGTAAAATTTCAAAATCAGATATTTTTAGGGACCTGTTCAGGTTTAGGCCGGGTTCACACGCTGTAACTGTGCGGCTGTATTTTTTAGCGGCTGTAAATGTGCGGGTGAAACTCCGGCCGTGGGAAAAAATAGACATGCGGCTCAAAACATACGGTCATTTACTTGGAAATCTGGTTCAACTAAAAATAACAAATAAAATGTTAAGAAAGTGATGGAAACACCTCTGGATGCATCTGGGAAAGCAGGGAAACAGTTTACATGTATTGCTATTACCGGGGTTTGCGATCCTCTGCACTATAGCCGATGTGTCTCATGGTTAATATATTGAATTAATAAAACACATTTTCTGTCTAATAAAGTCCCTTTTATTGTTCAATAATTAAATGTAAACGATTCCATCATTTTGCAATTAAATATACTGTTAAAATAAATATATATATAAATAAATGTATATTTATATATATATTTATTTTTTGACAGTATATTTAATTGCACAATGATGGATTCGTTAGAATTAAATTATTGACCAACGAAACTGAATTTATTTAAACGAAAATTTGTTTTCTTAATTAAATATTAATTAGTACAGGAAACTCCATAAGCCGGTAATTCATATGCCGGCAATAGAGCATTCTGTACTAATCATCACTTAACTTTAATGAAAACATCAAATGTTTCTTCTAATTATGTTATGACAATAGCATTATTAGAAGAAACATTTAGAATTATATGTGCGCTCAGCTGATTGGCTGATCGGCTGAGCGCACATATAATGAGCCGGTCCGCAGCACAGTGACTTCATTGTGCTGCGGACCAGCGAAGAGGACACATCGGGGTGAGTATAGAGCTCTCCCCACCCCCTCCCCGGCACTGCACCCCTCCCAGCAAGGAAGGGGGGGTCACTTAACCCCTTCCTTGCTGGGATGGGTGCAGTCTGACATCAGTCTGGCCCCCAGGGGGTTAAGGGGGATGCAATACATCCTCCCTTAACCCCTTGGGGGTCAGACTGTAAGCAGCGATCTGTAAAGATGCTGCATACTGTAAGGAGCACAACACCGCTCACAATGATGGGTGTTGTGCTCCTGTTTGTGTGTTTTTTGTGTGTTTCTCCCTTTTTGTTTTTCAGATATCGGTATCCTGGGGATTACGTCGGATTCCGTGGACTACGTCGATGACCAGCGTTTTTTTAATGTTTTTTTTTATAAAATGGTCAATGAGGGGTGTGGGGGTGTTTTTATTTGAATAAAAAAATTTGTAAACTTGTGTCTTGTCTTTATTTCTTTACTTTATAGACTTAGTAGTGGAAGCCGTCTAATAGACGGAATCCATTACTAAGTCGGGGCCTAGTGTTAGCCGGTATAAAATGGCTAACACTAACCCCCTATTATTACCCCAGTACCCAATGCCACCAGGGGTACTGGGAAGAGCCGGGTGCCAGTGGTCCCGGAGCGTCAAAATTGGCGCTCCTGGACCGGGCGGCAGCAGGCTGGTAAGATTTAGGCTGGGGAGGGCCTAAACCAATGGCTCTTCCCACCCTGGTGTTACCAGGCTGCTGTCGTTTGGTTTTTAACCCGGCTGGTTATAAAAATAGGGGGGACCCTATGCGTTTTTTTTAAATTATTTATTTATTTAAAAAAAAAAACGCATAGGGTCCCCCCTATTTTTAGAACCAGCCGGGTTAAAAACCAAACGACAGCAGCCTGGTAACACCAGGGTGGGAAGAGCCATTGGTTTAGGCCCTCCCCAGCCTAAATCTTACCAGCCTGCTGCCGCCCGGTCCAGGAGCGCCAATTTTGACGCTCCGGGACCACTGGCACCCGGCTCTTCCCAGTACCCCTGGTGGCATTGGGTACTGGGGTAATAATAGGGGGTTAGTGTTAGCCATTTTATACCGGCTAACACTAGGCCCCGACTTAGTAATGGATTCCGTCTATTAGACGGCTTCCACTACTAAGTCTATAAAGTAAAGAAATAAAGACAAGACACAAGTTTACAAATTTTTTTATTCAAATAAAAACACCCCCACACCCCTCATTGACCATTTTATTAAAAAAAACATTAAAAAAACGCTGGTCATCGACGTAGTCCACGGAATCCGACGTAATCCCCAGGATACCGATATCTGAAAAACAAAAAGGGAGAAACACACAAAAACACACAAACAGGAGCACAACACCCATCATTGTGAGCGGTGTTGTGCTCCTTACAGTATGCAGCATCTTTACAGATCGCTGCTTACAGTCTGACCCCCAAGGGGTTAAGGGAGGATGTATTGCATCCCCCTTAACCCCCTGGGGGCCAGACTGATGTCAGACTGCACCCATCCCAGCAAGGAAGGGGTTAAGTGACCCCCCCTTCCTTGCTGGGAGGGGTGCAGTGCTGGGGAGGGGGTGGGGAGAGCTCTATACTCACCCCGATGCGTCCTCTTCGCTGGTCCGCAGCACAATGAAGTCAGTGTGCTGCGGACCGGCTTATTATATGTGCGCTCAGCCGAACAGCCAATCAGCTGAGCGCACATATAATTCTAAATGTTTCTTCTAATAATGTTATTGTCACAACATAATTAGAAGAAACATTTGATGTTTTCATTAAAGTAAAGTGATGATTAGTACAGAATGCTCTATTGCCGGCATATGAATTAACGGCTTATAGAGCTTCCTGTACTAATTAATATTTAATTAAAAAAACACATTTTCGTTGAAATAAATACAGTTTCGTTGGTCAATAATTTATTTCTAACGAATCCATCATTGTGCAATTCAATATACTGTCAAAAAATAAATATATAGATAAATATACATTTATTTATATATCTATTTTTTTTAACAGTATATTTAATTGCAAAATGATGGATTCGTTAGAAATAAACTATTGATCAACGAAAGTGTCTTGATTACAAAGAAAATGTGTTTGATTAATTTAATATATTAACTATTAGAGGCATCGGCATTCGGCATCATTGCCGGCTATTTTTGAAGTACTCCGTACGGACCGCCTGTCAATCCACGGCCGCATATTCAGCCGCAAACAATGGTCTTGTTCATTTTTTACGGGTCCGTTTACGATAGGGCCGTAGATTCATACATAGTGTGCACTGTGCAGCCGTATATCCTATACTTCCAAGCATACACACGAACCACCAAAAATACCGCCGCACAATTACAGCCGCAAATACAGCCGCACTGTTACAACGTGTGAATCGAGCCTTAAAGTGTATTTGAGGGGCCTGTATGTTAGAAAGCCCCACAAAGCACCCCATTTCAGAAACTGCACCCCCCAAACTCTGCAAAAGCAGATCCAGAAAGTTTTTTAACCCTTTAGGGGAGTCACAGAAATAAAAGCTAAGTGTGTAAGAAATTTGAAAATTTTAATTTTCTGTGCAGAGATTTTATTGTAATCCAATATTTTTCATAATTATAAACTTATTACCAGAGAAATGCACCCCAATATTTATTGCCCCGTTTCTGCAGTTTATAGAAATACCCCATATGTGACCCTATTGCGCTATTTGACGCAACCACAAGCCTCAGATATAAGGGAGTGCCTAGTGCATTTCAATGGCTCCGTTATATTTGGTTATTTCTGACTGTATCACTTCAGCTTGGCAGAGGCTCTGGGGTGCCAAAACCTAAAAAACACCACTAAAGGGACACCATTCAGAAAACTACACCCCTCAAGGAATGTAACTAGGGGTGCGGTGAGCATCTGGACCCCACAGGTGCTTCACAGATTTTCCCAACAATATGGCGTGAAAAAAGACAAAAGTATTTTTTACACTAAAACGTTGTTCTAGACTTCAATTTTTCATTTTCACAAAGGGATAAAAGGAAAAAAAAACACAAAACATGTAGCGCAGTTTCTCCCGAGTACGGAAATACCCCACATGTGGACATAAAGTGCCAAGCGGGCGCAGGACGAGCCTCCAAAAGGGAAGGAGCGCCAATTGGCTTTTGGAAGCTGGATTTCACTGGAATGGATTTCAAGGGCCACGTCGCATTTACAGAGCCCTCGTGCTGCCAAAACACTGGAAACCCCCCACAAGTGACCACATTCTGGAAACTACACCCCTCAAGGAATCTAACAAGGGGTGCAGTGAGCATATGGACCCCACTGGTGACGGGCACAAATGTGGAACAATGTGACGTGAAAGTGAAAAATTTTATTTTTTCACTTTCACGGCACAAATGTGCCTGTCATCAAGGGGTCCATACCCTCATTGCACCCCTTGTTAGATTCCTTAAGGTGTGTAGTTTCCAGAATGGGGTCACTTGTGGGGGGTTTCCACTGTCCTGGCAGCACAAGGGCTCTGTAAATGCGACATGGCGTTCATCATCCATTCTAGCCAAATCCAACCTCCAAAATCCAAATGGCGCTCCTTCCCTTGAGAGGCTTGCCCTGCACCCACATGGCGCTTTATGTCCACATGTGGGGTATTTACGGACTCGGGGGAAATTGCTCTAAACATTTTGTGTGTTTTTTTCTCTTTTAACCCCTTGTGAAAATGATAAATTCAAGGCTAGACCAACATTATAGTGTAAAAAATGTAATATTTCATTTTCACGCCACATTGTTCCATATTTGTGCCCGTCACCAGTGGGGTCCATATGCTCACTACACCCCTTGTTACATTCCTTGAGGGGTGTAGTTTCCATAATGGGGTCACTTGTGGGGGGTTTCAACTGTCTTGGCAACACAGGGGCCTTTTAAATGCAACATGGCCCCTCGAAATTCATTCCAGCCAAATCCAGCCTCAAAAAAACAAATGGCGCTCCTTCCCTTTGGAGGCTTACCCTGCACCCGCATGGCGCTTTATGTCCACATGTGGGGTATTTCCGTACTCAGGGGAAATTGCTCTACAAATTTTGTGTTTTTTTTATTTTTTAGCCCCTTGTGAAAATGAAAAAATCAAGACAAGATCAATGATTTAGAGTAAAAATTTAAAACAAATTACACCAAATGTTGGTCTAGCCTTGATTTTTTTCCATTTCCACAAGGGGTTAAAAAAGAAAATAAACGCAAAGCGTGTAGGGTAATTTCCTCTGAGTACGAAAATACCCCACATGTGAACATAATGTGCCATATGGGCACAGGGCAAGCCACCAAAGGGACAGAGCGCCATTTAGAGGCTGGAATGGAGGATGGAGGCCATGTCGCAATTACAAAGCTCCTGTGCTGCCAGGACAGTAGAAACCCCCCACAAGTGACCCCATTCTGGAAACTACACCCCATAAGGAATCTAACAAGGGGTGCAGTGAGCATATGGACCCCACTGGTAACAGGCACATATGTAGAACAATTTTTTTCATTTTCACGTCCCAAATGTGGCCGTCACCAGGGGGCCATATCCCCGCTGCCCCCCTTGTTAGATTCCTTATGGGGTGTAGTTTCCAGAATGGGGTCACTTGTCGGGGGTTTCTACTGTCCTGGCCGCACAGAGGCTTTGTAATTGCATCATGGCATCCTCTAATGGGAATGGCGGCCATACCTATTTAGCTGGGGGAAAAAGGGACAATTCTAATTTATTTGGGGGTATTAGGCCAATTATTAGTTTATAAGGTTGAAAATGACAGGTGTCCATCAAACTCAACCTGTGTTGATCCAGAGGAAGGCAAAAAACCCTCGTAAGGCAGACGACAGTAGCCTCATCACAGGGAAAAAATTCCTTCCCGACTCCATAATGGCGATCAGAACAATCCCCGGATCAACGTGACCCCTGAAATAGGAATAAGGGACAGAATTTAGATAATGTAGAACTCCAATGACGTGTGGTACGCCTTGAAGCGATCCAGTATGCAGAGGCCGGGGTGATCAGGACAGGCGTCACACTGGAAAATGTTGTCCTTCCTGATCCCCCTGTTACACCACACACTGCACTTCTTCTGGGGTCTCCTGTTTTCCAGTGTGGGGGACGTCACCTGGAAAATGTTGTCCTGGTGCGATACGGGGTCCTTTATATCCAGAAGCGCTGGGTCCGCTCCATGGCTGCTAAATATTAGGACTCTATTACTACTTCTGATATGTTCGGATCGTGCCGCAAGCTACAGGGCAGCGAGGGACCGGAAGAGGGGGTGCTGGTATAAAAGTTATCCCTGTACAGGTGGTAACCTTTATCCAGCAGTGGGAAGATCAGTTCCCGAACGATCTCCCCACTAACTCCGAGGATGGGGGGGGGGGCATCTGGGGGCAGGATTCGGGTGTCCGTTCCTTCATACACTCTAAGTGCACGTGCACACTGCGAAATGGCGAAGGATAACCCTTTGTGCATTCCGCAGCTGGCACCCACCGGCAGACTGATGCGGGCGCGCATCTCCGTCCGTGTCATAGACTCCATTCTATGCACGGGCGGATTCCGCTCTCCATCAAATGTGATCATTCTTTGGACGGACGATGGAATCCGCCCAAGCATAACATGGAGTCTATGACACGGGTGGAGACGCGCGCCCGCATCAGTCTGCCGGTGGGTGCCAGCTGCGGAATGCACAAAGGGTTATCCTTCTCCATTCCGCTGTGTGCACGTACCCTAAATCTGTAAGTGTACCCTGAGTGATCTCTTATTGGGACGGTACTGGTGGAAAAGACGTGTCTGGGGGGCAGCGTACGCTACGCTACCCCCAGATACGTCATTGGATGATGAGGATGAATGGAGGAACGAAGGACCCCCCATTCATCCTCACTGGCTGTTTCGGTGTCGGAGGCAATAATAGCGTATGCGTCCGACACCGAAAACACCCTGGGGGCCATCTTTATACGGGGATTGGTATATGGGGTATGTAGTGGTGTAGTGTAAAACTTTATTTTGTGTAGTGTAATGGAGTTTTTTACATGTTTTTTTAACATTAAGTATAAAAAAAAAAACTACGCCAAGAAAGGAGTTGCTGATAAATGCCGCACTTATGTGCGGCACTTATAAGCAGACCGTGGCTGTAGGATATAGGAAAAAAACACTCTACGCCAAAAAGGAGGAGTTGCTGATCAGCGGCGCACTTACGTGCGATGCTGATCAGCACTCAGCGGCGATAGGGTGCGGAAAATAGAAAAAAAAAATTGGGGAAAAAAAAAAATCTTTCTTCAACCCTATAGCTACTGATATGTGTATTATATACACTTATCAGCCGCTAGGGGGCAGTAGAACGCCAATTCCGGAAAAAGCCGAAGTTTGACGACGCTGGAGCCGATGATTTCCGATGGGGACCGCCGGAAAAAGACGAAGACGCCGACGAAGATGAGGACGCGTTCGGAACCCGGAAGACGCGTTCGGAACCCGGAAGACGCGATCGGGACGCTGGATCCGGTGAGTATGGGTCAATACCTGCTCTGGACACCTCAGCTACCTAGCACCGTGGGACGTGGCACCGTGGCCACCGTTACTTTTAACAGTAATGGCGGTCGGTGTCGTCCTCGGACAGCACCGACCGCCATTGCTTTCCGGGCCATCGGGTCACCGATGACCCGGAAAGCTGCAGATCGCCGCCATATGCTGATCTGAATTGATCAGCCAATAGCGGCGATCGTCAGCACGGGAGGGGTTAGTCACCCCCCGTGCCGACAAGCAGGGATGGCCTGCTATACATTATAGCAGGCCATCTTCCCCGATCGCTGCGTGTGTACACGCAGCGATCGGGGAAACCGTGGGCGTAAATGTACGCCCGTTTGCATTAAGGCACGGGTTTTGGGGGCGTACACTTACGCCCGCGGTCGTTAAGGGGTTAATGTAAGACCATATATGTGGTGTATGTTATCTGCGCATGTGCATTTTTTACGTTGGCAAAACCATTAGACATATATGCATTCGTTTTAGGGAACAATCTAAATTAATTAGTACAGGTATAGGCAGTTTATATCTGAAGTCTACACTCAGAGACACTGTCTGACAGCTGAAAGGTACCATGCTCACAAGGGGACTGCCAGCTACAGCACACTGTCAGCAACTTGGGTAGGACCTAGGGGCTGGTAGATTCCCTTTTAGGGTGTGTTCACACGTACAGGATATACAGGATTTAAATGTAACTAAATAACTGAACACAGCATCAAATCTGCGCCATCAAATCTGCTGCAGATCCTGTACATGTGAACGTACTCTTATGGTTTTGATCATGTCCCCCCTCTCCCCTCTTTTCCTTCATTATACACAAATTCAAATCCTTAAATGATGATTTTATTTCTCTTTGTTTCTTAAAGTGCCATGATTCTGCAGTGTCTACGTTTGGTGACTTGGTTATTCTTCTTATCATCAACTGGGGCCAGCCCTGCAGACGAGAGTGCCGCAAGGGGAAGCCGTACAGATCAGGGAGACGCAGCTTTGGATGAAAAACACCAAGACACTTACGGCACATTTGCATCTGAGTTCTATGACTTGAGATATTTATCTGAGGAAGGTCAGGATACATCTCTGTAATTATATGTTAGCATGTGGAAGATGGGATGTAGTAATGAGCAGAATAGTGACAAATACAGTATGGCATTTTTTGTTCTTCTTGTGGCATTTATTTTTGACTGTTTGCGCATTTTTTGAGGAGGGATCAGTAGTGTTTTTTTCAGGCAGTTTTTTTGTATTTTCTATCCTTCATACATGTATTTTTCCTGCTTAACAAAAAAGCATAAATGCGCTGAATATTTTTTGGTATTTTTAGCGTTGCAGATCATGGGGGACATGTATTAAGGTCTGCGCTATTTTTTGGCTGATAATGGATTTTTGCGCTGTGTTTATTTTGATGTGCAAAATTTATTAAGGCAAAGTAACTAGATTTACACCATTTACACCATGTTTGCCTTTTTTTTTTAGTTTTTGCACCAATTATTTGCAAACTTTTCAGCCAATTTATCATGTGAGATTTTTAAATTTTTGCACAAGAAATTGCACGGAAGTACGCCACTGCTACCCTAGTATACTTTCTAAGCCAATCTGATTTAGGCAAAAACATAAAGGCAACCAAAATGCATGTATAAAACACATTATTTTGCATAAACACCACAGAAAACACACTTAAAAAAAGCTTAAAGCGCTTAAATAATTGCTCATGTTTTTAGAGGCTTTTGTTCAGTTAAAAAGGGTCACAAAAAGTGTGAGGCAATTTTTAAGAGTGAGATGGCTTCTTTATCATATCCATTTAGGGCACGCATGTCAAATGTGTGCAGTTCAGCATAAAATCCAGAAAGCAAAGGAAAATGTGTGATAGGTTCTTTGTTTTCCTATATGTTTTTGTTCTTTATTATATACATTTATGCTCAACAATAGGATGTCTGTTAATCTGTATTGCAATGAAAACATTTGTTATGAGTAGTATATACCGTTTATTAATTATTATTATAAATGTGTGACAGAATATGTCAACATAATATTTTTCGGACATATTTTTGGACGGACATTATTTTGAGGCAAAAATACAGGTAGATTTTGAAAATTACGGCTGTATTTCCACCTCAGACTGACGCGTTTCCGAAAACAAATGTTGTGTGAACACAGCCTTATTTTCTTGTGTACTTCCTTGATTGTACTTATTTGCCATTTAAGCGATTTTAAAATACAGTATTTTGATCAGTATTTTGGTGAATACAATTTTTTCACCCAAAACCTGAAGTGTGTTGAAAACACAGAAACTGTGCAAATCTTTCTATTTAATTTTTTCTCTGTCCGTTCTACTTCTGATTTTAGCTACAAATACTGCCCAAAATACTGTGCGTTAACATAGCCATAATCTGCAAGAAAATGTCAAAAATTCCTGAAACCAATACCTGTGATTTAGTGATTTTCTTATTCAATCTGTAGTACAGAAATACATCCATCTGATTGTCTAAGAAAGTATATAGACATTGCATTTGCATGAACAATGAACATTAGTATTGAATAATCAGTAGGCTTCATTAAAGGAAAATTATTACCAGCTTAGAAGCGTCTCACCTGCTGATATTTCTGTAGCGGATGGATGAAGTAATTTTCTTACCTTCATCCTCGGCACAGTTTTTGGGATATTAGTAGTTGATTTTATATAATAATGAGGTATGCCGTGCACTGGGGGCTGCCACCCTTTTGTGCACCAATCCGCCCTGGCCAGCCCCACCCTTCTAATGATTCTTTAACCTCAGCGCCCCATGTTCTATAGGAACATGATGCTTCTAACCTGCTAAAAGTTTCTCTGTGCCGTTGCTTGTATTTTTCAGGGTACCCTTTTCCCACAGCTCCACCAGTCGATCCTTTTGCAAGGATACGCGTAGATGATTGTGGAAAAACTAAAGGATGCTTTAGGTCAGTATGTGTAGATTATACTTTACATTCTTACAATAGTTATAAAGAAATATGTTTAACATAAAAACACTCTTTAAACAGTAAGTCATTTTGTGATGACACATTCCCTTTAACCCTTAGAGGACCGGGCCAATTTCAATTTTTTGCGTTTTCGTTTTTTGTTCCTTGTGCTTAAAAGGCCATAGTGTTTTTTCACCTAGAAATCCACATGAGCCCTTATTCTTTGCGCCACTAATTGTACTTTGCAATGACAGGCAACATTTTTTCATAAAGTACACTGCAAAAGCAGAAAAAAATTAAATGTGTGGTGAAATTGAAAAAAAACAAACACTTTTTTTATTTGGAGGGTTTTTGTTTTTACGCCGTTCGCCTTGGGGTAAAACTGACTTGTTATATATGTTCCTCAAGTTGTTGCAATTACATCAATATGTAACAGGTATAACTTTTATTTTATCTGATGGCTTTTAAAAAATTCAAACCATTGTTAACAAATATATCTATCGCTCTATTACCATGCTCTATACCATTGCGCTATTACCATAGCGCTTTTATACTTTGGTGTATGGGGCTGTGTCAGGTGTCATTTTTTGCACCGTGATGTGTTGTTTCTGTTGGTACCTTGATTGCGCATATGCAAATTTTGATCGCTTTTCATTACAATTTTTCTGGATTTGATGCGACCAAAAAATGCGCAATTTTGCACTTTGGAATTTTTTTGCGCTTACGTCGTTTACCATGCGAGATCAGGAATGTGATAAAATAATATTTTGGGCGATTACCAAACATGTTTATTTATTTATTTTTATTTATAACATGGGAAAAGGGGGGTGATTTAAACTGTTATTAGGGGAGGGGGCTTTTTATTAATAATAACACCTTTTTTTTTTATTTTACACTTATACTAGAAGCCCCCCTGGGGTTAGGGTTATTCCCCCTGGGGGACTTCTAGTATAAGCGCACTGATCTCTCATTGAGATCTATGCAGAATAGTTATACTGCATAGATTAATGAGATCGGCATTCGATAGCTTTTGGCTGCTGCAGCCAAAAGCAATCATGTGCCGAGGCGGGATCTGTGCCATTACCACGCAGACCCCTGCCGGGTGAGGACATGGGGATTGCTCATCCGCGACAATGTCGTGGGGGGGGGGGGGCATCCCCCCACTAGACACCAGGGAACAGGCTGCAAGAAGTATTCAGATGCAGCTGTCAACTTTGACAGCTGCATCTGAATACTTAATTAGCGGGCACAGCAATCGGACTGTGCCGGCTAATAGCCACGGTCCTGGGCTACAAGCGGCACCCAGGACGGCAGCGGTTCAGAGTAGGGCCGCCGCGAGGCCCCGCTCCGAAGTCCCCTAGGCGAGCCTGTGCTACGAAGTCCCCTAGGTTAAGCCTGTGCTGGAGTACAATGGCAAAAAGGTTCAGCTTGGTTTGCAGAAAAATCCATTACTTTTTTTGTTAACGTATGCCCTGCTCGTCTGTTGGGCAAGAGGGGGGGTGAAGGGGTATAAGCAAGGCGCGGAGGAAGCGTGGCCTTCACCCACATCTGATTAACTCATGATGGAATCTGCACCAGCTCAGAGCTGGTATAGATTTCTGCAACTGCCGTACGCTTGTCTCAGATTCAAAAACTAAACAATTCAGCCTTGCTCTGATTGTACTATTATTTGTTATGGACTTACAAAACAAATCCACTGTTAGTAGGAGGCCTGATAAGTCTTACTTCTGTAGTAATTGTCTTTGTTTACTTTTAGATACGGCAAACCAGGGTGTAATGCGGAGACCTGTGATTACTTTCTAAGCTATCGTCGAATTGGGGCGGATGTTGAGTTCGAACTAAGTGCTGACACTGATGGATGGGTAGCCGTTGGATTCTCCTCTGATAAAAAGATGGTAAATAGCTTAAACACATGATATGTGTGCCATCATAGAGGCTAGGCTCTAGCCACCAGCTCAGGGACAACTGATAATAAGAAAAGGGGCCTGCAGAGCAGAAGTCTGGTGACAAATGCCTGGGTGCTTCCATTCCCCTCTCAATGACTTTATAGTGCTGTAAAAGTGTATGCATCGACCACTGCTATATAGAGTCCCTGCTCCTTTAAATACTTTCCATTGGTTGCTGGAATATGCTGTCAGTTAACTTAATGGGTACCACATCTGTAATGTACTGTACAAGCCAGAAATTTAATGTGGAATTTTCATATCATGGGTTTGCCACTCCTTTACCCCCTACCGTCCATTGTTTACTTCCAGTAAAAAAAGTCTGCCCTAGCTATGTAATGATTACCCAGTGGCAAAGCCTGTTGCAAGGCAGAGCTCCTATAACTGTGCTGAAACTGTCATTTGTCCTACAATTGTTATGTCCATCACATGAACTGTACAGATTTTCATCTTC